>NC_090922.1:1133537588-1133846789 GCF_040938575.1 Ambystoma mexicanum | reverse complement strand
CATTTTTTAGCGCCTACCGTGTAATGAGGCCCATAGTGTTAAAGGTAAGTCACCTAAAAATACATATTACTTAAAAAGAAAAGAAGAAGAAAAATATATCAATGATTATAATGCAATCATGGTGCACTTATGGAATGCAAACTTAGATGCGCAGTACACTGCAAACAATTCTACTGCAGTTGCACAATATGTCATAGCATACTTAACTAAAGCAGAAAAGACAGAGCTCCAAGACCTCTGGAATGACCTGTCATCAGATAAAACAGTATCTCAGAAATTATACAGCTTGGGCATAAAAATGCTCACCCATAGAGAATGTGGATCATATGAAGCAGCTGATCGTTTAACTGATACTGCATTGTATGTTAAATCTGAAAATATAGTATGGCTAAGTCTTGGTCCAGCTAAATCTAGAAAAAGAGTTCTAAAATCATATGAAGATATAGAAACAATAGCCAAACATGATCCCAACAGCCAAGACATTTTAAAAAACAATTTATTAGACACATACTACCCAATCAGAAGTAATACTTTGGAAAACATGTGTCTATACCACATAGCCCAAAACTACACATACAAAAATAATATGAAACCTGATGAAAAAAAAGGTAAATATAGAGTGACAAACTGTGAAGGCAGCTCAGTAAAACTCACTAAACCAAATTTTATTAATCATATCAAATTGTCATTAAAGACTCCTCAACATAAAGAAGTATATTACATGTCCCTGCTACAACTCTTCAAACCATGGAGAAAAGAAGAACAATTACTAGATAACTATGACTCATATGAGGATGCTTTCAAAGCAAATCAAAGCACTATAACTGATGTAAACTTTACACAGTACGAAACAATGTTGCACAATTAACAGCAACACGAAGAAGAACTCCAAGCCCAACTATATAAGGACACTCCTGACAGTAGTCAACCTTCTGTAACAGGAAGCCAAGAACCACTGGGAGAACCACTAATAATAAATGAGGCAGAATTAGCTATGATAGAAGTAGAAAACACCATGTGTCAGTATGAAGATAAAGAAGACTTAACTATACTACAA
This sequence comes from Ambystoma mexicanum, assembly GCF_040938575.1. Lineage (NCBI taxonomy): Eukaryota > Metazoa > Chordata > Amphibia > Caudata > Ambystomatidae > Ambystoma > Ambystoma mexicanum. The sequence goes on along the minus strand of NC_090922.1, from coordinate 1,133,845,732 downwards.
TCAAAACTAAACAATGAGCAAAGTAGCATTTTACAAGAAATAACAAACCAAATAAAACATGAAAATAAAGAATGTTCCTGCCATAATTATAAACCTATACTACTGTACGTCAGTGGTGAAGCTGGTTCTGGCAAAACATTCCTAATCAAAATCATTAGTAAGTTCCTTCAACAATTGACAAACAACAAACTGTCAGCTGTTGTCACTGCCCCCACAGGTTTAGCTGGCTACAACATAGGTGGTGTTACATTACACCGATTACTACTATTAGCAGTAGAACACCAGAACAAATTAGACTTTTACAAACTTTCTGCAGAAGCTGCAATGGAATTACGCAGAGTATTTAAACAAATGAAAATGCTACTAATAGATGAAGTGAGCATGGTCTCCAACCTGATGTTAGCTTTGATTCTCCTCAGATTACAAGTACTCAAAACAGACTATGAAGAGCTCTTTGCAGGAAAACACATTATTGTTTTTGGAGATCTGCTTCAATTAACACCAGTAAAAGGTGAGCCTTTTTTTAAAATATTAGGACACAATCTCTGCCGTAAAACTGTTGGCAGCATTGGAAATGTCAACTTTTGGCAACATTTCCAATACAGAGAATTAACAGAAAACATGCGGCAATCTGCAGATCTCACTTATGCCAACATTTTAAAAAGTATCAGAGTTGGTATACTTTCTAAAGAAGCAGAAGCAATATTGAAAACCCGGCACATTAATGCACTTTATGGCGATAATGCATGGGCTACAGATGTTATGGAACAATTAGCCCACAAAAATGTCAATTGTATGGCCTTAATGCCAACTCTTGCGAGCTGTTCCAAATTCAATGAAATCATGCTAAGTAAAGAAATGCAACCAATCATGGAAATTAGCGCCACAGACAAACCAGATGTACATGGTATGACACTACCCATGTGTGACCAAGCCACAACAAGACTAATTAGTTTAGAAAAATCAATCTCAAACACAGCAGGCTTAGAAAAGATATTAAAATTATCCTTAAATTGCAGAGTAATGCTTAAACGTAACCTTGACGTGGACCAACGACTAGTTAATGGAGCACTGGGTACAGTTGTTGGCTTTCAAACATACCCACGCGACAACAAAATTCAGTTTGTCAATATACTCTTTGACAAACTTTCAGAAGTAAAAATGATAGGACGCTCAACAGCTAGATTCCTTCTCTTCAAATATATGTATGTACGCAGAGAACAATTTTCTCTAACTCTTGCATACGCAGTCACGATTCATAAATCACAAGGTCTTACCCTAGACAAAGCAATGATAGATATTGGTAACACAGTCTTTAAATAAGGCATGAGCTATGTGGCACTATCACGCTTACGTACACTTGACGGTCTATTTCTAATCAACTTTCATGCAAGTAAAATAAACGCTGATATTCCTTGCAATAGACTTCGCTCACTTTACACCCCCCACCTAAACACATATTCAGTTCCACAAAAAGTAAAACGTTGTAAAAGAAAAATAAATCAAACAGAAACGCAACAGAATGTCACTGCAAATCCTCCAAAGAGCGTAAAAGAAACTAATACTTCATCAAGTACCACAAGCAAAAAAGAATCAATTAGGGAAAGTACACCAGGTACTTCTTTAAAGAAGGAAGACAAACTCCAAAAAAAGCAGTTAGATACAGAACTACCTGGACCATTTAAATTCTCAAATATAGTTGGTGTAAGTTGCTACGCAAATGTAGCAATGAATATTTTATTTCAATTACCACCAAATGTTGACAACATTTACTTACACAGTACAGACCCATTGTGTTTGCAAATGTTAGTACTTCACAGAAATGCAGCAAACAATCCTGACAACACGTATGGTGTTTATGGAATAAGACAACAATTGGACTACTGTGCTGGAATGGTGAAATTCACTATAAACTCACAGGAAGATCCACAAGAATGTCTAATATACTTACTACAAGTACTGGAAAACAAAAACATACCTATAAATGAAATCTTTCAGATTTCATACATGTGGAAACATACATGCACTCTCTGCAACAATGTGACACAAGAAGAAATCCCCAATGAACGCTTCATATATATATCAATACCAAATTGTGAATCCATTCCATTTCAGCGACTTGTACAAAATGCATACCATGGTAGATTATGCTCTACCTGCAATTCAGATAATCGCTCCACGTTAGTAATACAAACACATAGTAAATACATAATACTAATGCTTCTACTTTACAATGCAGATGGTACCAAAAACAACGGCAAGCTGACTGGATTCACACATGGTCAAATATCACTTGGTAAGAAAACCTTCACAACAATAGGTATAATCTACCACACAGGAGCCACAACCAATTCAGGGCACTACACTGCATATATAAAAAAGAAATGTGGATGGTTTGAATGTAATGATAGTACCATTACTCTAAAGCAGACATTACCAGGAAATCTTACAAACGCTTATTTGATGTCCTTAAAACAAAAATTTGATAACTAAACTGTATTTAAACCCTAAGTCAACTTGTGTTAAAAAAATATAAACTGTTAGAATACTCCAAAAGCTATCTAACTGCTCAAAGATTCTACAACAACTAATCAGATAAATGAATACCACTAAATTAGACCAAAAAATACACATCTAACTGTCCCAAAATGTAACAATATCCAAATAGATAAATCCATACCACTAAAATATATCAAAACAATAGACAGTTAGAATACGCCAATTGGTATCTATCTGCTCCAAAATTTTATAATATCAAAACAAATAAATAATGTTACTGCTCCAAAAAAATACAAAAAGCCAAAGTATAAAGCATTAGCCAGAAACAACAAGTGAACACTGAAAACACACAAACAAATAAACTGTAGCATAACAGAAAAAGGTTTTTTTTAATCCACCATGGATTTTTTTTTCTCCCACAGACCCAATGATTTTAGCAACAAGTACAGAAACTGAGCAAATTACACAGTACTCTGATTTGTAATCTACTAAATATGAGCGTCCAAAAAAAAATATGTATATTGATTATACAATGTAATAAGTCATTACGAAATACGAATACTAACATGCTATTTTCTTTTATCACAGAAATTAACAAGAAATACATGTACTCCGGTTACTAGACCAAACAGTAAGTATACAATAATAAGGAGAACCATAGCAGCATATCACATCAATAGTATCTAATACCTTTGTTCCTTATTAATTTGTTTTTCACCCAAAGTTATAAGCAAATATGAATGTGATATGCTGCGGTGGTTGTTGCCAGGGCATAGAGTCTTGGGTGCATGTCCAAATGGCCATGCACCCAAGACTCTATGCCCTGGCAACAACTACCACAGCACATCACATCCATAGAGTCAAACATTTCAACTATGGTCTATGGAAACTTTTAGGGGCCGATTCATGGAACAAACGTGCGCCGAAAATCCATGCGCAAGCAGGCGCAAGGGAGCGCAAGCGTGAGAAAGGCAGCGCACGCGCATGCGTGCGATTCAAGGAAGACGCTGCATGTGTTTCCCACTGTCCGTGCGCCCAATCCAGCCATGGCGCATGCAGGCATACACGGTGTGCGCTACGCGCACAGCAAAAGCGCACATAGCGCGGCGCACACAACCAAAGTGGGCGGAACAGTGGGCATAACACGCGGAATGGGGAACAACGCGTGAAAAAGAAGGCGTAACTGGGGAAGTACTGCAGGGAACTACACGGAACTCCCACACGCACGCGAACAACCCGTATTCATGGATCCGAATACGGGAAACCCGCGCATGGCAAAAGATGCACACAGGCGTCAACGCATCCGCCACACGAAGGCAGGCGGAAGCGTCCCCGCGCACAGTACAAAAGTGTGCGCAAACAACAAACACATATATGCAGCTACGATGAATGCCCCATTTGTCGCAGCACTGATCGTGGGACACTGCAGGAGGAAGAGAATAGCCAGGGCACGCATTTTCGCACCACAGACAAGCCTTTTTGGGATGCCTGACGACCAGGTCTATGGCAGGTATAGGTTTCCACCCCATATCATCCTAGACCTCGTCAGGGAGTGGGAAGATGACCTTACAACCCCCATCCTTTGCTCCCAAGCATTGAGCCCCTTGGAGAAGCTGCTCAATGTCCTGCATTTTTTGGCCACTGGGTCATTTCACCGGACTACTGCCATAGTGGGGGGGGGGTCTCACAGGCCACGCAGTCACGCTGCCTACACCAGGTACTGGCAATCATGACAGCGTGCCCCTCAGTCCGCAGGCACACATACATGCCCAGAACACCCGCAGAAAGGCAGGCCGTTGTCCTGGATTTTTTCAGGGTGGCACACTTCCCCAAAGTCCTCGGTGCCATATATTGCACCAATGTGGCCCTACGTCCACCTAGGGCCACTGAGCACATCTACCGAAACCGCAAGCACTGGCATTGCATCAATGTACAGGTGGTATGCGATGCAAAGGGAATCATCACCTCTGTCTATGCAAACTACCCTGGCTCCACCCATGACAGTTTTATATACAGAATGTCTGCCCTGAGCCGGGCCCTGGAAGCTGGGCAGCATGGCGACACATGGCTCCTAGGTGAGTACAAATGCCCTTGCACATGCATGCAAGTCACACACAGACAAATACCCAAACCCTAATAATCTCAACTATTATCACCTCCCCAGGGGACAGTGCCTACCCTCTGAGCAATCACATGATGACGCCAATCCGGAACCCCACCACCCTACCCCAGGTAAGATACAACGCCGCCCATATTGCAACCAGGGCCATAGTGGAGCGCACATTCGGAGCGCTCAAGTCACGTTTCCGCTCCCTTGACCGCTCTGGCGGGCAACTACTCTATGCACCACCAGTAGTGTGCAGGATTATTGTGGCAGCATGTGTCCTGCACAATGTTGCAACACGGCAGAGCGTCCCGGTGGACATGGTGGTGCCCCCACATCCCCAACCACAGGCACAGGCGCTGCCCATGGGAGGGGACAGGGCACCTGGCGAGGAAGCCCGGACCAAGCTTGTGGCCACATTTTTCACCTAAACTCCTACCCCTGCGGAGTGCACACAGGCCTGGCACATACCAGGTGACAATCGATGATGACAAAGAGACAGTCAACTGTCACAACCCTACCACCCTGAGATAGTTGCCATGGAAGTGCCACATCGTCTTCATCCCTAGCTACTTAAACACAAGCTATCCTGTGTGACCAAAAGGCACACATATGACATATGACATGATATGGCCTATACACAAGTATTTCAAGGTGCGATGAGGCAGGGAGGGGGAACAAGGGAAGACAGACAACGGTACTACTAGGCCAGGTGTCATTTAGATTGTGCAAGTGCAGGGGTAGGGGGAAGGGAAAAGTGCAAGGGGAGGGGGGGTGCAGTACAGGGGAAGTAGACCAAAAAACAAATACATAGGTCAGCTGGTGGCAACTGCAAAGGTAAGTGCAGACAAGTGCTGGGAAGGGGGGGCTGTAGGGATAGAGAGACAGTACCGCAGTGCAGGGGTTGCCAGGGAGGCAGTGCAAGTGGAGAGTGGCTGGGCCAGGGACCGAGGTCGGTGAGAGTGGCCCAGTTGTATATCCAGTGCAGTTCCAGTGAAGAATTCCGCAAGGGAGAGGCAGAGAGAAAGCAGAAGCAAAGAGGAAGGTCTTGAGGTGCTTCCCAAACCGGAGATGGTTCCCCTCAAGTTCAAGTGAGGCAGGAAGGATGTTCCAGAGGGAGGGCCCTGCCGCGGAGAGAGATCTACCCCAGCTAGTTGCTCTGAGAAGCGGATGACCCTGACATGCAAGGTTTGCATCACACACACCTGCAAAACAGGCCATGGCCATCACTGTTATGTCACTCAAACCCTCCCAAACCACAACATGACATGGCAAGCAATACCCATACACCAACACAGTAACGATAAGGTACACATTGCCATGTACAAAATGTACAGTGGTATGAGACAATGATGCCTGACCTGGAATCAGATGAAATGACAGACCAACAACCTCCCACCCAAAATAAGTAATTTCCAAATGTATTACAAGAGTTGTAGACGTAACATAACAATGAATGCCTGTCTACATGCACATTGTGCATTGCAAAATCAACACTGCAGCTTCTGTGTGCTGTGTCCTACTCCGGCAACACACTGCTCAGCACACAGCACAGTGAACAGCCATTGTGTGTGATGCACACCCTGAGCATCACATCTAAGCGACAGACCACATCAAAAAGCAAATTAGGCATGTACAGGATCCATAATTGGTCACAGAACATGTGCTGCAGGGACACAGTGGCCACCAGACGGCAAACAGTGTACACGTGGATATGCAAGGGTGGGTGTACATGTAGTGCATCAGAGTGCAAGTGTGTGGTTCTGCAAGGACATGCACTCCACATATGCATGTGCACTCAAGTGACCATCAGTGTTCTCTACACATCACATGTGAACATTCACCATGTGTACAGCCCAGCATGTCAAACCACAACTATCCCCTCGCACCTGAAAGGTAAACACAACACATGAACAGGCATTGATCAGCAGAACACAACATGTACATAGGATACCAACATTACAATGTCAGAGTTCCCATCACTCTGCAGGGCATTGAAACTATCAACAACAACCCCCCCCACCCTCACAAATGACCATGACCCACTGAACAACTGCACCTGGGTCATGGAGCCTTCAACCCTCAATTCCACCTGGCCATAGGATCACCTTTACCCTTCGTCACCATCTCCCACCTTGTGTGTAAAAAGGTGCCTGCACCCTCAGAATCCACACTCATTTCCAAAATCACAAAATCCAAGACATAAAAACGAACCAGAACACCCTCCAGTAGATGACTTGACGAAGCAGTACCTCACAAAGGCCAAGTACTACCACAATGATGCAACAACCAAGGTAGCACAGTAAAACAATGTCACAACAGGATGTGAACCATGTGTGGTACATAACATAGGATGATGCACCATGAACGGATGTGGACTGTCACAGGTCCCGTGTACAGGCGCGGGAGTGTCACGAAACAACCACCCCCACCGTGTCCCGGGTGCCTGCAAGGTCAAACTCACACAGGCCCCTGAGACCCTGGTGGGGAAGGAGGTTCAGAGATATGCAGTCGGGACAGGTGTTGACACACTGGATAACTGGAATGAGTGGCAGGAGAGGGGAGGAGGAATGACACATGAAAGTAGGGAATGCACGAAAATGTACTACCTGCATGAACACATACACAATCCAAACAAACTTGGACATCATTGTCATGGCCACCTGTAGTCCAGGCTTAGGAGTGGTACGAACCAACCACCCCCTCTAGGGTTTTGGCGCGTGCAAGTTCGGGGCTTACACAGGCATCCACAAGCCCAGCGGGGAAAGAGGGTTAGGGAACGTTGCTTGGATAGGTACGGGAAGCAGGAACACTGGGTAGAGGGTACAGGGTTCAAAATTGCATAGGATTCCGGGTGATTAGGGGGAAAAAATATACCAAATTGAATCACACATACATCCATGCATTAGTGCACCCCCCAGCAAGCCTATGCAGAGCAGTTTGAAAGATAAACAACAAGACACTTAGCTTTGGTTTTGAGTGCTGGCCTCCTGCCTGCGCACTCTCAGGTCCGGTCACAGGAGCACTGCAATGCTGCAAAGAGAGCCACAGTCAACAACCTGTACGTGCCAATTACACAAAAACACAACACCAAACATGCCCCATAGCAACAAACTACTCTACAAACAGACAATCTGGTGTAGATGCTTCGTACCCATAGATAACATTACCCCTGTGACGGGTCATACACAGTCAATGCAGTAAGTCAGCCGCCGGTGGGTGTGTGGCAAATGGAACACCAATGTGTCACAATTCACACAACATGCAATGTTCCCTGGGTAAGCAGAGAGACCCATATAGCAAGCCATGACTTCAGAGCAAGTTGCGTACCACCATGACCGAAACAAAGTTGGCAGTGCATTTATCATAAAGTACATGGAAATGATATGCACTGCACCCGAGTATGTCCCTTGCTGTATGTCCCTGGAGCTGCCCCTTTCCATGTCTCGGAAGGCTACATGGTTGATACAAGTGCCTCAATGGACCTTGGAGTACCGGAGGGTATGTGCCACTGCCCCTGCACGTGTCCCAGACAACCTTACAATCAACAGCCATCAGTCCACCAACACATCTGAGCTGCATTGTGTGCTTCAACACCAATATTCGTCCAAGCTCACCCTGAGTGCTGTGACTAAGCCTGCATGTGCAACTCGCCTGGTGCAAGCTTTTGCTGTTTTGTGGCCCCCCTGTGCTGCTCACCTTGCCTGGAGTTCCTTGGAACATGTCAACAGTTCTAGGATGTAGGTCTGCAATCCCTGTGCCTCTGCTTGTGCATGTGGGCACCAACAAACATGTCCAGAATTCCGTCGTCCAATGGGCCATGTCTGCTGGAAAAGGTGCTCTGGAGGCTCATCCCCCTGCAATTAATGCTTCAAAGTCATCTGTGTGTGTCTCTTCAGGCATCTCATTACTTGACCATGTCAGAGAGTCACATCATAAATCACACCATCAGTCCGTCTTTCACATCCAAAGTGTGGAACACTATCTACAGCATGAATTGCAACAAGCACGTGTACAGTAAAGATAAGAAACATACTACACAATGCATAGCAATTAATGTACACATTAATCATAAAACACCCCATCTAGCAAAAGCTGAACAGTGGACAATAACACCAAAATCATCCCCACTAGGGGTGTAAACACAAGTCACACAGCACCAGACATGCCACAGATATGACAGTCCAAAGCCCTTGTGTAAAAGTTTGTGACACCGAACCATCCTTGCGAGTCCATGGATAAGGGAGGCAGGAGTGGCATATGTGAGTCAAGGACCCCAAGCAGTAAACACATACACAAGACAAGCCTGAAGGACCCAGCTGGAACAGACAGTGGATGCCTTCAAAAGCCACAAAGCACCGAACTGTCACATTAAAGCACAATAGACAAGCAATTTTAAACTAAATCAACTATTAACTAATTACACTAACTATGGAAAACCTACATTACCTAATTAAACTAACTATCAAACAGAAACTTAACTAACTAAACTAAAAGAAAAATCAAAAATGGCCACATACGACCCGGGGGGGAGGGGAGGCACCCAGGAGGGGGGAGGTACAGGGTGCTGCTCAACATCCACATGCGATGATGCTGAGCCAAAAAAAAAACCTCCATGGGCTCAACGCCTGCACAGCCCGACCTATGTGGGAGATAGATGGTCGTCTGAGTCTGGCTCATCCTGTAAAGGAGTACGTGGCACAGTAGCCTGGCCACGCCTAGCCACAGCTTGCCCCTCGTCGGCAGCAAGCCTGCCGGACGGGTGAGCCTGGTTCTGTGTGGCAATGTGACGTAGGTCTGCATGCAGAACCTCACGTGATACATGTGCTTCCTCTTGCAAGGTAGCACGTGTAACACAGAGTTCCTCCTGCAAGGCCTGGCTGGACAACCGCTGCACCTCCCGGCAAGCCTGTAGCTCAGCCGAGATGGTACGCTCAAGCTGTGCAAACCTCTCCTCTGCCTGCTGCCTCTGGGACATCATAAGGACACCCAGAGTGGATCTGAGGGAAGCATACTCCTCCCTCAGGGCATCCATGTGCGCCGCTGCGTGAGCAGCAATTGCTTGACACAAAGATGACATTTCAGCCTGGCGAGCCCTGTCTGAGGCCGCCATGCCCAGCCTGAGTGAGCGGGCCGTGGACAGTGCCGCCTGCTGCTGGAGAAGCACCTGCCTAGCAGGGGGGAGCACAGATCGGGCCACACGCTCCATGCTCTCAGCGATGTTCTCCATTGCTGCCCCCTGCCGTTCTGAATTGGCAGTCATGTCTTGCTCCCACTCAGTAAACTGCGGTTGCACTTGGCGACCGTGTTGCCGGGCTTGACCCCTGCAGGACCCAAGGACCGGGGGTCCTCGCTGTGTTGGCACCGCCCGCAGCTGCACGACTACATGCCCCCGTCGACGTGATGTCCCAGGCACATCAGTGACTGGTGTGGAGGGTGACCCTGCGTCCCGATCCACCACGGGCGGAGGAACCAAGACTGTCTGATCCCTCAGTGCAGGTGTCACAGACAGAGGAGTGTCCACATCAGAATCACTCACCCCTGACACATGGACTTGATGCTCATCCAACTCAACATGGACGTCAGAGTCGTCATCAAGGCTGGACTCATAGGCAGCCAGAGACAAGATGGACTGTAGCACTTGGGGGTTTTCGCGGCCTACCACCCCACGACCCCCACTAGTGCCGGGTTGATGTAGTGGTAACAACCCTCTGTCTGGCATGACAACACCATCCTCTGCCTCCATTGCGTCATCACCTGAAAAATAGAGAGAAAAAAGGTCACTACACATGTCAGAAGCACACAACACACACACACACCGACAGCAAACGCATCAGGGAGACATGTGACACACAACATATAACCTGGCATGCATGCTGGGTCAACTTAGAATAAATTCTGTGATCAGACCTGTTGAAAGGTGGCAGTTTCCATGGAAGTGGGTCTATGCAGTGCAGAAAATGTGTACGCCACTCACTACCTACATGTACAAGGACTCCATGGTGTGTGCCAGGAAATGTGAAGGCAGTGCAATGTAAATTCAGACATCACGTGCATTGTGCATTCAATGTGTACCATATCTAGAAGCCAAGCACCCCTCCACCCCAGTACCAAAGCAGGGATGCCTAGCATGGTATCAAAAGGCTGACCATACACCTGTGTATTGACAGGCAGTGTTGACTGGCATCAACAGCTTAATGTGATTCAAGTGACAACACTGCAAATGATGCTGGGACAGTAAGCAGGACACATGATGAAAACTCTGGATTCCGCCCATGTGTGAAGAAGACACAACAACAGTTGGACAGAGTCATTGGCCATTGAACAGGCTGAGGCCTGTGAGCCACACAGATTGTCAGATCCTAAACATGTGAGCAACGCAGGACTGAGCCACAGTTGACATGGGAAGGCTGATGAGATGGCAGGCAATGTATGTAACCAAGGACTTGTATTACAGTGATCATCCAGTCAAGGACACATAGGGGCATGCGTGCAATGCACATGGAGCATGAATGGGCACTCATGTCCCTGCGGGACATCTGACCTATGCACAGTACAAGTGAGATACCTTGCATCAAGTACTAAGGCTGTACCACACGGCATATGTTTGGCAGATTCTACGCTGGAAGTTACCATCTACACAGGACACATGAACAAGAAAGTACACATTGGCAAGATTGAAGAACACCAGTGCAAAGGTGGAACTGGGGTGCAGAGTGGTGGAGGAGGGGCAAGGGAGCATGCCTACATGGAGTCCCCGCATGCAGGCAGAGGAGACATGCATGACGGAAGCATTGCATTACTTACACATCAGAACCATGTACACGTCACATGTAGCGGCAATCATGCAAAACACATCCCACAAGTGAAACACACACGTGCTCAACAAACACGCATCAACACTCACTGGACTGCGCATCAAAGTCCAGCATCTCTCCCACTCCTTCGACCAATTCAGGTGGTATGAAATCCGCAACGAGAGCCTCATGCGGAGTGAGCTCTTCCTCCTCTGGTGCAGGCCCACCGCCAGTCACCAGAGTCAAGTTGTAATTAAAGGCACGCTTAGCCTTAGTACTGCGTTTGATGTCATTCCAACGCTTTTTGCACTCTTGCGCCGTGCGCACCTCATGGCTGAATGAACTGACATGTTCCGCAACATGCTTCCAGTTGGTGTCACTTTGAGCAGCCGTAGTCTGACTATTGGCACCCACTAGCATGTCAGGGCTGTGGCCCGGCACGTAGTCCACGAGGAAGTCCAGTTCCTGCTTACAGAAAGGCTTCTTCCTCGACGTGCAGGAGGTCGTGGCTGTGTGTGGGGTCCCAGCCTGTGCTGCAGGTGCAACCTTCCTCCTCTTGGACTGTGGCGCAGACCCTGGCTGGCTAATGCCGCCCTGACCAGTATGGCCAGTGGGTTCGGTGGATTGAGCCAAGGGAGTGGCAGGTGGAGGGATAACCAAAGGCCTGACTTGTGTCAGTGGCAGCTGGGTGCCCTCTAATGGACCCTGCGCAGCAACATCAGCTGTGGCAGGGTCATTGACCGCAACGGTCCTGGTTGGCAGACTCACAACCGGGATGCTGTTGGGTGCATCTGCCCCAGCACTTGCCAACACCCGGCTGTTCGGGGCAGCAGATGACATGACTGCCCCAGGGACACGTGTCTTGGTCTGAGCAGCCCGGCCTGCCCCTATGGTTTCCCCCCTGGCCTGTTGGAGATCTACCAAGGGCTCTTCAAGTGCCAACGCAGCCTGCGCTGGCAGACCCCGAGCCTGGGTGGCGGTGTCCACAGCTGCACCTGCAGCTACCACTACCCTTGGGCCCGTGGCAGTCGATGGAATGGACTGCCCGGTCACACGGGCGCCAGTGCCAGATGCAGGAGCTGCATCCCCCGGAACCACAGGGGCTGGTGGCATGACTGCACCGACACATGGCACAACATTGTGCTCAAGTGGCGCACCCCTGCCTCTTCCCCCTCTCTGGCCGCCCTGGACACCCTGGAGTCCCCCTACTCCCTGGTCACCAAGGCCACGTCCCCGACCACGCCTGCCACGAGGAGGACGCCCAGCTGAGGCTCCCCTCACCTTTGGTGGCCTCCCAACCATGGCACAGATGTAGTAGTGCCGGGAGAGATGGAGTGGTGCCAATGGGAGGTGTACACCACAATTGACCTGGGCAATTGGGGTGAAGGGGGTGGGAAGCAAGATGTTAACAGCACCCCTGCACCTGCAAGGCTGTAGTGACCCCGGTGATGTGGTGACGGGTCACGCAACGCTCAGGCACCCCAAAACTGCAGTAACACCGTGCACGCAACCCTGCAGCCTACGTGCGTGGATTCAACCTCCCGCAGTACGCGGTGGCACCCAGTAACATGAATAACGCGTACGCGTGGGACACGCAGGCTACTATGACATCGAAAATGGGTGCGATACACAGGGGCACCCGCAGTGGGAAAAAGAGTGTGTGCGACTCACCGTCTGACTAGCGCGATGCAGAAAAACACGCGTAGCCAATACCCCCGCCAAAAGCAGAGATAAGTCCTTGATAGCTGTGAAGTTGTGATGGCGCGCGAAACAACAGGAAGCAGCAACACACGTCGATCTCCACGAAAGGCACGTACAGCGAACTGCTGGGCCCGCTCACCTTTAACCCGTGCTGAGGGAAACGCATGCGCACGTCACGTCACTTACGCGCATGGGCCCTTTCCTTGTATTACACGCGGACGTGCAGTTTTTCATGCGTGCTGAAATGCCCATGCACGCCTGATGTGCGCGTCACGTCACAGGGGCGCTTGCCCTTGAGGAGCCTTCTGTCCAATGAAATTGCGTATGCGTGCAGATGCGCTTACGCCTAAGGGCCTTTCCTCAAATTACACGCTGATGTGCCGAATTTTCACGTGCCAAATCACTCTGTATCAAGCTGGCCACGCGTAAGCACACGGAAGACCACGCTCCTGCCCAGAAAGCCGAACTACTGCCCCCCAGGGCCCCGAGCACGCTCCCACCTGCCATCTGCTGCTGCCTGACTGCCTGCTGCCCATGTGCCCTGCCATTTGCTGCCTGCACATCAGCCAGGGGTGCTGTTGCTATGACCACCCCTGCTGGAACCGAAGACTCCCGACTGGGATTCCATCGCTCCACAGCCCAGCCCCAGGACCCAGTTGCCCACCCACTCCTGCCTCTGGGGTTGTCATGTCGGGCACTGCAACATCTGGCACCACTGACAACCCCCGGCCGGAGAGGCAGAGGGGCACCAGCTTCAGTGCCAGGGAAGTTGGTGTCCTGGTGGAGCAAGTCCTGGGGCAATATGATGCCCTCTTCGGAAGTTCCCGCACCGACAAGGAAGGACGGACTCGGATCTGGACTGACATTGTGACTGCCATCAACGCAGAGGGGGTGGCAGTCCGCGACTTCCAACATGTCAAGAAGTGCTGGGAGGACTTCAGGTCCAGGACCCTGAACAAGGCCTGGCGCCTCTTGAAGGCAGCGGATGCCAAGGTGCGCCGGGGCCACTTGTTGGAAGATCAGATGAGGGCCCTGGAACGCATATCCCCAGCGCTCCACGTCCAGGTCCTTGAGAGGCAGACCCGTCTGGAGTCGAGCGGTAAGTGTACATGCATCCTGATTGTGAGCTGTGCGTATGGTGATGTTTCAGTAGTGTGCAGGTTGCACATCTGTTTGTATCGGGTCGAGTATGGGTGGGGGTGTACAGGGCCGTGGGGCTAACACATGCGAGGGCTGGAATGTGTGAGACATGGATGGTGCTTGTGTGTGTAGGCTTGCATGCCAAATGCAGTTGTGTGGGCACACATGTTTGGATGAATGTGTATGTAAGTAGACACCTCCGTGATGTCACGCATGTATGTTGTTTTCAGCTGCATGTATCAGCACTGTGTACATGTGCATTTGTGTGTATTTGACAAGGGTGCAACAGTGAAGCAACATGGATGCATGTGACAGCGGGATGTGGAAGCCTGATTGGCAGATGTGACATGGATGCCCATCTGAACACTGCGACACTTGGCAGCGGTGTACACATGCATGCAAGTGTGGTGGTGTGTGTACATGTGTGGTGCACTTCCTGTGTTGCGTGTGATGTCTGGCTCAGCTTTGCCTGCTCATGCTGTTGTATGTGTATGGATGGTGCTGCCAGTTGCGATATGGCTGTGGTATGGCTCATGTGTGCGAGTTGAAATGACATGTGTATTGGGGATTGTGATGGCATGTCTGAGGTTTGCCAATGCCACTCATGTACAACTGTCATGTGTGTATGTGTTCATTGTACAGTGCCCTGATGCCTGTGATTTATTTCTCCCTGTCTGCAGTGTCAACTGATGAAGAGGGCGGAGAAGGTGCTGTGGAGCACAGCGGCGGGGATCCCACTGCCAGCGGAGACACAAGGCCCGGCTCCCCTCCCATGTTGTCATCTCGTCGGGGAGTGAGGAGTCCGGTGCCGCGTCCCAGGCCGCAGCTGCCGGGGGGAGGTCCAAGAAGCGGTGGTTGGAGTTGGACTCCTCGGCAGCAGAAGGGGCAGCTGGGACCCCACAGGGCCCAACGGGGGAAGATGGCACGGAGTCATCCAGGTTGGTGGGAGGTTTGGTGGAGGAGGAGGCCGTGCAAGCAACAGAGATGGGGTCTGGAGATGGGGATCCCACTGGTGCTAGTGGTGCAGTGCCGGACCAGGGACAGGAGGCAGCACAGGCCGCTGCGGAGGTGCCTGTGTGCAATCCTGTCCCTGATCCTGTCCCTGCATCATCTTGCACCAGCAGGGATGCCTACGTCCAGACCCGTTTTCAGGCAGGGGATGAGCAAATGACAACTGGCCTTCCTCTGCCTGCGGACGTGGCTATCCGGGTCCGGGTTGAGCCTGTCCTGACTGGTGTGGCGTTGCGTCAACGGGCCATGCGAGGTGACCTGCAGTCTTTTCATGAGGAGACTGCACGTCATCTTGAATTGCTCGTTGACCACGTCAGCCTACTGGGACAGGTCACCCAGGCCGTATTCCTCCGTTTGATGGGGCTTGCTACGACCCCCTCCTCAACTGAACCCCCTACGTGCCAGTCGTCCTCCGTGCCATCTTCCCACCCATCAGTCACCTGGGTGCCCTGTGGAGCTGCCACTGACGATGCGGCCAGGCTGGTGGAGGAGGCATCCTTGCCACAGTCGGGAGTCGGACGTCCAGCAGGGGTGGCCACATCAACGACTGCACCCCAGCCGGTGGAGGATGTGCAGGCAGCAGGAGGCAGTGCACGGGCAGAGGCACAGCAGCAGCAGCAACGTGGTGGGAGCCATGAAGGCTCGGGGCCTTCAACATCGGAGGGGCAGGCATCGGCCGGAGGGCAGGAGGACCCAGGACAGAGAGTGTCTTCCGTGTGGCAGCGGTTGGGCCACGCCATAGATGCGGAGCGGCAGCGGGCGGAAGAGGTACAGCTCACAATGGTCAGGGCGGAGAACTCCATGCGGAGTGCCCTGAGGCGGGCCGAGTGCCTCGAGGCAATCTGCAGGGGGTTGGAGGTGGACACGTCGACGGCCCTGCGGACCCTCGGGGCCATGGAGGAGGACCGCCTCCGGGACATTGAGCAGGAGTTCGATGATCCCCTGGCCCGGGACATCCAAAAGTGAGCCGTCAGACTAGCCCGCTGCCCTTGTACATAGTTATGTAGTTAGTGTTAGGTTTCCTTTATTTTTTGATTTATTTTAGACCTTTTGGACATTGGCCACATTTTTGTATATAGTTTATTTTATTAGCTAGTGTTGTTAGATAGGTTTCATTTCTTTTGTTGGGATAATGGACCCTGGCTTGTTCGTCTGTACATAGTTCACTGTTGGATTTTATTTTTCTTTCACAACTTACCCATGGAGCAATGGCTTTCAATTATTATTTCCCATTGGATTTTCTTTTGTGGACAGTGACTTTGGACACCATATTTTTTTATCGAACTTCAGTGTGTAGTATCATCTCATTGGTTTCATGCATATCATGATATGGGTTTTGAGATTCACTGACACCCATTGGGTGTATGTGAGGGACATGTGTTTGTTTTGAAACTTGCAATTGGTGTTCTGTGTAATTGCCATTTCTGAGTGGGTGGATGCAATACTCGGGTGGGTGTTTTGCATTTGGAGGCTGACCATAGGGACTAGGGATCTAAATTGTGATGACATGTTGGCTGGGGAACATGAGTTGGGGCCTGCTGGCCCCACAGTGCTAGGGGGTGGGGGTGGTGGGGACATGAGTTGGACATTGGTGGGGGCCTGGTGGAGGCTGCCCCTGCACTGCTGGGGGGTGGGGGTGGTGGGAGACATGGGTGGGGGCCTGGTTGAGGGTGTCCCTGCACTGCTGGGGGGTGGGGGTGGTGGGAGACATGGGTGGGGGCCTGGTGGAGGCTGCCCCTGCACTGCTGGGGGGTGGGGGTGTTGGGAGACATGGGTGGGGGCCTGGTGGAGGCTGCCCCTGCACTGCTGGGGGGTGGGAGTGGTGGGGAAGATGAGTTGGACATGGGTGGGGGCCTGCTGGCAGGTGCCCCACAGTTCTGGGGGGTGGGGGTGGTGGGGACATGAGTTGAACATGGGTGGGGGCCTGGTGGAGGCTGCCCCTGCACTGCTGGGGGTGGGGGTGGTGGGAGATATGGGTGGGGGCCTGGTGGAGGGTGTCCCTGCACTGCTGGGGGTGGGGTGGTGGGAGACATGGGTGAGGGCCTGGTGGAGGCTGCCCCTGCACTGCTGGGGGGTGGGGGTGGTGGGAGACATGGGTGGGGGCCTGGTGGAGGCTGCCCCTGTACTGCTGGGGTGTGGGGGTGGTGGGGAACATGAGTTGGACATGGGTGGGGGCCTGCTGGCAGGTACACCACAGTGCTGGGGGGTGGGGGTGGTGGGGACATGAGTTGGACATGGGTGGGGGCCTGGTGGAGGCTGCCCCTGCACTGCTGGGGGGTGGGGTTGGTGGGGAACATGAGTTGGACATGGGTGGGGGCCTGCTGGCAGGTGCCCCACAGTGCTGGGGGGTGGGGGCTGGGGACATGAGTTGGACATGGGTGGGGCCTGGTGGAGGCTGCCCCTGCACTGCTGGGGGTGGGGGTCGTGGGAGACATGGGTGGGGGCCTGGTGGAGGGTGTCCCTGCACTGCTGGGGGGTGGGGGTGGTGGGAGACATGGGTGGGGGCCTGATGGAAGCTGCCCCTGCACTGCTTGGGAGTGGGGGTGGTGGGAGACATGGGTGGGGGCCTGGTGGAGGCTGCCCCTGCACTGCTGGGGGTGGGGGTGGTGGGGAACATGAGTTGGACATGGGTGGGGGCCTGCTGGCAGCTGCCCCACAGTGCTAGGGGGTGGGGGTGGTGGGGACATGAGTTGGACATGGGTGGGGGCCTGGTGGAGGCTGCCCCTGCACTGCTGGAGGGTGGGGGTGGTGGGAGACATGGGTGGGGGCCTGGTTGAGGGTGTCCCTGCACTGCTGGGGGGTGGGGGTGGTGGGAGACATGGGTGGGGGCCTGGTGGAGGCTGCCCCTGCACTGCCGGGGGGTGGGGGTGGTGGGAGACATGGGTGGGGGCCTGGTGGAGGCTGCCCCTGCACTGCTGGGGGGTGGGGGTGGTGGGGAATATGAGTTGGACATGGGAGGGGGCCTGCTGGCAGGTGCCCCACAGTGCTGGGGGGTGGGGGTGGTAAGGACATGAGTTGGACATGGGTGGGGGCCTGGTGGAGGCTGCCCCTGCACTGCTGGGGGGTGGGGTGGTGGGAGACATGGGTGGGGGCCTGGTGGAGGGTGTCCCTGCACTGCTGGGGGGTGGGGGTGGTGGGAGACATGGGTGGGGGCCTGGTGGAGGGTGCCCCTGCACTGCTGGGGGGTCGGGGTTTTGGGAGACATGGGTGGGGGCCTGGCGGAGGTTGCCCCTGCACTGCTGGGGGTTGGAGGTGATGGGGAACATGAGTTGGACATGGGTGGGGGCCTGCTGGCAGGTGCCCCACAGTGCTGGGGGGTGGGGGTGGTGGGGACATGAGTTGGACATGGGTGGAGACCTAGTGGAGGCTGTCCCTGCACTGCTGGGGGGTGGGGGTGGTGGGAGACATGGGTGGGGGCCTGGTGGAGAGTGTCCCTGCACTGCTGGGGGGTGGGGGTGGTGGGAGACATGGGTGGGGGCCTGGTAGAAGCTGCCCCTGCACTGCTGGGGGGTGGAGGGGGTGGGAGACATGGGTGGGGGCCTGGTGGAGGCTGCCCCTGCACTGATGGGGGGTGGGGGTGGTGGGGAACATGAGTTGGACAAGGGTGGGGGCCTGCTGGCAGGTGCCCCATAGTTATGGGGGTGGGGGTGGTGGGGACATGAGTTGGACATGGGTGGGGGCCTGGTGGAGGCTGCCCCTGCACTGCTGGGGGGTGGGGGTGGTGGGAGATATGGGTGGGGGCCTGGTGGAGGGTGTCCCTGCACTGCTGGGGGGTGGGGGCGGTGGGAGACATGGGTGGGAGCCTGGTGGAGGCTGCCCCTGCACTGCTGGGGGATGGGGGTGGTGGGAACATGGATGGGGGCCTGGTGGAGGCTGCCCCTGCACTGCTGGGGGGTGGGGTTGGTGGGGAACATGAGTTGGACATGGGTGGGGGCCTGCTGGCAGGTGCCCCACAGTGCTGGGGGGTGGGGGTGGTGGGGACATGAGTTGGACATGGGTGGGGGCCTGGTGGAGGCTGCCCCTGCACTGCTGGGGGGTGGGGGTGGTGGGAGACATGGGTGGGGGCCTGGTAGAAGCTGCCCCTGCACTGCTGGGGGGTGGAGGGGGTGGGAGACATGGGTGGGGGCCTGGTGGAGGCTGCCCCTGCACTGCTGGGGGGTGGGGGTGGTGGGGAACATGAGTTGGACAAGGGTGGGGGCCTGCTGGCAGGTGCCCCATAGTTATGGGGGTGGGGGTGGTGGGGACATGAGTTGGACATGGGTAGGGGCCTGGTGGAGGCTGCCCCTGCACTGCTGGGGGGTGGGGGTGGTGGGAGATATGGGTGGGGGCCTGTTGGAGGGTGTCCCTGCACTGCTGGGGGGTGGGGGCGGTGGGAGACATGGGTGGGGGCCTGGTGGAGGCTGCCCCTGCACTGCTGGGGGATGGGGGTGGTGGGAACATGGATGGGGGCCTGGTGGAGGCTGCCCCTGCACTGCTGGGGGGTGGGGTTGGTGGGGAACATGAGTTGGACATGGGTGGGGGCCTGCTGGCAGGTGCCCCACAGTGCTGGGGGGTGGGGGTGGTGGGGACATGAGTTGGACATGGGTGGGGGCCTGGTGGAGGCTGCCCCTGCACTGCTGGGGGTGGGGGTCCTGGGAGACATGGGTGGGGGCCTGGTGGAGTGTGTCCCTGCACTGCTGGGGGGTGGGGGTGGTGGGAGACATGGGTGGGGGCCTGGTGGAGGCTGCCCCTGCACTGCTGGGGAGCGGGGGTGGTGGGAGACATGGGTGGGGGCCTGGTGGAGGCTGCCCCTGCAGTGCTGGGGGGTGGGGTGGTGGGGAACATGAGTTGGACATGGGTGGGGGCCTGCTGGCAGGTGCCCTACAGTGCTGGGGGGTGGGGGTGGTAAGGACATGAGTTGGACATGGGTGGGGGCCTGGTGGAAGCTGCCCCTGCACTGCTGGGGGGTGGGGGTGGTGGGAGACATGGGTGGGGGCCTGGTGGAGGGTGTCCCTGCACTGCTGGGGGGTGGGGGTGGTGGGAGACATGGGTGGGGGCCTGGTGGAGGGTGCCCCTGCACTGCTGGGGGGTCGGGGTTTTGGGAGACATGGGTGGGGGCCTGGCGGAGGTTGCCCCTGCACTGCTGGGGGTTGGGAGTGGTGGGGAACATGAGTTGGACATGGGTGGGGGCCTGCTGGCAGGTGCTACACAGTGCTGGGGGTGGGGGCGGTGGGGACATGAGTTGGACATGGGTGGGGGCCTGGTGGAGGCTGTCCCTGCACTGCTGGGGGTGGGGGTGGTGGGAGACATGGGTGGGGGCCTGGTGGAGGGTGTCCCTGCACTGCTGGGGGGTGGGGGTGGTGGGAGACATGGGTGGGGGCCTGGTGGAAGCTGCCCCTGCACTGCTGGGGGGTGGGGGTGGTGGGAGACATGGGTGGGGGCCTGGTGGAGGCTGCCCCTGCACTGCTGGGGGGTGGGGGTGGTGGGGAACATGAGTTGGACATGGGTGGGGGCCTGCTGGCAGGTGCCCCACAGTGCTGGGGGGTGGGGGTGGTGGGGACATGAGTTGGACATGGGTGGGGGCCCGGTGGAGGCTTCCCCTGCACTGCTGGAGGGTGGGGGTGGTGGGAGACATGGGCAGGGGCCTGGTGGTGGGTGTCCCTGCACTGCTGGGGGGTGGGGTGGTGGGAGACATGGGTGGGGGCCTGGTGGAGGGTGCCCCTGCACTGCTGGGGGGTGGGGGTGGAGGGAGACATGGGTGGGGGCCTGGTGGAGGGTGCCCCTGCACTGCTGCGGGGTGGGGGTGGTGGGAGACATGGGTGGGGGCCTGGTGGAGGGTGCCCCTGCACTGCTGGGGGGGCGGGGGTGGTGGGAGACATGGGTGGGGGCCTGGTGGAGGGTGCCTCTGCACTGCTGGGGGGTGGGGGTGGTGGGAGACATGGGTGGGGGCCTGGTGGAGGGTGCCCCTGCACTGCTGGGGGGTGGGGTGGTGGGAGACATGGGTGGGGGCCTGGTGGAGGCTGCCCCTGTACTGCTGGGGGTGGGGAACATGAGTTGGACATGGGTGGGGGCCTGGTGGAGGCTGCCCCTGCACTGCTGGGGAGTGGGGGTGGTGGGGACATGAGTTGGACATGGGTGGGGGCCTGGTGGTGGGTGCCTCTGCACTGCTGGGGGGTGGGGGTGGTGGGAGACATGGGTGGGGGCCTGGTGGAGGCTGCCCCTGCACTGCTGGGGGGTGGGGCAGGGTGGGGAACATGAGTTGGACATGGGTGGGGGCCTGCTGGCAGGTGCCCCACAGTGCTGGGGTGTGGGGGTGGTGGGGACATGAGTTGGACATGGGTGGTGTTAGGCGGAAACCTGTGCAGTTCCCTCTGGGACCACTGCAAAAGATTTAAGACTACAGGTGTTTGGCAGTAAACCCACTTGGTAGCAGTCTGTACCACACAGATTCACTTGGTAGCAGTGGCTGAGCAGTCAGACTTCCCTCAAGAAGAGTTAAGCAGTATGTGGAGTATACAAAATAGGGCAATTCTTCACAGCAAGACAAGCAAACACGCAACGAGGCTCAGTGTAAAGATATTAAGGTATTTATTTATAATGAAACATCTATCAAAAACACTAAGGCACTATTACGGCAAACAAATCAAACACAATTACACTACGAAGAAGAAACGATCAATCCCCCTAGCAATATCTCGACAAGTCTAGGTTATACCGGCACCACTTATTTACAGACAGAGGTGTATGCCTCAACCTAGATGGCACTCTAATATTAGTTAGGACGGGAGAGAAAAATTAGCAGGTTATGAATGCAACACAGTTCAATAATTCACGGGAAAAATGCAAGGCATGAAGGCAAGAACCCCAATAGATCATAAAGTTCAGAGGCCAGGCCCACTCGGAGAGAGGCAAGGCGATATGTCCCAAAAAGTTTCTAGTGGAGATGCATTCAAGTCTTTGTAGCAAATTGTTATCGGCAGATTGAACCAGTTCAGAACAATAAATGAGAAAAGCTTGGAGGCGACCCAACGGAAAGGAGAGGATTAAGACACCTCACTCGAACCGATCGAAAGGGAAGCCAGGCGGACAAGGTACCTTGTTGTGGAGGGCAGCTCCGGCGGGGGCAGTTGTTCCTGGTGGTGGGTGCACGTCGGGTCTTTGCCAAGAGTAGAGATGTTTTCGTCGTCGAAGAAAAGTGAAGTCTGGTGCACCACCAGGGAAGAGACCAGCCGCGGAGTGCTCCGTCACAAGGCACCACCTTTTGGTCACGGTGCAGGGGTAGTGGCTATCCGGTTGCCGAGGTGCGCTGCACGGGCAATTCGACCACTACGTCCTGAGGCGAATAAAAGAACAAAGGGGACTGGTTGTTCCCACCAGTCAGGGGAAGAGACTCTCCGGCAGGGAGATCTCCTCTGTCGTCGGGAAGTGGTGAGTCGGCTCAGCAGGGCTCCACCGGAGGTGTCGTCGTTGCAGGTTGGCTCAGCATTACCCTCGTCGGATTCTTAGGTCCTGTGGCGACTTCTGAAGATCCAGTCCCAAAAGCCCTGCTTTTATGCAGAAAACCCCCATTCATTCAGCCTAGCTGTCAATCAACACATGCTAAGTGGTGAGCGGGAAGGCTCACTACTTGGGCCAATCACTCCAGAGTGCGACCGGAGTTGGCAAGGCAACTCGGTCCAGGGTGCCTAAACCCCCTCCCACACCCCTGTGGTAACCCAGACAGAATGGCACCACTTAGGAGGGTCTCTGTACAGAGCCTCCCAAAAGTGGAACAAAGGGCTCAACCTTTGGTTTAGGAGCCACAGAGACGAACACAGACGCCATTTTAAAAACCGAGTTCTGGCAGAAAATACCATCCGATAAACGTATTTACGATAAGTAGACCGGTGGTACGTTAGAGATTAACGAGGAAAATTATCAATCTCCAACAATGGGACGAATCCCATAGGGTTAAGTTCGGGGTCGAACATAACAAGTAGTTTCCACTGCCACCAGCCAATACTCGACGAGGGGGGACGGGACAGTGCCCCCTCGAGTAACAGATCCAGGAGTAATCGAATTACCCCCACTAGTACGCCCACAATAAGATGGTTTGTACTAGTTCTGTTAGTAAATTTAGGTCTAGTAAAGCCAATGGTGACTTTACATGCCCGGGGAGACAGTAGTCAGTCCCCGGGTATGGAGTCTATGGTGGGGGTCCGCTAGGACGCCCCAGTGTTACGGCACATAGGGTGTGGTGTAACACACATAGAAAAACATATGAGACCCTATGGAGTAAAAGACCCCATAGCCCATAGAACACATTGACATTCAAAGGAATTACACACATACATGTCCAAGAGTGGGAGAAAAAGAGTCTCACTCTTGGCAGGATGGAAAAAAACAAACTCCCGAAATCCAGCAAAGCTGCTGGGGGACTCACTAGGTTAGGAAATTCAGCCTAAACAGAGAATTGTCCCTAACACTCGCCCCCCCCAGACTAAGGGACAGGAGGATTTAATCCACTCCTGGATGCATCTCATACCTCTAGTCGATGACATACATCCTAGAGAGACCATCAGCATTTTGGTGGTGACACCCTGACCTGTGTTCAATGGGTTCCAAGGTTTTCCTTTGTAAGCTATATGACCTACAAACCTTCCTAGGAACATCAGTCTTTTTAATTTTATAGGTGATCTGGTTGACCAGTTCCTCAGAAGTTGATACAACTACTGAACCTATGATAGGCTTTTTCAAGGAGTCCTTATAAGGAAACTCCTTAGATCGAGAGGGGCCTCCAGAGGTCTTCCCTACCTCTCTGTTGAGAGAAGGTTGTGTTTTAGGCCTCTTGGTTGGAAGGGATGGAGATAAGCAAGGTACATGCTTCTCCTTCCTCTGAGATCTTACCTTACCTACTTTAGGAGTTTCCCCCTTCAGTCTAGGAATTGGGTTGGAGTCTTCTGTGGAAGGTCCAACAGTCTGAAGGTTTGTGGCCTTAGACTTGTCTTTTCTGGTTTTCCACCCGTACTGAGAATTACCAGTTCTCTTAGGCCTAGTTAGGGTTCCAGTAGGTCTATCCACCTCTTCCTCAGAAGCAGGGGGAGTCACAGACTCTATAACGGGGGGAACAATGATGGAGCTTGGTTGGGGCTCCCATTTCCCTAACATGTTAGCCTGAAATTTGCCTGGGTCAGAGGTCAATTTACCAACACCAGGGCTTGTAGTTGGGTTCTCAGTAGAGGTTCCCACAGGGTTAGAGTGGTTCCTTAAGGTGGCCTCTCTAGCCAATTTGGTTTAGTTCTGGGTCTCCATACTGGGAGGCCTGGGGGTACTGGATACCACTCCTAGAGTTTTTAGATCATTCCCCAACAGGACTCACCCAGGCACCTCAGTCTGAACACTGAAAGGAATCAACACTGTCAGGTCATTACACTGAATGAGGGCTGGTAGAATTGGAACCATTTTACAGGGCCTCCAGACATCTCAGTGGGACCTTTGGGTGCCTTAGCAACATCCTCAGGCCTGAAAAAGCTTTCGTCCACTACTGTTCTGCTGGCCCCAGAGTCTCGCCTGGCAGGAGTAGCCTGGCCATTGACAAGAACACTGTCCACATAATAACATTTAGAGTTTTCTGGAATAGAGTCATACACACTCCTATTCTGATTACTAACCAGATCCATTGACTCTACTGATACACTTGCTTGAAGAACCCCAGGTTCTTCAGCAAATACTTCAAAGTGAGCACTAGTCATTTGGACTTCCTCTTCATGAGTGAAGGCTAAGGAGACTGTGCTGATCCCAGTAGGTTTACCCTTACATTTTGGATCCCTTTTGATATGGTCAGTTGCCCCACAGAGATAGCATGTTCCAAATGCTCTCTGGCATGGTGGCTTGTTCTGACCCCCTTCTGGTTTGTGGCCAGAAGGTACACTATTCGGTTGTGGTTTTCCCTGGGGTTTACCCTGGTCATTTTGTTTGTGGCCCTCTGGGGAATTTGATTTATTCAAATTCTCTTTTGAGTCTTTTTTAGGCTGTTTTCCCTCATCCTTTTTCTGAGTTGCCCCAGAATCCTTATGAGTAGCCCGGTTGGCAACCCATAAGTCAGCAGCCTTAGCTAGCTTCCGTGAATCCAATTCCTTCGAATCAGCCAAGTGCTGTCTGAGCTCAGGAGAACAGGCATCATAAATAGACTCCAACATAAAAAGATTCCTCATACCCTCATAAGTGTTCACTTTGTAACCCTTAATCCATCCCTCTAAGTTTTTCAACCCTTCACTCACCCAGGTAGCTCAAGGGTACCATCATGCTTTTTGAGGGTTCTAAACCTCTTAAGATAATGGGAAGGGGTCTTCCCAAATCTAGCTATTAAAGCTAGTTTAACACTTTCGTAATCCGTCTTATCCGCCTCCCCCAACTCCATTACCACATCAGTCGCAACAGGAGGGAGCCTAGAGAACAACCAGGGAAGCAAAGCATTCCCGGTGATGTCCTGGAGCCCATGATTGTATTCAAACAGTTTCAACCAATCCAACACATCCAATCTCGGCTCATACATATCCACTAATTCCTTCGGCATCCGGGGTCTTTTGGGACTGGAGCTCCTAGAGGAAACAGAGGAGAGAGAAGCATTTTCCATGGACAACTTTTTCATCTCTAACTCGTGATTAAGTTCTATTTCCCTGAGTCTTAACTCAGCTTGCTTCTGCTCAGCCTGGGCATTCATCCGTCTGAACTCAAGCTCTTGGTTTCATTCAGATTGAGCCAAGAACCGTTTGTATTCTAATTCGAGCTTCATTTTTTCAAGTTCAAAATAAGCAGGGTTACTTGTGGGACCTAGTATGGGCCCCGTAGGCACAGCTGGTAAGGCGGGTAGAGGAGCAGGGGAGAAAGTTTCGTTAGCCTCGCCGTCCTCGTCAGCCTCTTCATCGCTATCATCAGAATTACGATTTAGATCAACACCATCACTGTTATCTACATTTGCTGGAGAGCTTGGTTCCTCTGAACCAGTACCCAGACTTTGGTTCGCCAGCAATCTCTCGATTAGTTCTAACTTCTTGCCTCTTACAGAAAGATTCTCTTGCCTACAGAGAGCTTGCAAACTCTCAGTATTTACACCTGACAAGGACTCTTGACTGTAAGTGTCCATCGTAGACATGTTTTTTGAAAGTTGATTTTTGTGCAAAGTTTTGTGGTTAGTTATCCTACAGTGTCGAAAAGCACTCTAAACTGTATACTCGATACAAATCCCACCGCTGTACACTAGTGTTAGGCGGAAACCTGTGCAGTTCCCTCTGGGACCACTGCAAAAAATTTAGGACTACAGGTGTTTGGCAGTAAACCCACTTGGTAGCAGTCTGTACCACACAGATTCACTTGGTAGCTGTGGCTGAGCAGTCAGACTTCCCTCAAGAAGAGTTAAGCAGTATGTGGAGTATACAAAATAGGGCAATTCTTCACAGCAAGACAAGCAAACACGCAACGAGGTTCAGTGTAAAGATATTAAGGTATTTATTTATAACGAAACATCTATCAAAAACACTAAGGCACTATTACGGCAAACAAATCAAACACAATTACTCTACGAAGAAGAAACAATCAATCCCCCTAGCAATATTTCGACAAGTCTAGGTTCTACCGGCACTACTTATTTACAGAGGTGTAAGCCTCAACCTAGATGGCATTCTAATATTAGTTAGGATGGGAGAGAAAAATTAGCAGGTTATGAATGCAACACAGTTCAATAATTCACAGGAAATATGCAAGGCATGAAGGCAAGAACCCCAATAGATCATAAAGTTCAGAGGCCAGGCCCACTCGGAGAGAGGCAAGGCGATATGTCCCAAAAAGTCTCTAGTGGAGATGCATTCAAGTCTTTGTAGCAAATTGTTATCGGCAGATTGAACCAGTTCAGAACAATAAATGAGAAAAGCTTGGAGGCGACCCAACGGAAAGGAGAGGATTAAGACACCTCACTCGAACCGATCGAAAGGGAAGCCAGGCGGACACGGTACCTTGTTGTGGAGGGCAGCTCCGGCGGGGGCAGTTGTTCCTGGTGGTGGGTGCACGTCGGGTCTTTTCCAAGAGTAGAAATGTTCTCGTCGTCGAAGAAAAGTGAAGTCTGGTGCACCACCAGGGAAGAGACCAGCCGCGGAGTGCTCCGTCACAAGGCACCACCTTTTGGTCGCGGTGCAGGGGTAGTGGCTATCCGGTTGCTGAGGTGCGCTGCACGGGCAATTTGACCACTACGTCCTGAGGCGAATAAAAGAACAAAGGGGACTGGTTGTTCCCACCAGTCAGGGGAAGAGACTCTCCGGCAGGGATATCTCCTCTGTCGTTGGGAAGTGGTGAGTCGGCAGGGCTCCACTGGAGGTGTCGTCGTTGCAGGTCGGCTCAGCATTACCCTCGTCGGATTCTTAGGTCCTGTGTCGACTTCTGAAGATCCAGTCCCAAAAGCCCTGCTTTTATGCAGAAAACCCCCATTCATTCAGCCTAGCTGTCAATCAACACATGCTAAGTGGTGAGCGGGAAGGCTCACTACTTGGGCCAATTACTCCAGTGTACGACCGGAGTTGGCAAGGCAACTCGGTCCAAGGTGCCTAAACCCCCTCCCACACCCCTGTGGTAACCCAGACAGAATGGCACCACTTTGGAGGGTCTCTGTACAGAGCCTGCCAAAAGTGGAACAAAGGGCTCAACCTTTGGTTTAGGAGTCACAGAGACGAACACAGACACCATTTTAAAAAGCGAGTTCTGGCAGAAAATACCATCCGATAAACTTATTTACGATAAGTAGACCGGTGGTACGTTAGAGATTAACGAGGAAAAGTATCAATCTCC
Source organism: Ambystoma mexicanum (assembly GCF_040938575.1). Lineage (NCBI taxonomy): Eukaryota > Metazoa > Chordata > Amphibia > Caudata > Ambystomatidae > Ambystoma > Ambystoma mexicanum. Next base: position 1,133,817,685 of record NC_090922.1, on the reverse strand, counting down.
AACAATGGGACGAATCCCATAGGGTTATGTTCGGGGTCGAACATAACAAGTAGTTTCCACTGCCACCAGCCAAAACTCGACGAGGGGGGACGGGACAGTGCCCCCTCGAGTAAAAAGTCCAGGAGTAATCGAATTACCCCCACTAGTACGCCCACAATAAGATGGTTTGTACTAGTTCTGTTAGTAAATTTAGGTCTAGTAAAGCCAATGGTGACTTTACATGCCCGGGGAGACAGTAGTCAGTCCCCAGGTATGGAGTCTATGGTGGGGGTCCGCTAGGACGCCCCAGTGTTACGGCACATAGGGTGCGGTGTAACACACATAGAAAAACATATGAGACCCTATGGAGTAAAAGACCCCATAGCCCATAGAACACATTGACATTCAAAGGAATTACACACATACATGTCCAAGAGTGGGAGGAAAAGAGTCTCACTCTTGGCAGGATGGAAAACAAACAAACTCCCGAAATCCAGCAAAGCTGCTGGGGGACTCACTAGGTTAGGAATTTCAGCCTAAACAGAGAATTCTCCCTAACAGGTGGGGGCCTGGTGGAGGCTGCCCCTGCACTGCTGGGGGGTGGGGAGGGGTGGGAGACATGGGGGGGGCCTGGTGGAGGGTGCCCCTGCACTGCTGGGGGGTGGGGGTGGTGGGAGACATGGGTGGAGGCCTGGTGGAGGCTCCCCCTGCACTGCTGGGGGTTGGGGGGGTGGGGAACATGAGTTGGACATGGGTAGGGGCCTGCTGGCAGGTGCCCCACAGTGCTGGAGGGTGGGAGTGGTGGGAGACATGGGTGGGGTCCTGGTGGAGGGTGTCCCTGCACTGCTGGGGGGTGGTGTGAGACATGGGTGGGGGCCTGGTGGAGGCTGCCCCTGCACTGCTGGGGGGTGGGGGTGGTGGGGAACATGAGTTGGACATGGGTGGGGGCCTGCTGGCAGGTGCCCCACAGTGCTGGGGGTTGGGGGTGGTGTTGACATGAGTTGGACATGGGTGGGGGCCTGGTGGAGGCTGCCCCTGCACTGCTGGGGGTTGGGGGTGGCGGGAGACATGGGTGGGGGCCTGGTGGAGGGTTCCCCTGCACTGCTGGGGGGTGGGGGCGGTGGGAGACATGGGTGGGGGCCTGGTGGAGGCTGCCCCTGCACTGCTGGGGGGTGGGGGTGGTGGGAGACATGGGTGGGGGCCTGGTGAGGGTGCCCCTGCACTGCTGGGGGGTGGGGGTGGTGGGGAACATGAGTTGGACATGGGTGGGGGCCTGCTGGCAGGTGCCACACAGTGCTGGGGGGGGGGTGGTGGGGACATGAGTTAGACATGGGTGGGGGCCTGGTAGAGGCTGCCCCTGCACTGCTGGGGGTGGGGGTGGTGGGAGACATGGGTGGGGGCCTGGTGGAGGGTGCCCCTGCTCTGCTGGGGGGTGGGGTGGTGGGAGACATGGGTGGGGGCCTGGTGGAGGCTGCCCCTGCACTGCTGGGTGGTGGGGGGGTGGTTAACATGAGTTGGACATGGGTGGGGGCCTGCTGGCACGTGCCCCACAGTACTGGGGCGTGGGGGTGGTGGGAGACATGGTTGGGGGCCTGGTGGAGGGTGTCCCTGCACTGCTGGGGGGTGGGGGTGGTGTGAGACATGGGTGGGGGCCTGGTGGAGGCTGCCCCTGCACTGCTGGGGGGTGGGGGTGGTGGGGAACATGAGTTGTTCATGGGTGGGGGCCTGCTGGCAGGTGCCCCACAGTGCTGGGGGGTGGGGGTGGTGGGGACATGAGTTGGACATGGGTGGGGGCCTGGTGGAGGCTGCCCCTGCACTGCTGGGGGGTGGGGGTGGTGGGGAACATGAGTTGTTCATGGGTGGGGGCCTGCTGGCAGGTGCCCCACAGTGCTGGGGGTGGGGGGTGGGGAACATGAGTTGGACATGGGTGGGGGCCTGGTGAACGCTGCCCCTGCACTGCTGGGGGGTGGGGGTGGTGGGGACATGAGTTGGACATGGGTGGGGGCCTGGTGGAGGGTGCCCCTTCACTGCTGGGGGGTTGGGGTGGTGGGAGACATGGGTGGGGGCCTGGTGGAGGGTGTCCCTGCACTGCTGGGGGGTGGGGGTGGTGGGAGACATGGGTGGGGGCCTGGTGGAGGGTGCCCCTGCACTGCTGGGGGTGGGGGTGGTGGGAGACATGGGTGGGGGCCTGGTGGAGGGTGCCCCTGCACTGCTGGGGGCTGGGGGTGGTGGGAGACATGGTTGGGGGCCTGGTGGAGGGTGTCCCTGCACTGCTGGGGGGTGGGGGTGGTGGGAGACATGGGTGGGGGCCTGGTGGACGCTGCCCCTGCACTTCTGGGGTTGGGGGTGGTGGGAGACATGGGTGGGGGCCTGGTGGAGGGTGCCCCTGCACTGCTGGGGGGTGTGGGTGGTGGGGAACATGAGTTGTTCATGGGTGGGGGCCTGCTGGCAGGTGCCCCACAGTGCTGGGGGATGGGGGTGGTGGGGACATGAGTTGGACATGGGTGGGGGCCTGGTGGATGCTGCCCCTGCACTGCTGGGTGTGGGGGTGGTGGGGAACATGAGTTGTTCATGGGTGGGGGCCTGCTGGCAGGTGCCCCACAGTGCTGGGGGTGGGGGGTGGGGAACATGAGTTGGACATGGGTAGGGGCCTGGTGGACGCTGCCCCTGCACTGCTGGGGGGTGGGGGTGGTGGGGACATGAGTTGGACATGGGTGGGGGCCTGGTGGAGGGTGCCCCTGCACTGCTGGGGGGTTGGGGTGGTGGGAGACATGGGTGGGGGCCTGGTGGAGGGTGTCCCTGCACTGCTGGGGGGTGGGGGTGGTGGGAGACATGGGTGGGGGCCTGGTGGAGGGTGCCCCTGCACTGCTGGGGGGTGGGGGTGGTGGGAGACATGGGTGGGGGCCTGGTGGAGGGTGCCCCTGCACTGCTGGGGGTGGGGGTGGTGGGAGACATGGGTGGGGGCCTGGTGGAGGGTGCCCCTGCACTGCTGGGGGCTGGGGGTAGTGGGAGACATGGTTGGGGGCCTGGTGGAGGGTGTCCCTGCACTGCTGGGGGGTGGGGGTGGTGGGAGACATGGGTGGGGGCCTGGTGGACGCTGCCCCTGCACTGCTGGGGTTGGGGGTGGTGGGAGTCATGGGTGGGGGCCTGGTGGAGGGTGCCCCTGCACTGCTGGGGGGTGTGGGTGGTGGGGAACATGAGTTGGACATGGGTGGCGGCCTGCTGGCAGGTGCCCCACAGTGCTGGGGGTGGGGGTGGTGGGGACATGAGTTGGACATGGGTGGGGGCCTGTTGGAGGCTGCCCCTGCACTGCTGGTGGGTGGGGGTGGTGGGAGACATGGGTGGGGGCCTGGTGGAGGGTGCCCCTGGTGGCTGGGGGTGCAGGGGGACATGCGTTGGTGGGCAGTAGTGCAAGTTGACATGTGGGTTGGCTGGGGGGCATGGCCATGGTGGATGAGGTGCCTGCAGGACATGTGCAGGGTAGGCCCCTGTGGTGTGAGCCACATGCAGGGGCCGTGGAGGTTGTAGAGGGAACACCTGGGAGGACCCACACGTGCAATTCACATGTGGTGCTCCCCGCGCACCCCTGTAATACACGTACCCTGATGGAATCGCGTGTGATACTTTCCGCGCACCCCTGATATGCACGTACCCTGCTGACTTTGCGTGTGAAACTTCCCACGCACCCCAAGATACACGTAGCCAGGAGATTTGCGTGTGTAACTTCCCGCGCACCCCGAAATACACGTAGCCAGAAGATTTGCGTGTGGAACTTCCCGCTCACCCCGAAATACACGTAGCCAGGACATTCACGTGTGGAACTTCCTGCGCATCCCTGGAATACACGTACCCTGCTGATATCGCGTGTGAAACTTCCCGCGCACCCCGAAATACACGTAGCCTGGACATTCGCGTGTGGAACTTCCCGCGCACCCCTGGAATACACGTACCCTGCTGATGTCGCGTGTGAAACTTCCCGCGCACCCCGAAATACACGTACCCTGCTGAAATTGCGTGTGGAACTTCCCACGCACCCCTGAAATACATGTACCCTGATGGAATCGCGTGTGAAACTTCCCACGCACCCCTGAAATGCACGTACCCGGCTGAAATGACGTGAGGTACTTCCCACGCACCCCAGTGATACATGTAGCCCGCTTGCCGTGCTGGTACAGGGTTAGCCCAGCCCTTTCCACAAACCACGCTTTGCCTTTAAGCGCATGCCAAATTTGCGTGATAAGTTAGTCCACACTTACAGAATCCCGCAAAAACTACCTACTCCCCAACAAACAACACTGTGGCAGCTACCACCAGTTAGCGGTCACTTTAAATGTGGGAATTGTTCAGTTTTCGATTTGACAAAAAACATCAAGTTCGTTATTCTCAACGGCCGCACCTGGTATCTAAATAACTTCACAAATTGTAACACACCGTGGGCCATCTACGCTATTACATGTCCATGCGGCTTGATGTATATTGGCAAGACTAAGAGACCCATTACACAGCGCATTTGTGAACACCGTTCTTGTGTAAAGAATTCAGTACCCGATAAACATCTGGTATCCCATTTTTTGAAGGCTAATCATACCGCCAAAGATATACAATGGTAAATTATTCAAACAGTGCCGGCCCACCCTCGAGGTGGAGACAGGGATCGGAAGCTGAAACAATTAGAACAGAAATGGATCTATAATTTAAACACTGTACAAGCATGTCTAAATGTTGGAATTGAGTGGAGCCTGTTCCTCCGAAAATGATCTTTTACGACTTAGCAAGTTCCCTTTCTATGCGCCATAAATTTGCACACATGATTTAACATCTATCAATTTATTCTGTTCAAATTTTCGAAACATATTTGATATTCATCTATATGCAGAGATAAAATGTGCTCGCTGTTATGCATGCATCCTTGCTATATTCACCTTGTGTATCTTCATTCTTACACTTTGGGCGTTTGCCCTAGAAAACAATTTCGCAGCTTTGTAACATTTTTGGTTCTCAGTGTGCATGTATGCAATAATACCTTGGGCTGTTGTGCCTCAACCTAGATGGCATTCTAATATTAGTTAGGATGGGAGAGAAAAATTAGCAGGTTATGAATGCAACACAGTTCAATAATTCACAGGAAATATGCAAGGCATGAAGGCAAGAACCCCAATAGATCATAAAGTTCAGAGGCCAGGCCCACTCGGAGAGAGGCAAGGCGATATGTCCCAAAAAGTCTCTAGTGGAGATGCATTCAAGTCTTTGTAGCAAATTGTTATCGGCAGATTGAACCAGTTCAGAACAATAAATGAGAAAAGCTTGGAGGCGACCCAACGGAAAGGAGAGGATTAAGACACCTCACTCGAACCGATCGAAAGGGAAGCCAGGCGGACACGGTACCTTGTTGTGGAGGGCAGCTCCGGCGGGGGCAGTTGTTCCTGGTGGTGGGTGCACGTCGGGTCTTTTCCAAGAGTAGAAATGTTCTCGTCGTCGAAGAAAAGTGAAGTCTGGTGCACCACCAGGGAAGAGACCAGCCGCGGAGTGCTCCGTCACAAGGCACCACCTTTTGGTCGCGGTGCAGGGGTAGTGGCTATCCGGTTGCTGAGGTGCGCTGCACGGGCAATTTGACCACTACGTCCTGAGGCGAATAAAAGAACAAAGGGGACTGGTTGTTCCCACCAGTGAGGGGAAGAGACTCTCCGGCAGGGATATCTCCTCTGTCGTTGGGAAGTGGTGAGTCGGCAGGGCTCCACTGGAGGTGTCGTCGTTGCAGGTCGGCTCAGCATTACCCTCGTCGGATTCTTAGGTCCTGTGTCGACTTCTGAAGATCCAGTCCCAAAAGCCCTGCTTTTATGCAGAAAACCCCCATTCATTCAGCCTAGCTGTCAATCAACACATGCTAAGTGGTGAGCGGGAAGGCTCACTACTTGGGCCAATTACTCCAGTGTACGACCGGAGTTGGCAAGGCAACTCGGTCCAAGGTGCCTAAACCCCCTCCCACACCCCTGTGGTAACCCAGACAGAATGGCACCACTTTGGAGGGTCTCTGTACAGAGCCTGCCAAAAGTGGAACTAAGGGCTCAACCTTTGGTTTAGGAGTCACAGAGACGAACACAGACACCATTTTAAAAAGCGAGTTCTGGCAGAAAATACCATCCGATAAACTTATTTACGATAAGTAGACCGGTGGTACGTTAGAGATTAACGAGGAAAAGTATCAATCTCCAACAATGGGACGAATCCCATAGGGTTATGTTCGGGGTCGAACATAACAAGTAGTTTCCACTGCCACCAGCCAAAACTCGACGAGGGGGGACGGGACAGTGCCCCCTCGAGTAAAAAGTCCAGGAGTAATCGAATTACCCCCACTAGTACGCCCACAATAAGATGGTTTGTACTAGTTCTGTTAGTAAATTTAGGTCTAGTAAAGCCAATGGTGACTTTACATGCCCGGGGAGACAGTAGTCAGTCCCCAGGTATGGAGTCTATGGTGGGGGTCCGCTAGGACGCCCCAGTGTTACGGCACATAGGGTGCGGTGTAACACACATAGAAAAACATATGAGACCCTATGGAGTAAAAGACCCCATAGCCCATAGAACACATTGACATTCAAAGGAATTACACACATACATGTCCAAGAGTGGGAGGAAAAGAGTCTCACTCTTGGCAGGATGGAAAACAAACAAACTCCCGAAATCCAGCAAAGCTGCTGGGGGACTCACTAGGTTAGGAATTTCAGCCTAAACAGAGAATTCTCCCTAACAGGTGGGGGCCTGGTGGAGGCTGCCCCTGCACTGCTGGGGGGTGGGGAGGGGTGGGAGACATGGGGGGGGCCTGGTGGAGGGTGCCCCTGCACTGCTGGGGGGTGGGGGTGGTGGGAGACATGGGTGGAGGCCTGGTGGAGGCTCCCCCTGCACTGCTGGGGGTTGGGGGGGTGGGGAACATGAGTTGGACATGGGTAGGGGCCTGCTGGCAGGTGCCCCACAGTGCTGGAGGGTGGGAGTGGTGGGAGACATGGGTGGGGTCCTGGTGGAGGGTGTCCCTGCACTGCTGGGGGGTGGTGTGAGACATGGGTGGGGGCCTGGTGGAGGCTGCCCCTGCACTGCTGGGGGGTGGGGGTGGTGGGGAACATGAGTTGGACATGGGTGGGGGCCTGCTGGCAGGTGCCCCACAGTGCTGGGGGTTGGGGGTGGTGTTGACATGAGTTGGACATGGGTGGGGGCCTGGTGGAGGCTGCCCCTGCACTGCTGGGGGTTGGGGGTGGCGGGAGACATGGGTGGGGGCCTGGTGGAGGGTTCCCCTGCACTGCTGGGGGGTGGGGGCGGTGGGAGACATGGGTGGGGGCCTGGTGGAGGCTGCCCCTGCACTGCTGGGGGGTGGGGGTGGTGGGAGACATGGGTGGGGGCCTGGTGAGGGTGCCCCTGCACTTCTGGGGGGTGGGGGTGGTGGGGAACATGAGTTGGACATGGGTGGGGGCCTGCTGGCAGGTGCCACACAGTGCTGGGGGGGGGGTGGTGGGGACATGAGTTAGACATGGGTGGGGGCCTGGTAGAGGCTGCCCCTGCACTGCTGGGGGTGGGGGTGGTGGGAGACATGGGTGGGGGCCTGGTGGAGGGTGCCCCTGCTCTGCTGGGGGGTGGGGTGGTGGGAGACATGGGTGGGGGCCTGGTGGAGGCTGCCCCTGCACTGCTGGGTGGTGGGGGGGTGGTTAACATGAGTTGGACATGGGTGGGGGCCTGCTGGCACGTGCCCCACAGTACTGGGGCGTGGGGGTGGTGGGAGACATGGTTGGGGGCCTGGTGGAGGGTGTCCCTGCACTGCTGGGGGGTGGGGGTGGTGTGAGACATGGGTGGGGGCCTGGTGGAGGCTGCCCCTGCACTGCTGGGGGGTGGGGGTGGTGGGGAACATGAGTTGTTCATGGGTGGGGGCCTGCTGGCAGGTGCCCCACAGTGCTGGGGGGTGGGGGTGGTGGGGACATGAGTTGGACATGGGTGGGGGCCTGGTGGAGGCTGCCCCTGCACTGCTGGGGGGTGGGGGTGGTGGGGAACATGAGTTGTTCATGGGTGGGGGCCTGCTGGCAGGTGCCCCACAGTGCTGGGGGTGGGGGGTGGGGAACATGAGTTGGACATGGGTGGGGGCCTGGTGAACGCTGCCCCTGCACTGCTGGGGGGTGGGGGTGGTGGGGACATGAGTTGGACATGGGTGGGGGCCTGGTGGAGGGTGCCCCTTCACTGCTGGGGGGTTGGGGTGGTGGGAGACATGGGTGGGGGCCTGGTGGAGGGTGTCCCTGCACTGCTGGGGGGTGGGGGTGGTGGGAGACATGGGTGGGGGCCTGGTGGAGGGTGCCCCTGCACTGCTGGGGGTGGGGGTGGTGGGAGACATGGGTGGGGGCCTGGTGGAGGGTGCCCCTGCACTGCTGGGGGCTGGGGGTGGTGGGAGACATGGTTGGGGGCCTGGTGGAGGGTGTCCCTGCACTGCTGGGGGGTGGGGGTGGTGGGAGACATGGGTGGGGGCCTGGTGGACGCTGCCCCTGCACTTCTGGGGTTGGGGGTGGTGGGAGACATGGGTGGGGGCCTGGTGGAGGGTGCCCCTGCACTGCTGGGGGGTGTGGGTGGTGGGGAACATGAGTTGTTCATGGGTGGGGGCCTGCTGGCAGGTGCCCCACAGTGCTGGGGGATGGGGGTGGTGGGGACATGAGTTGGACATGGGTGGGGGCCTGGTGGATGCTGCCCCTGCACTGCTGGGGGTGGGGGTGGTGGGGAACATGAGTTGTTCATGGGTGGGGGCCTGCTGGCAGGTGCCCCACAGTGCTGGGGGTGGGGGGTGGGGAACATGAGTTGGACATGGGTAGGGGCCTGGTGGACGCTGCCCCTGCACTGCTGGGGGGTGGGGGTGGTGGGGACATGAGTTGGACATGGGTGGGGGCCTGGTGGAGGGTGCCCCTGCACTGCTGGGGGGTTGGGGTGGTGGGAGACATGGGTGGGGGCCTGGTGGAGGGTGTCCCTGCACTGCTGGGGGGTGGGGGTGGTGGGAGACATGGGTGGGGGCCTGGTGGAGGGTGCCCCTGCACTGCTGGGGGTGGGGGTGGTGGGAGACATGGGTGGGGGCCTGGTGGAGGGTGCCCCTGCACTGCTGGGGGCTGGGGGTGGTGGGAGACATGGTTGGGGGCCTGGTGGAGGGTGTCCCTGCACTGCTGGGGGGTGGGGGTGGTGGGAGACATGGGTGGGGGCCTGGTGGACGCTGCCCCTGCACTGCTGGGGCTGGGGGTGGTGGGAGTCATGGGTGGGGGCCTGGTGGAGGGTGCCCCTGCACTGCTGGGGGGTGTGGGTGGTGGGGAACATGAGTTGGACATGGGTGGCGGCCTGCTGGCAGGTGCCCCACAGTGCTGGGGGTGGGGGTGGTGGGGACATGAGTTGGACATGGGTGGGGGCCTGTTGGAGGCTGCCCCTGCACTGCTGGTGGGTGGGGGTGGTGGGAGACATGGGTGGGGGCCTGGTGGAGGGTGCCCCTGGTGGCTGGGGGTGCAGGGGGACATGCGTTGGTGGGCAGTAGTGCAAGTTGACATGTGGGTTGGCTGGGGGGCATGGCCATGGTGGATGAGGTGCCTGCAGGACATGTGCAGGGTAGGCCCCTGTGGTGTGAGCCACATGCAGGGGCCGTGGAGGTTGTAGAGGGAACACCTGGGAGGACCCACACGTGCAATTCACATGTGGTGCTCCCCGCGCACCCCTGTAATACACGTACCCTGATGGAATCGCGTGTGATACTTTCCGCGCACCCCTGATATGCACGTACCCTGCTGACTTTGCGTGTGAAACTTCCCACGCACCCCAAGATACACGTAGCCAGGAGATTTGCGTGTGTAACTTCCCGCGCACCCCGAAATACACGTAGCCAGAAGATTTGCGTGTGGAACTTCCCGCTCACCCCGAAATACACGTAGCCAGGACATTCACGTGTGGAACTTCCTGCGCATCCCTGGAATACACGTACCCTGCTGATATCGCGTGTGAAACTTCCCGCGCACCCCGAAATACACGTAGCCTGGACATTCGCGTGTGGAACTTCCCGCGCACCCCTGGAATACACGTACCCTGCTGATGTCGCGTGTGAAACTTCCCGCGCACCCCGAAATACACGTACCCTGCTGAAATTGCGTGTGGAACTTCCCACGCACCCCTGAAATACATGTACCCTGATGGAATCGCGTGTGAAACTTCCCACGCACCCCTGAAATGCACGTACCCGGCTGAAATGACGTGAGGTACTTCCCACGCACCCCAGTGATACATGTAGCCCGCTTGCCGTGCTGGTACAGGGTTAGCCCAGCCCTTTCCACAAACCACGCTTTGCCTTTAAGCGCATGCCAAATTTGCGTGATAAGTTAGTCCACACTTACAGAATCCCGCAAAAACTACCTACTCCCCAACAAACAACACTGTGGCAGCTACCACCAGTTAGCGGTCACTTTAAATGTGGGAATTGTTCAGTTTTCGATTTGACAAAAAACATCAAGTTCGTTATTCTCAACGGCCGCACCTGGTATCTAAATAACTTCACAAATTGTAACACACCGTGGGCCATCTACGCTATTACATGTCCATGCGGCTTGATGTATATTGGCAAGACTAAGAGACCCATTACACAGCGCATTTGTGAACACCGTTCTTGTGTAAAGAATTCAGTACCCGATAAACCTCTGGTATCCCATTTTTTGAAGGCTAATCATACCGCCAAAGATATACAATGGTAAATTATTCAAACAGTGCCGGCCCACCCTCGAGGTGGAGACAGGGATCGGAAGCTGAAACAATTAGAACAGAAATGGATCTATAATTTAAACACTGTACAAGCATGTCTAAATGTTGGAATTGAGTGGAGCCTGTTCCTCCGAAAATGATCTTTTATGACTTAGCAAGTTCCCTTTCTATGCGCCATAAATTTGCACACATGATTTAACATCTATCAATTTATTCTGTTCAAATTTTCGAAACATATTTGATATTCATCTATATGCAGAGATAAAATGTGCTCGCTGTTATGCATGCATCCTTGCTATATTCACCTTGTGTATCTTCATTCTTACACTTTGGGCGTTTGCCCTAGAAAACAATTTCGCAGCTTTGTAACATTTTTGGTTCTCAGTGTGCATGTATGCAATAATACCTTGGGCTGTTGTGCCCTTACACACTCGAAAAAACGTTTTAAATTTTGTTTTCTTTGGCCCCCATGCCATTATAGTGATACTCTGTAGTAACGGTATACACGGCCATGCGAGTGGTTGATGAAATAGCGGCATCCCGTGAGCTTGACATATCTATATGTTTCACCTTTGTTGCTGCTAATGATCGGCCATTTTTCTACTTAAAGATGGCTGCTCAGGCTTGAAAAATAACTTGGAAACTGCGGTCTAGATGCATAAGCCTCTCTTTCAAAACACTTCTGGATACGATAACCGTTGATTCATTTTTGATCCAACACGGCGTCCAGTTACAACGAATCGAAAAGTGGGTTTTGAAATAAACAACGCTAACATTAACAGAAGGTAAGCGAAGCCACAGCACACTCACTTGCTCTAAGCTTCTCATACTTAACATGAAGTCCGGTAAAAATATCTAACTTTTCGTTCTGATACAGCCCAACATCATGAAATGCTAAACAACACACTGGTCAAGCGTTCAGACTTGCAACCGCCTCGTAGCTGGAATCATCAATACAAGGTATTTATTTACAATATGTCATCTAAATGCCAGTCACTTCTGCATGTGGTTAATAACATCTTTTTCACATGCTGGCCCTAGGGTCGCACAATTTAGGTGCCGGCATGACACCACTGCTACATCAGTGGAAAATATGCACTGATTGGCGCACGAGCACTTTCAAATACAAATAATATACTAATGTGCTGAATCTTGCATGATACTCATGAAAATAAACACCAATGCACTTACAGGCAAATAATAAGAAATATCTTGTAAAGTGTAAAGTCCCCTAAAGTTACTTGCATTTTTTGTTTATTTCAGCTCCAGTCACTGTTTATCTACACAGTGATAGAAGCCGAATTCGGTTAAATCATTCTCCCTATTTGCGACCATACACGCTATCAAAGCAATTGAAAGGTTAGTGCAAGAAGTTGTAAGTGCACTCAAATAGAGATATGTCACCTTCAAATTTGGTTTTATATTTTTACGTTACCAATTCGCTGTTTTTTGTGCCTCTTGGTTTTTAGATTGTTATAACAAGAAAAGTTACCTGACGGTTCCTCACTCTCAATTTTGACACTATTGATGCGATGCCACCTGAAGACGTGATCAGTATAATTCTATTAGCGGTTAAAATCGGCTATAGATTTTCTCCAAGCATCATCACTGTTTCCCAGAAACACATTCCTCTGTGTCGACTGAGTCAAGGACTAGCGATTATCATTTAAAGATTATAAAAATCCTTATGTGTTTACCACACATTATTACTAACATCACAATGTTGCCACTCTATGAAATTTGTGGTTCCGTTCAATTACTGAAAAACATGACCGTCACATGAGTTTGTTTTTTATGTGATATTTTTTCTTTGTTCGTTATCAAAATGCATTTTTGTCTATTGTCTTACATGGAAAATGTTCCAAATGTTTTTATATATATTGATTAACATGTTCATCTCTATTCTCTATGCCTGGATCTATTGACCGACATGTTAAGTAGCACTTTTTACAACCAAGCACATCTAATGCGTGTATAGGTGGGTAGCTGTTTGTTGTGGCACTTTTTTGTTACTTACCCCCCTACACTGGGGCCTGGAAGCTGAGAAGCATGGCAACACATGGCTCATTGGTGAGTAGGAATGTCTATTCACATGCATGCATGTTGCACACCTACAAATACACACTGTCAAGAAATAATACACATTCTCACCTCTACAGGGGACTGTGCCTACCCTCTCAGCACATACATGATGATGCCAATACGCAACCCCAACACACCTGCCCAGGTAAGATAGAACACTGCCCATATTGCAACTTGGGCCATAGTGGAGTGCACATTCGGAGTACTCAAGTCACGTTTCTGCTCCGTTCCACCACTCTGGTGGTTTGTTGCTATATGCACCACCATTAGTCTGTAGGATCATAGTGGCAGCAAGTATCCTGCACAATGTTACAACACAACGTGGCATGCCAGTGGACATGGTTGTGACACCCCATTCACAGCCACAGGCACACCGCCTGCGTACGGCTGGGCAAAGGGCACATGTAGAGGCTGCACGTAACCAGCTTGTGGCAACATATTTCACCTAAACCCCTCCTGCCTGTGGAGTGCACAGAAAGCCACTACATCCCAGGTGCCATTCAATGATGAAAATGGGCCAATCCCCTGTGTCCACAAAACCCCCCTGAGCATGTGCCCTTGGAAGTGCAAAATTCTGTGCATCACTCAGGACATTTTTCTTTGTGTTTCCAAAAGGAACACAATGACACTACTACCACCATACCAACCATTCCATTAAATCACCTTTGTGTCACCCAAACCATCCATATGTCATGTAAAATGATCATAAGACTGTGTCATGGTATGGCAGGTCATGCAAAAGTGTATACCAAAATGCCTGATACAAGGCAAGTGTCGCAAAGCACTCACGAATGGATAGAACAAGGGGAAAAATAACACTCATACAGACCCCTAGCATTACTGAAATGATAATAGTCAGTGCTGCAGAGTCAGTGCATATTATACAATTACCAGTGGAGGTAACAGTCAATAGGTTTGACGATGAATCTACAGTTTTACTAATTGCATGAATGTGCCACCATGCATGGAGCGAGGACAGGGTGGAACGGAAAGATGATGTACAGGCATGGTGCAATCTAAACAACCAAGAGCACAGACGTTTACAGGGGAGTGGTAGGTGGAGGGTGTGAACAAGTTTGGGGGTGGTCCAAGTGCATCCAGTCAGTAGAGGCGGGGGTACGTGTATAGAGAGTTATAAAGAATACCAGTCATAAGCAGCAATGGCGCACTCCTTAAAAAAAGAATATTTTTCTATGTCAATGTTAATATTGTGGACCGAAGTAGTAGCTGCAGCCTGGACTTGCTCAGAGACAGGCACGCCATTTGTGATGAATTTTAGATAAATCACTATTATCAGCACGGCCCTAATCTAAGGTCTCAACACCATAGAGCCAACAATAGTAAGTACCATTCCTCACTTGTTTCATTTGCCCCAAAACCTTACAATAAAACTGCCCACAACTTTGCTTTGTCTTCACTTTACAGGGAAAAACTGACATTACCTGTCATCAATTGATCAATCACTGAGTACCAATTAAACTGTATGAGACCAATACAGATTTACTACCATGTGAAACCCTACTACATGAAACGAATATAGGGTCAACTAAACTGTATGAAACCAATACAGATCTACCACCATGTGAACCCCTACTACATGAAACGAATATAGGGTCACAAACAAGAACTGTTCCTTTAAATCATCAAATAAAAAAGACTCATGTGTATTATATATATTTTTTCAGTAACTGTATGAAATCAATACAGATTCATCACTTAGGATTGTTCCTTTCATCCAATTTATTCAATGACTATTGTATGAAATCAATACATGCTGAAAAGGTTCAATGTGAACTATACCTCCTGAAGAACTGTCTATAATGATTGGTGGGGAAACAAGTGTCAAGGTCTTTCAAGCAAATTGAGTTTTTCAAGTAAATAAAAAGATGTACAAACATATTGCCTATTGAATATAAGTTTTCATAGGTACAAGAGCAAACCTGGATAACCCATCCTTTACATTTAAGTGTATAGAGATGCAACTCTCTAGGGTCATTCACTAGGTGCAGTGATGATGGGGCTAGTGCAGGTTGCAGAAGGCAAGTGTACAAAACACTGCTGGCAGTGCCATGAGCCTGTGAGTCCCGGAGGTACATCTTGTGGTCAGTCATCCAGTTGGAAGGAAAAAAGTATGGAGGGAGGGAGAGAGCAGAGGGATAGGTTAGCTGGGAAGAGGGAGAGAGAATGTGGAGTAGAAGAGGAACCTAATGATGAGTGCCAGGAACTTAAGAAAATGAGGCTCCATACGCAGGGTGGCAGGGAGGTTGTTCCAGAGGGAGGCCCCTGCTGACAACAAAGATCTTTCTCCAAATCTCTTCATTGAGAACTGGCTCACTTGAAGGTTGGAAGTACATGAGGAGAGGTTCCGGGAGGGAGAGTATTGAGGTATGAATAGTGGAATATAGGTAGTTCATAGGCCCCACAAAGCCGTGTGTACAATGGATAGTTTCTCAATTATGACCGTTGCAGTCAAGGGTAGCCAGTGGAGGGATATCAGTGCCAGACAGATGTGGTGCCTGGTCTTGAGGCTAAGGAAAATTCTTGCTGTCATGTTCTGCATGAGTCATAGAGGGTGCGGATTAGAAGCACGGAGATTGAGAAAGAGGCAGTTGCTGTAATCCAGCCTGTAGATAACCAGAGCTGTTGAGACAGTGACCTGATGGGGGAAAGTGAGAAAAGATGCAATACCTCTGAGGAAGTGTAGTTGATAGTTGTACTTACTAGAGAAGAGTGAAATGTGACATGAGAAGGAGAGAGTGGAGGCAAGGATGACCCCAATGATTAATATCTGTGCAGGTGATTGTGGCTGCAGGGCCAAGGGATTCTGTCAAGACAGAAAGTGAAAGCTGGAGCAGGGGTTGCAATGCAAATGCACTCAGTCCTGCTGCCGTTAAGGCTGAGGTTCTTTGCATCACACCATGACTGAATCGTGGGCAGACAGTCAGATATGAGTGATTAATGCCGGTCAGATAGCACAGAGAGTAGAGTGTTCACTTTCACATCCACGCGCAGAGCCTTCTGACGCAGGTTCGAATCCCGGCAGGGACAAACTCAGCCTTTCATCCTTCTGAGGTTGATAAATGAGCACCACACAACATGGGGAAATAAGCAGCGCTGAGATGCCTGAGGGTTTGTAGTGCTATATAAATGCAAAATTATTATCATTATTATTATTATTATTATTATTATTATTATTATTATTATTATGAAGAGGAGGTGGCTCAGGATAGCCTGAAAGAAAGTTCAGTGTCATTCGCATAACACTCCAATTCAGAGATGAAAGTGCTAATCACACGTGCAAAGTCATCCATGTACACGTAGAAGAACCAGGGGATGGCTTACATCCCTGGGGAACGCCACAGTTTGGAAGAGCCATAGAAGAATGAAAGGCTTTGAGGTCCACCTGGGATGGGTGGTCAGAAAGATAGGAGGTTAACCACACCATAGCCTGATCCGTGAACCATGTGCACCATACCTACTGTAGTGGACCCAATCTGCGGTGGTGGATGTGAATAACTAACAAGTTGGTCAAATTCAAATGCGTAACATTCCAAAGCAATCAATATAAAAGACATTCTTACCTGTCCCCTTTCCCTGCAGTTGACACTCAAATTTAATTTCATGAAATAGCCATCATTACCTGACATAAGGCTCTACAGACATAGAAAAACAGAAAACATATTCCATGTATCACAGAAATGCATAAGAAAACATGAATAGCCATGGGCACCCCTCAGTGAAATGGAACACATGTAAAGCAGAAGTCCCAATACAGACACCAACATGTGTCCCTTCACACATGCAACACTTGTGTATAGGTGCGTTATAAATGCCATATCATATCATATCATGCACACACACCTGCACACTGCAGGCAATTTAAATACACAATACACACATACTCCACCCAACAACATTGCCCACACTGCCTGTCCCCCTCAATGACATGCACCAAATGTGCATGCAACACATCTCCATTCATTTCACAATGCCACATACACAATGCACACTTCACCACCCATGCTGCATGAACATGTGTAGACAGCACATATGCATATCGTTTATCCCAACCAAAACATGGCCCACCCTCGGAAGACTACCAATGTCATGATAAGGCTGGCCATCACCTGCGTAGTATAGGGACAGTGCACTGCACAGAGTCATGGAAGTACATTATCAATTAACATATGTGTTGTGCATTGCTTAGTCGTTCATCGAATAACTCCAACAGTAGTCAAGTGCACACAGGACAACAGGTTGGGAACAGGTGATTGTAGACAATGATTTACTAACAGAGATCAGTCATACAATCAATACTACCAAGAAATAATAACTGGGAGGGGAGACAAGCCCGCAATGCCTTCTGACTGTTCACAATGTGCAAGTGTACAGGTGATGTTGTTAAGGGAAAAGTTTCAGATTGGTGCATGGAGAACATCTTGTGGTGAAAAGGACAGAAAATAATACATAAATGGAAGTGAGAAGTCACGTGCACCCAGATGCCTTTGGGTCAGGCGTACTATACAAATAAAGAAATATGAAATACGTGGTGATGCTGATCATGAGCAATTTCAGTATATACACAGTATTTTACATGATACATGTGGGGGTTCAGGGCACCTAGGAAACATAAGGGCCATGGACATGAGGCTTTCTACTGCATCAATAGCACCGAAGCCAGTGGGAAAAGGAAATGGAGAAGAGAAAGGACTTGATGATTAATGTGAACTTAAGGAGTTCATGCTCACGACGCAGAGGGAGAGTGAGTCTATTACACAGAAGTCATCACACATAGGAAAGGGACCCACCACCAGCCCTTTCAATAACTAACTGCTTCACACACAGGGAGTAATTGCCAGAGAAACGCAGGAGAATAGAAGGGGGGTATTTCATCAGGAAGCATTGAAGATGGTACAGGGAACCAGACACCCATGTGGATGATACACAGGGATTACAATTTAATCTGTGCTGAGTCTGTGAGCCTCTGAGGCCTTTATACTGCAGGAGAGATGTTGTCCCTGTCCCTGAATCAAATGACAAGTCTTGCAGCTTTAGTCTGGGTAAGCTGTAGGGGTCGCAGGGTGGACAAAGGATCCCTTAGGAGTAGGATGTTGCAGTAGTGTAGCCTGGAGAGTACCACAGCACGTGTAACATTGCACATCTGTGTGATGCTGTGGAAAGGTACAGTTACTTTGAGCATCAAGAGCTGAAAGTATGACTTTTTGACAACCTCACAAATATTTTTCATATAGGTAAGGGGATAGTTGAAGATGAATCCCCAATTGCTGTTGGGATGGAGGAGCGGGGAGTGAGCCTATGTAGGAAGGACAGAGTCAGTGCCAGAAGTAGGCTGCAAGGACACCAATCGTGACACTCTAATTTTTTAATGGCGCAAGCCGAACTCATTTGCAGTGCACCAGGCCATGGTGGCTGAGAGGCAGTCATGGTGAATGAGGGTGCAAGTGTGTTAGTAAGAACATTGCTGAAGAGTAGTAACTTGTCAGCAGAGCACATGCATTTGTTGTACAATGAATCAAAGAAGCTTTGCAGCAGGGAAATATATATGTTGAAGATTCATGGCAAAAGAATGGACATCTGCATGATGCCACAGGTGGAGCCTGAAGTAGGGTAGAAGAAATGACACAGAATGGTTTATTTGGAATGGTTGTTTAAGAATGTGCTAATCAAGTCCACTGTCCATTCATGGAGCATCTTGGAATGTCTCACTGTGTGAAAAGTAGATGAGATATCAAGGATTATGAGGACAGCAGGGGATCATGAATTGAGGATGCTACCATGTATTTATGTGTTGCCTGGAGAGCAGTGTCTGTGGCTCCGGACAGTTTCAATCCACACTGGTGTCCAAGGACATCCCCAACAATGACCTGATGGGTGTTGATATGTGGGAGGGCTATCCTGTTAAGCAGTTTCCCCAGGAAGGTGTTGAAAGAAATGTGACTGTAGTTTGGTGGTCAGGAAGGCTCTGCATATGGAATTGTAAGGATGGTGTGCACAAGTGAGTGATTGATGGAGGATGGAAACTAAACAGCTGGAAAGGAGGGTTTGCAGAGATCAGCAAGAGCAGTTGCCATAGAGGAGATGTTGCCATTGATCGTTCTGTAGGAGCAGTGGCACACCAGTTGGTATGACACCGTCATGGAGTTGTCAACTCTAGTGACTACTTCAGTGGAGACAGGAGTGAATGAGGAGAATGAGGAATGGTGAGGGTGAGTGTTAAGGCGGCAGACGTGGGGAGGGTTGTGTTTGAAGAGCTTGTCACAAGTAGGTTTAGTCAGTCATGTGTATTAGCAAAACATATATGATGCAAGAGCATTCCAAAGGTACTATGAAGGAGCTGTTTCAGAATAAACCGTGGATGGGTTGGCAATTACTGAAATACTCACCTCTTGCACTTCCGCCAGACCCATGCTTGATGTCACAATGTACTGCTGCACACCGAGGGAACCGCAATGGAAGACATAAGCAGACAACACAAAGCAATGTAATACACCAATCAACAATAAAATCATCCTAAAAGTACACTGTCAACCACCAGACCATGGTCACTGCAGACTTCAGTGTCACAGCATACAATGGTCAAATACTGCATCCATTGAAATTCAGCAGTACAATGCACCCAGCTATGTTTCACTAGAAGCTTCAAACACCATGGTGCAGCATGCATGGTAAATTCATGAGAAAGCACAAACACCACTAACCCTAATGTGCTAGTACACAACATATCCCACAAAATATCATATATAGCAACATGTTTGTGGCTTTAAAATGCTGGTGCACACCGTAATAGATGATCTATAATCTAGACAGGTCAAATGTGACATACAGCCATAATCCCATTAACCCTGCTAGGAATCTGAAGTTTCACTCATTACACATGGTAAATGTTCAATGAGACACACATCAGCCCAAACATCAGCACCTGCCCCAGGCCACAAACAGTTGACCATGCTTCCCACTCCCAAACAACAATGAAAGCCACACACAGTTAGAATGCACAGTTTTCATAATCAGTGAACAGTGGCCCCAGCAATCCATCTAAAGAACATGACCATACCCATCATTAGAAGCATCACCAGTGAAACATGCCCTCCTTAAGAGGTAGTGTTCGACCACATGCTAAACCAATCCAAAGTGAACACACACAGTGCCCCACTCCCATGCAAACACCACACATGTGTCAGCAAATGCCTTTCACTTACCTGTCCAGGGAACCCACCTGCCTTGCACATGATGCACACCATCGGAAGACGATTCCCCTAGCTTGAATACTATGCATAGTAACAGCAGAAAGAATATGCACATACATGACATCACATGATTACCTACAGAAAATATGCAAACACCACCCACTGCAGGAGCAACACAGGGTGTCACAGGGTGAATGGAAATAGAGTGTGATTTTCCCAGCAGTACAGTGTACCACAACAGAGAGAGGGCGAGAGAGTGACACAGAGAGGGAATCCAAAGGAAATGCCAGATCAAGGACCACGAGGCCTGTTCTTCAGATGTGCAATGACACATAGGTGGGTAACACAGAGACAGGAGCACCTCTTAAATTACCATATCAGCATGTCAGCATGCAAAGGACATATAAGATAAGCAAGACATGCAGCAAACATGCACACCAAAGATGCATGCTCACCATGCAAGACATTGCTAAATCTTACCCGCTGACTGTGCCGGAATGGTGCCAATCCTGCATCACCTTCACCTGGAACTGTGTTTCCTAATCATGTACAGATAGGACTATGCCTGGTTGAGAGCATGGGGGGAATGGACGTGAAAGGGTTCAGGTTGTCTCCCCAGGACAGCAGTCATCGCCACATCACAGATTACTGAAACAACATGGGAGAAGACATTAAAACAGCCATTGTGAAGTACCATTGACAAAGCACACACATGCAATGGAACACCAAACCCATATTTACCTGCCTATGCCATCCTGTGCACCACCATGCAAACATGCTAGTTGACTTCACTTTGCATGCCTGCATGTACACCACGGCACACCTGTTGGCCTTGAGGTGTTTATGGCACACCTCAAGGGAAATAAAGAAAATAATTAACTATAATTAACAACAAGGAAAGGGCAAATCAAAATATGTAATGCCAACATTGGGGTGTAAAAAAATAAAAACAAAACGAAAAATAGAAAAAATAATAAAAATGTCCGTCATGGACCAGGGGGCACCCAGGAGGGGGTAGGGGCAGGGTGCATGTCAACTTCCACATGGGTGGAGTTGAAAAAAAACAATTCCCTCCAATAGCTCATGGACCGCACGGCTATGTTTAACCAGGAGGCATGTCTCTGCTGTGACTACCTTCCTGGGTAGAATCAGAAGGTGGTAGTGGTGCGGGAGGCTCACCACTTATTGCCCTGGCCTGGTCCTCAGTAGCAGCGGCCAGGCGTGAAACTGATGAATGCACCAGCAACATGAGGTTGTCGCGGTCACCATGCATAACCTCACTGGAAGCACAGAGTTCCTTCCGAGATGGACTGCCTCAATAGTTTCATATCATGTTGGTACTGTGTCCTGCAGGCTGCCTCTTCCACTTCTATTGAAGCTCTGTGGGCCAACAACTTTTGCCTCAGGGTTTACCTGTGGGCCCGACCCTCTGAAAGCAGGGATGCCTGAAGGGATCTCAGATCGGTTAGTCGGCTCCTGCTGTTCCATGTGCAGCCTGTCTGAGCGGCATGTGAACCACAATGCCTGCAACTCGTGCTCCACATGTGTTCCTGGAACGGGCCACTCTATCCACGCACTCAGCCAAGATATCATAGGCAGCACCCTGTTGTTGCGCAGCACGCAACATCGACAGCTCCCACACTGTTTTGCCAACCTGAACATGTCTCCCACATGTGCAGGGGCCCACGCCTGCCTGACCCAAGGGAGCATGGCCCTTGTTGTGATGCCACTGTTCTGCCTTCCCTTGGACATCTGGCCCAGGACCAGAACCCAATACTTGGGAGCATGGTCTTGCAGCCATAACCACCACAAACGGCTGTGAAACCACTGACTTGCCTTGTGAGGGCTCCTGACCCCCTGCAAACTCACAGGCCACAACAGCTCCAACACTTGGTGCAATCACCTCTGACAGCATTGAGGATTGGACATCCGGCTCAGCACAAGAGATACTGGATTCATAAGAGTCTGTGTTGTATTTAGACATTCCTAGGATGGTCTGTATCACCAGTAGATTGTCATGGGCTGCCACACCACGTCTTCCCCTGGTGGTCTGGAACGGCACAGACTTCCCTTCCTCCTCTACTTCCTCCTCTGCACCTGGTGCCTCATCACCTGCACAAGGACATATTAAGACATGATTATTCATGTTAATTGCGTCAACAATAAACATTGGTATGACATTGCTGTCCTGCAACACATTTCTGGCCATGTTACCATGCGAGAAATTGCATAAAACACTATGTACAAGAAGTCATCTGATTATGGTGTATGCAGACTTGCAACAACATTCCATGTTCCCGGACATCTAGCCCGTGGACACATTGCCAACAGACATGGTTCTCTGAAAGCACATTCTGGCCCATGGCACAGCAAGCTATTGACAAATAGATGAAAAATGGGAATGGTCATGTGGCACTGTAACATGCTATTACATTACATGTCAACACGTACACACATATTGACATCCAAGTGCACATCAATCACATGCCACCCCAGTGTAGAACTGACACAGGGAGTGCACACAATTCGGACATGGCCTGAGTGTGGAGTCCCAGGTGTGTGATGTGGAGGGAGTAATTCCATGCACTGGGAGATAGGAAGAACAGACAGTGACACGCAAGAGGGACAGGGGCGTGGATCCATGGAGTGTGTGGTAAGTGTGGGAGGTTAACAGGGATGAATCCTGACAAATATTTGACAAGAGGGTCAGTGCCATGGCTGCAGCGGGGATGTGCACAGTGTTGAAAATTACAATGTCACTCATGGCACACTGTGAGGCCTGCTGGTAGTCTTCATGGAAGTTATTTGTAACATGGAACCACCTACATACATGTGTGAATGGAAAAACTACACCATGCAGTGCATGATGTGAAACACGTGCTTCAGACACACACACTTGTCTAGCAGAGCAGAGACACTGACATCACTGATGCAACTAACTAGATGCCATGTTGTGGTAGCATGTTGAAAATGTTGTTTGTGTATGCTGGAGGGGGATGACTACTGTCACAATGTCATGTGCAATGGATGCAATGCATGTATGACACATGGGTTGTATTCACTCTAGAGTACACTCTGCACGAGTCAGTACACTTTGACCTGGTTCAGCCAGGGCAGTCATTCTAATGCAGGCACAAGTGCTACACAATCATACTTCTTGTTTTGTTTTCCCTACACATACTCAGGATGCACAAGCTTGGTCACTCACCGGAAGTGCCCTCATAATCTGGCAGGCCTCCCACTCCTTGCACCTGATCCATATGAATGAACTGGCTCATGGCCTTTTCATGCGGGGTGAGCTCCTGCTTCTCTAGTGACCCCCCTTCAGTTGCCATAGCAGAGGTAAGGTTGGAACCCAGCTTGGATTTGGTGCAATGGTTGAGGTCATTCCACCGCTTCATGACCTAAGAAGCAGTGCGCTTCTCAAACCCTAAGGTGTTTATCTCATCCATGACATGCTGCCAATACACCATATGCTGAGCAGGTGTATGTGTGCTCACTGGTTGCAGGCACATATTACGGTGGTGTGTGGCCACATAGTCCACAATAATTTGGAGATCCTCTTAATCAACATCCCTGATCCCAGCAGGGGGGCAGCTTTCACTGCATGTCCTGTACCCTCCGGACAGGGACAGCAGCTACCACTGCAGCTTCATGACCCTGGGGGGGCACAGCTTCCACTGCAGCTTCCTGGCCCTGGGGTGGGGCACTGCTTCCACTGAAGCTCCCTGACCCCAGTGGAGGGCAGCAGCTTTCACTGTATGTCCCTTACCCT
Organism: Ambystoma mexicanum; assembly: GCF_040938575.1. NCBI lineage: Eukaryota > Metazoa > Chordata > Amphibia > Caudata > Ambystomatidae > Ambystoma > Ambystoma mexicanum. The sequence continues at coordinate 1,133,793,895 of NC_090922.1, read as the reverse complement.
TCAGGACAGGGACAGCAGCTGCCACTGCAGGTCCCTGACCCTGACCCTCAGGGGGTGCAGCTTCCACTGTAGCTCCCTGGCACCGGGGAGCACATCTTCCACTGCAGATCTCCGACTCTGGGGGTGGCAGCAGCTTCCACTGTACATCCCTGACTCCGGCCACCTCTGCCACCTTTCCCTCTTGGGCCCTTTCCACTCATGGTCCAGGTGGACTTCAACAATAGAAGGCACACCAAGCAATTGTCCTGGGCAATTCGAGTCAGGGGGCAGTGCACATGATGGAAAACATACTTTTGTGGTTAAGCAAGGCTCAAAAGTACCCTTGCTGACAAAAATACAGGACGCATAACGCACATGTACCCCAAAAAATAAAGAAATATGTGTATGCGAGACCGCGATAGCTTCTGTAAAAAGAAAAAGCATTATGTGATATGCTGTGGCACCCAGCAACACAGAAAATGTGTATGCGAAGCCCAGAAAGCTACTGTAATGGTAATAATGGAGGTACGCAATAAACAGGGGCACCCAGAGTATGAAAAATGTGTACGTGACTCACAGTTAGCCTTCAAAAAAAGAAAAGTAGACATGCATATGCGAGTAGGCAAATCCCCACCAAAATAAGAAGTTCCTACTGTCCCAGAAGTAAACTAATTGCGTGGTACCCCAAAAATTGCAGTAATCCACTTGTCTGTCTACTCGCAATCGCATGCACAGTCTGATTTGATTCTACGCATACTTCTATATCCCTGCAGCGTGTGTCACGTAAGCTAAGCACTGATGGACTTTCCTCGGGTTTCACGTGTCCGCGCTAATATTGAACGTGCAAAGTAACCGTCACTCTGTTTCTGGCTGTTCACGCGTTAGTCATGGAAGACCCACGCTCCTGCCTACGAGCCTTCAAACATGCCTTCTTCTGCCCTGAGCTGCCTCCTACAGAGCAATCTGCTGCTGCCTGCCCACTGTGTGTGCCTGCTGACCACCTGCCCTGCATTTTGTGTGCCTGCTGCCAGCCATTGTCAGTGCTTCTGTCCTTGGTCCTGTGACCACCTCATCTGATTCACCAGACTCCCAACATGCCATACCATCACCAACACTCCAGGATCTCCTTGTCCACCCACACCTGCCTCAGTGTTTGCCATGCCAGCACCATCATCCTCTGACCAGAGTGGCAATCCCATGGCAGCGAGGAAGAGGGCTGTGAACTTCACTGCCAGGGAAGTTGACAGACTGGTGGAGCATGTCCTGGAGAATTATGAAGCCATCTTCAAACCAGTGATGCATCGTGACAAGGAAGGATATCCACTGATCTGGGACCATATAGTGGATGCCACCAATGACAAGCAGGTGGCATCCCAATCCTTCAAGCATATGCACAAGCACTGGGAGGACCTTAAATCCAGGACCCACAGACAGGCCCTGCACTTCCTCCAGGCCGGTGGCACCGTAGAGGGGCACAGGTGCCGGCTGAACATCACCAACATGCAGGTCCTGGAGAAGTATTACCCGGCGCTGCACACCCAGGTAGACTGCTTGCACGTCATCACAATGAGGTATGGCATCTCCTCACGTGTCTCGCACCATTTCCGGTCCAGTTTATACTGCGTTGGCTGTTCATTAATGCAACCCCCTCCTCGTCTTTCTCCTCTGTGCGCCAGTCAGATACACCTGGGCCGCTTGTGCACCACTGGCACCCTGATTGCCCCATCTTTTAGAGCCAACATCCCTGCCTGAGTTGGGAGTGAATGGTCAATCGGCTGAGGTGGTGACCATGCCGATCCAGGCACTGACAGGAACACTGGCAATGGAGGTAAAGCAGGCATCAACGAGCAGGGCACGGGCTGTACACTCCCGGGTAACGTCATCAGCCTGGAGGGTGTACAATCGAAGCAGGCACAGGGCACTATTGCAGCAGCAGGCTCTAAGGAGGAGGCTCTTTTTCTCAGGGCCTAACATGACAAGCGGGCAGGTACACAGCAGCAAATGTGAACCTACTTACAAGTACTGTGTACTTGCGCTGCGGGCAGCGAATAGGAGCGGAGAGGCAGCAGGCTCGGGAGGCTGGTGTAATGATGGCCAGGGCAGAAGTTGTGCTGGATTGAGCAAGGAGTAGGGCTGCCATCCTGAAGGCAACTTGAAGGGAGGCAGAGGGGTTGGAGAGACATATGCTGGAGGCCCTGCAACCCCTCCAGTAATCAACAGATGCCCACCGGGGGAAGTGGACACAACACTGGGTGATGCCCTGGTGGAGAGTTTGAGTAACATTGGTGATGGACTAGCCCGCTGCCTGTGGATATAGTTATTTAGGTGTAGGTTTTCTTTTTTTTTATTTGTAGGTGTAGGTTTTTTCTAACAGACTATTTGGACATTACTCCCCTTTTTTACAATATATACTTGCTTAGGTGTAGGTTTCCTTTTTCTTTTTTTTTCCAAAAGACTATTTGAACATTACGCCCATTTTTTAGTGTATATAGTTATTTGGGTGTAGGTTTCATTGTTTTTTTATTTTTTTTGGTTTTTCAGCAGATTTTCTGGACATTACAGCACATTTTAAGTTGAATATAGTTATTGTGCATAAGTAGTATGTTTTTTATTTTATTTTTATTTACATGGTCAACTTTATTTTTGGTTTTTATTTTTGGTTTGTGACTGTATGATGTAAATATTTATTGTTAAGATATGTTTGTGTTAATTCAATTCCTGGCTTCTTGCTGTCTGTTCATGTGGGTGTTGGCCAGTTTGCTATTTCAATTTTGGAGCCGTGCTTCTCTCCATTGGGAGTCATGTTTCTGGTTGCGTACATGCTTGAGTATTGTTATTGCGGGAATGGTTGGCGATGGCAGACTGCACAGGTGGCTGACAGATAGTGGTGTGTCAAGTAGATAGATGGGTGTGCACTGTCTAACATTATTCCCTTTAACCTGTGCTGCATCACTATGTGTTTGGCTTCACTGTGGTTGGGGTGGAATGAGGTGGGCTGACTATGTGAGTTTTCCATGGTCACTGTCATAGCAAATGACTTTGCTATTGATGTGTAACACACACATCATGCATAGAGCTTCAGCAACATGTGGTATCACAGAATGCCTTCTCTCTGGTGTTGATCAACCTCTAACACTGGAATACAATAGTGGCACATTTGTGATATTCCACGGTGGGTGCACAGTTCACCAGTATCTGTAAGTCATGCACTCTCTGACTGCCCTCTCCTTCACCCATGCCTGGATCGGTCATGTGATAGTTCACAAACAGGTTTCTTTCCACCCAGCTTACTCATGCTGAGGCTGTGAGATGCCTGCCCATTGTTGGTATGTTGGTACCATTGTTGACATGTTTGCTTCTGTCGTGGGCACACATTTGGTCACTGTGCTTTGATGCCATGCCATTGTGTCATGGCCAGCATGAACCAGTTTTAACAATCACTTGTCACATGTGTATGTTGGGGATGATTGACATCAGGAAGGGTGTGTGAGCAGATGCACCACTCATGGATGAAGCTCCGGTGAATGCACTTATTTTGATTTGCAGGATACATGTTCATGATGATAATCATTCTAGTTACACCGCAGAGGTTCGGGTGAGCTACAGACGATCATTGCATCAGTGATGAGTCACACTGTCATGGTACTGCCTGCAGGGGGTGCCACAGGTGAGGGGTACAGGTGAAGGGTGGTGTCCCTTCTGGAGGGGGCCTGGGAGGTGGCGTACCTCCATGAGTGGGCTACCAGCAAGGGGTGTCACAGGTGAGCGAGCCAGGGGGGTGGTTTCCCTTCTGGAGAGGGCTGCCTGCAATGGGTGTCACAGGTGAGGGGGCCTGGGGGTGGTGTCCCTTCATGAGTGGGCTGCCTGCAGGGTGTGTCACAGGTGAGGTGGGCTCGGGGGAGGTGTTCCTTCTGGAGAGGGCTGCCTGGGGGTTGTGTCCCTTCTAGAGTTGGCTGCCAGCAGGGGGTGTCACAGGTGAGGGAGCCTGGGGGGTGGTGTCCCTTCTGGAGGGGGCTGCCTGCAGGGGTTGTCACAGGGGAAGGTGATGGGGGGTGGTGTTCCTTCTGTAGGGGGCTGCTGGCAGGAGGTGTCACAGGTGAGAAGGTCTGTGAGGGTGTCCCTTCTGAGGGGGCTGCCTGGGGGTGGTGTCCCTTAATGAGTGGGCTGTCAGCAGGGATTGTCACAGATGAGGGGCACTGGGGGGGTGTCCCTTCTGGAGGGTGCCTGGGGGTAGTGTGTGTACTACAGTGTTTCTTGTGCAGTGGGGCATATGTGGAAAGGATGGATGCTGAGGGTGTAGGTGGGACTCAGGTTTGTGTATTGGGTGTAGTCTAAATTTACGAAGGGGTGTGTAATTTCACTGGAGTGCGGTCTGGGCTTGCGTGGGCGGGCACATGTTTTTTCTGGGTGCGGCTGAGGATTGTGAGGTGTTGTTGGATACTTTCACTGGGGTACGTCCTGGGCTTGCGTGGGAGGGCACGCGTTTTTTCTGGGGTGCGGCTGGAGATTGTGACATGTTGCGTGACTTTGCTGGGGTATGGCCTGGCTTTGCATGGGAGGGCATGTGTTTTCTCTGAGGTGTTGCCGAGGATTGTGAGGTGTTGTTGGGCGATTTTGCTGGGGTACGGCCTCGGCTTGCATGGCAGGGCACAAGTTTTCTCTGGAGTTCAGCCAGGGACTGCAAGGTGTTGTTGTGAGATTTGGCTGGGGTGCTGGATGCTGGGCCAGGGATGGCGCGGAAGCTTGCGCCATGTTAGTCCTTTCACTTGCTTTTTGGTGTGCATGGAGGTGTGCTGGGGACATTCCTTGTGCAGCTTTCAATTACTTGTGCAACAGCTAGTAATTAATCTTTAAATCCATGAATACGCGTGTCATGCAGGTTTTTATCTGTGCCACGGCTTGCGCGTGTCCTTCTCGGGCGCCGCCCTTGTGCTATTTCTGTGGCAGATTCCATGAATCAGGGCCTTAACATTTACAGTAATATGCTCAGTTTTGGAAGATATGACATCTATTGTATTTTTGTTTTGTTAAACCTATATAAAAGGCCACATGAGGTACTGATGGATTGTTAATTACATTGTAGAATTTGGAATTTGCACCTGATGGAGGGATTGTGATTAGAAATCTAGAAAAAGAGTTCTGAAATCATATGAATTTACTAGACAAATACTACCCAAACAGTAGTACCACTTTGGAAACCATGTGTCTATACCACATAGCCCAAAACGTCACATACAAAATAATATAACACCATATGAAAACAAAGGTAGATACAGAGTGACAAATTGTGAAGGCAGCTTAGTGAAACTTGCCAAACAAAACTCAGTCATATCAAATTGCCATTAAAAACCCCTCAACATAAAGAACTATATTACATGTTCCTGCTACAACTTATTAAACCATGGAGAAAAGAAGAAGAGTTACTAGATATCTACGCCTTCTATCAAGATGCTTTCAAAGCAAATGAAAGCACTATAACAGATGTAAACTTTACACAGTACAAAACAATGTTGCACAATGAACAGCAACACAAAGAAGAACTCCAGGCCCAACTAGATAAGGACACTCCCGACAGCAGTCAACCTTCTGTAACAGGAAGCCAAGAACCACTGGGACAGCCACTAATAGCAAATGAGGCAGAATTACCTATGACAGAAATAGAAAACACCATGTGTCACTATGAAGAAGATACAGAAGACTTAACTGTACTAAAATCAAAACTGAACAATGAACAATGAGCAGCGTAGCATTTTTCAAGAAGTAACAAAAGAAATTGCACATGGTGTACAACATGAAAATAAAAAGTGTACCTGCCAAAATGACAAACCTATACTACTATACACCAGTGGTCAAGCTGGTTCAGGAAAAACATTCTTAATCAAAATCATCAGCAAGTTCCTTCAACAATTGACAAACAACAAACTGTCAGCTGTTGTCACTGCCCCCACAGGTTTAGCTGCCTACACCATAGGCGGTGTCACTTTACACCGATTACTACTCCTGCCAGTAGAACACCAAAAGAATATTACAAACTTTATACAGAAGCTGCAATGAAACTATGCAGCGTTTTGAAACAAATGAAATGATACTAATAGATGAAGTGAGCATGGTCTCCAACCTAATGTTGGCTTTGCTTCACCTCTGATTACAAGAAGTAATCAAAACAGACTACGAAGAGCTCTTTGGAGGAAAACACATTATTGTTTTCAGAGATCTTGTTCAATTGACACCAGTAAAAGGTGAACCTATTTTTAAAACCTTAGGGAACAAACTCTGCCGTAAAACTGTTGGCAGCATAGGAAATGTCAACCTTTGGAAACATTTCCAATACAGAGAATTAACAGAAAACATGTGCCAGTCTGCAGACCTCACATATGCCAACATTTTAAAAAGTATGAGAGTTGGTGTACTATCTCAAGAAGCACAATCAATATTAACCCGGCACATCCATGCACTCTATAGCCATAACTCATGTGCTACTGATGTCATGGAAAAAATAGCACACAAAAATGTCAATTGTATGTCCTTGATGCCAACTCCTGCAAGCTGTTCAAAATTCAATGAAACAATGTTGAAAAAAGAAATGCAACCAATAAATGAAATTTGCTCCACAGACAAACTGGACGTACATGGTATGACACTGCCCATGTGTCAACAAGGCACAACAAGACTAAATACCTCAAAAAATTCAATCTCCAACACAGCTTGTTTGAAGAAAATATTACAATTATCTTTAAACTGTAGAGTAATGCTTAAACATAACAATGATGTGGAGCATGGACTAGTTAGTGGAGCACTTGGTTCAGTTATTGGCTTTCAAACATACCCACGTGACAACAACATTCAGTTTGTCAATATTCTCTTTGACAAACTATCAGAAGTTAAAAGGATAGGTCACTCAACAGCCCGATTCCTTCTTTTCAAAGACAAGTTTGCACGCAGAAAACAATTTTCTCTAACTCTAGCATACGCAGTCACCATTCACAAATCACAAGGTCTAACCCTAGATAAAGCATTGATAGATATTGGGAACACAGACTGTAAAGAAGGCATGAGCTATTTAGCACTATCACGCTTACGTACACTTGACGGTCTATTTCTAATCAACTTTGATGCAAGTAAGGTAAATGCTGATATTCCTTGCATTATAGAATACAATAGACTACGTTCACTCTACATCCCCATCTAAAAACCTATCCTGTTCCACAAAAAGCAAAACATTGTAAAAGAAAACTACTTCAAACAGAAATGCAACTGGATCTCACTGCAAATCCTCCATGCTCGCAGGACTCTAGGCCCTGGCCACAACCACCGCAGCATAACACACCCATAGAGTCAAACATTTTAACTGTGCTATATGGGCTACTTATACCAATATCATACTAAAGTAAAATAGCCAGAAGTACATTCTTTATGTCCGCCGGCAGCCGCGGTGACCGCGGACATGACGAACACATCAGGGGCGCCTGCCGCCTAAACAAATACAGCATTTGACCCATCTATTACTCCCCCACTCTCCCCAAGCACTCTTACATACCAAAACACTCCCCAAAGTTGTATTTTTCCCCCGTTCGTCGCAGCGCTGTCCGCAGATGCATCAAAACAACACAATGCACCTCATGCCTCAATCAGCGAACACGCCGTATGTCCGTGGACATGACGGAAGTCGATTGGCCAATCGGTGTCCTATCCATGGAGCGAACAGGGAAATGTCTCCGCGGAGCGGGCATAGATATCACAAATTTATTCAGTCCTAATTTTTGGTCATTTAAAAAAAAAACTACTGGACAGATTTACACCAAATTTTCAAAAGCACACTTTTGGGACCAAGCCACTGCTCCAGCCGTAGATTTGGTGCAAATCCGTCCAGCGGTTTGAGCTGTAGGCGTGAGCAAAGTTCTTTCCCTATTCACTCTATGGGAAAAAAAGACATTTTGGGACCCCCCTTATGACTTTGCTCCCCCCTGCACCAAACCTCACTAAACTTTGCAAAAAAAATTTAGAGTGGGCCATATACTTTTTTGGCAAAGTTTGGTGAGGATTCGTTCAGGGAGAGCCAAGTTATAAGCCACCCAAAAAGTGTTTTTCCTATGAGATTAGCAACTTAACCATAACTACACTGCCACTACCGTAGGCCATGTAAAATATATATATATATATATATATATATATATATATATATATATATATATATATATATATATATATATATATATCTATATCTATATCTATATATATATATAACATGGCCACGGTAGTGGCCATGTAGTTATGGTTAAGTTGCTGTTTCCATAGGAAGAGCACTTTTTGGGTGGCTTATAACTTTGCTCTCCCTGGACGTATCCTCACCAAACTTTGCAAAAAAAAGTATTTGGGTCACTCTGAATTTTTTTGCAAAGTTTGGTGAGGATTCGTCCAGGGGGGGGGGAAGTTATAGGGGGGTCCCAAAACTTTTTTTTTCCCATAGACTGAATGGGAAAAAAGTTTTGCTCGCGCCTACAGCCCAAACCGCTGGACGGATTTCCACCAAATTTGGACCAGGAGCAGCGGCTTGGTCCCGAAAGGTCCCAAAACGGTGAAAATCCATCCAGTAGTTTTTTTTAAAATGACCAAAAAGTAGGTAAAAAAAATTAGTGATATCTGTGTTCGGTTCGCGGACACACTTCCCTGTTCGCTCCGCAGACAGTGTCCTGATTGGCCAATCGTCTTGCGTGATGTTCGCGGACATGCAACGCGTTTGCTGATTGGACGGCGTGGAGCATGAAGCGCGTCAGATTTTTCGGTAGCGCCCACCATCTTGGATTTGCGGACGTCCGCGGACAGCGCAGTGAAACTTTGTTCAAAATGTGTATTTTGTAGAGTGTATTGGTGTGTAGGAGTGTTTGGGGAGTGTGGAAGTGTATGAGATAGGATGAAAGTTGTGTTTTTTATGTGTTAGACGTTCTTTGTGTGTTCGATTTGTTTGCGGACATCACGGGTGTTCTGAAATGTTCTAAATAAACTGACTAGGGGGTGTTCTAAGGACTCAATATGTGTCCGGTTTGTTCGCAAGCAAAGTGAAACTGTTCTAAGAACACTCGCGGTGTCCGGGGAGTGTTCGTAGGGGGTGTCCTGAGGACGCTGTTCGTATTGTTCTCTGTCAAGTTGAATGTGTTCTAAGAACACCCGCGGTGTCCTGAAATGTTTGCAAATAAACAAAATGGGGGTGTTCTGAAGACGTTTTTGAGAACACTCCCGGTGTCCTGAAATGTTCGTAGGGGGTGTCCTGAGGACGCTGTCCGTATTGTTCTCTGTCAAGTTGAATGTGTCCTAAGAACACTCGCGGTGTCCTGAAATGTTCGCAAATAAACAAAATGGTGGTGTTCTGAAGACGCTTCTAAGAACACTCGCGGTGTCCGGGGAGTGTTCGTAGGGGGTGTCCTGAGGACGCTGTCCGTATTGTTCTCTGTCAAGTTGAATGTGTCCTAAGAACATTCGCAGTGTCCTGAAATGTTCGCAAATAAACAAGATGGTGGTGTTCTGAAGATGCTTCTAAAAACACTTGCAGTGTCTGGGGAGTGTTCGTAGGGGGTGTCCTGAGGACGCTGTCCGTATTGTTCTGTCAAGTTGAATGTGTCCTAAGAACACTCGCAATGTCCTGAAATGTTCGCAAATAAACAAGATGGTGGTGTTCTGAAGACGCTTCTAAGAACACTCCTGGTGTCCTGGAATGTTCGAAGGGGGTGTCCTGAGGACGCTGTCCGTATTGTTCTCTGTCAAGTTGAATGTGTTCTAAGAACACCCGTGGTGTTCTGAAATGTTCGCAAATAAACAAAATGGGGGTGTTCTGAAGACGCTTCTAAGAACACTTGCGGTGTCCGGGGAGTGTTCGTAGGGGGTGTCCTGAGGACGCTGTCCGTATTGTTCTCTGTCAAGTTGAATGTGTCCTAAGAACACTTGCGGTGTCCTGAAATGTTCGCAAATAAACAAGATGGTGGTGTTCTGAAGAAACCTCTAAGAACACTCCCGGTGTCCTGGAATGTTTGTAGGGGGTGTCCTGAGGACGCTGTCCGTATTTTTCTCTGTCAAGTTGAATGTGTCCTAAGAACACTCGCGGTGTCTGGGTAGTGTTCGTAGGGGGTGTCCTGAGGACGCTGCCCGTATTGTTCTCTGTCAAGTTGAATGTGTCCTAAGAACACCCGCGGTGTCCTGAAATGTTTGCAAATAAACAAAATGGGGGTGTCCTAAAGACGTGTTTGAGAACACTCCCGGTGTCCTGGAATGTTCGTAGGGGGTGTCCTTAAGACGCTGTCCGTATTGTTCGTTGTTAAGTTGAAAGTGTTCTAAGAACTATCGCATTGTTCTGAAATGTTTGTAGGGGGTGTCCTGAAAACGGTGTCCGTATTGTTCGCTGGCAGGTTCAAAGTGTTCTAAGAACACTCACATTGTTTGCGGACATTAAAAGTTTCCCATAGATCATAGTTGAAATGTTTGACTCTATGCCCTGGCAACAACCACCGCAGCATATCACATTCATATTTGCTTATAACTTTGGGTGAAAAACAAATGTATAAGGAAGAAAGGTATTAGATACTATGGATGTGATATGCTGCTATGGTTGTCCTTATTATTGTAACTTACTGTTTGGTCTAGTAATTGGAGTCCATGTTTTTCTTCTTCATTTCTGTGATAAAAGAAAATAGCATGTTAGTATTAGTATTTTGTAATGACTTATTACATTGTATAAGCAATATACTTTTATTTTTTTTCACCCCTCATATTTAGTAGAGTACAAATCAGAGTACTGTGCAATTTGCTCAGTTTCTGTATTTGTTACTAAAATCATTGGGTCTGTGGGAGAAAAAAAAATCCATGTTGGATTAAAAAAAAAAACTTTTTCTGTTATGCTACATTTTATTTGTTTGTTTGTTTTCAGTGTTCACTTGTTGTTTCTGGCTAATGCTTTATACTTTGCTTTGTTGTATTTTTTTTGGAGCAGTAACAGATTCTTCATTTGTTTTGATATTATAAAATTTTGTAGCAGTTAGATACCAATTGGCGTATTCTAACTGTCTATTTATTTAATATATTTTAGTGGTTTTGATTTATCTATTTGGATATTGTTAAATTTTGGGACAGTTAGATACCAATTGGCGTATTCTAACTGTATTTTTTTGTCTAATTTAGTGGTATTCATTTATCTGATTAGTTGTTGTAGAATCTTTAAGCAGTTAGATAGCTTTTGGAGTATTCTAACAGTTTATATTATTTTAACACAAATTTATAATTTTGGGACAGTTAGATACCAATTGGCGTATTCTAACTGTGTATTTTTTGGTCTAATTTAGTGGTATTCATTTATCTGATTAGTTGTTGTAGAATCTTTGAGCAGTTAGATAGCTTTTGGAGTATTCTAACAGTTTATATTTTTTAACAAAAATTTACTTAAAGGTTTAAATAAAGTTTATTTATCAAATTTTGGTTTTAAGAACATCAAATAAGCGTTTGTAAGATTTGCTGGTAATCTCTGCTTTAGAGTAATGGTACTATCATTACATTCAAACCATCCACATTTCTTTTTTATATATGCAGTGTAGTGCCCTGAATTGGTTGTGGCTCCTGCGTGGTAGATTATACCTATTGTTGTGAAGGTTTTCTTACCAAGTGATATTTGACCATGTGTGAATCCAGTCAGCTTGCAGTTGTTTTTGGTACCATCTGCATTGTAACGTAGAAGCATTAGTATTACGTATTTACTATGTGTTTGTATTACTAACATGGAGCGATTATCTGTATTGCAGGTAGAGCATAATCTACCATGGTTTGCATTTTGTACAAGTTGCTGAAATGGAATGGATTCACAATTTGGTATTGATATATATATGAAGCGTTCATTGGGGATTTCTTCTTGTGTCACATTGTTGCAGAGAGTGCATGTAATCTGAAAGATTTCATTTATAGGTATGTTTTTGTTTTCCAGTACTTGTAGTAAGTACATTAGACATTCTTGTGGATCTTCCTGTGAGTTTATAGTGAATTTCACCATTCCAGCACAGTAGTCCAATTGTCGTTTTATTCCAAAAACACTATATGTGTTGTCAGGATTGTTTGCTGCATTTCTGTGAAGTACTAACATTTGCAAACACAATGGGTCTGTACTGTGTAAGTAAATGTTGTCAACAATTGGTGGTAATTGAAATAGAATATTCATTGCTACATTTGCATAGCAACTTACACCAACTATATTTGAGAATTTAAATGGTCCAGGTAGTTCTGTATCTAACTGATTTTTTTGGAGTTTGTCTTCCTTCTTTAAAGAAGTACCTGGTTTACTTTCTCTAATTGATTCTTTTTTGTTTGTGGTACTTGATGAAGTATTAGTTTCTTTTACTCTCTTTGGAGGATTTGCAGTGACGTCCTGTTGCATTTCTGTTTGATTTAGTTTTCTTTTACAACGTTTTAGTTTTTGTGGAACAGAATATGTGTTTAGATGGGGAGTGTATAGTGAGCGAAGTCTATTATAGTCTAAAATGCAAGGAATATCAGCGTTTACTTTACTTGCATCAAAGTTGATTAGAAATAGACCGTCAAGTGTACGTAAGCGTGATAGTGCTACGTAGCTCATGCCTTCTTTAAAGACTGTGTTACCAATATCTATCATTGCTTTGTCTAGGGTAAGACCTTGTGATTTATGAATCGTGACTGTGTATGCAAGAGCTAGAAAAAATTGTTCTCTGCGTACATACATATCTTTGAAGAGAAGGAATCTAGCTGTTGAGCGTCCTATCTGTTTTACTTCTGAAAGTTTGTCAAAGAGAATATTGATTTTGTTGTCACGTGGGCATGTTTGAAAGCCAACAACTGTACCCAGTGCTCCATTAACTAGTCCTTGGTCCACGTCAAGGTTACATTTAAGCATTACTCTGCAATTTAAGGATAATTGTAACATCTTTTCTAAGCCTGCTGTGTTTGAGATTGATTTTTCTAAATTATCTAGTCTTGTTGTGGCTTGGTCACACATGGGTAGTGTCATACCATGTACATCTAGTTTGTCTGTGGCTCTAATTTCCATTATTGGTTGCATTTCTTTACTTAACATTATTTCATTGAATTTGAGACAGCTTGCAAGAGTTGGCATTAAGGCCATACAATTGACATTTTTGTGGGCTAATTGTTCCATAACATCTGTAGCACATGCATTATCGCCATAAAGTGCATTAATGTGCCGGGTTTTCAATGTTGCTTCTGCTTCTTTAGAAAGTATACCAACTCTCAAACTTTTTAAAATGTTCGCATAAGTTAGATCTGCAGATTGGCGCATGTTTTCTGTTAATTCTCTGTATTGGAAATGTTGCCAAAGGTTGACATTTCCAATGCTGCCAACAGCTTTACGGCAGAGTTTGTGCCCTAATGTTTTAAAAATAGGTTCACCTTTTACTGGTGTTAATTGAAGCAGATCTCCAAAAACAATAATGTGTTTTCCTGCAAAGAGCTCTTCATAGTCTGTTTTGAGTACTTATTGTAATCTGAGGTGAATCAAAGCTAACATCAGGTTGGAGACCATGCTCACTTCATCTATTAGTAGCATTTTCATTTGTTTCAATACTCTGCGTAATTCCATTGCAGCTTCTGCAGAAAGTTTGTAATAGTCTAATTTGTTCTGGTGTTCTACTGGTAATAGTAGTAATCGGTGTAATGTAACACCACCTTTGTTCTAGGCAGCTAAACCTGTGGGGGCAGTGACAACAGCTGACAGTTTGTTGTTTGTCAATTGTTGAAGGAACTTACTGATGATTTTGATTAGGAATGTTTTGCCAGAACCAGCTTCACCACTGACGTACAGTAGTATAGGTTTATAATTATGGAAGGAACATTCTTTATTTTCATGTTTTACACCATGTGCAATTTGTTTTGTTACTTCTTGAAAAATGCTACTTTGCTCATTGTTTAGTTTTGATTGTAGTATAGTTAAGTCTTCCTAATCTTCATACTGACACATGGTGTTTTCTACTTCTATCATAGCTAATTCTGCCTCATTTGTTATTAGTGGTTCTCCCAGTGGTTCTTGGCTTCCTGTTACAGAAGGTTGACTACTGTCAGGAGTATCCTTATCTAGTTGCGCTTGGAGATCTTCTTCATGTTGCTGTTCATTGTGCAACATTGTTTTGTACTGTGTAAAGTTTACATCAGTTATAGTGCTTTCATTTGCTTTGAAAGCATCCTCATATGAGTCATAGTTATCTAGTAATTGTTCTTCTTTTCGCCATGGTTTGAAGAGTTGTAGCAGGGACATGTAATATACTTCTTTATGTTGAGGAGTCTTCAATGACAATTTGATATGATTAATTAAATTTGGTTTACTGAGTTTAACTAAACTGCCTTCACAGTCTGTCACTCTATATTTACCTTTTTGTTCATCAGGTTTCATATTATTTTTGTATGTGTAGTTTTGGGATATTTGGTATAGACACATGTTTTCCAAAGTATTACTTCTGTTTGGGTAGTATGTGTTCAATAAATTGTTTTTTAAAATGTCTTGGCTGTTGGGATCATGTTTGGCTATTGTTTCTCTATCTTCATATGATTTTAGAACTCTTTTTCTAGATTTAGCTGGACCAAGACTTAGCCATACTATATTTTCAGATTTACCATACAATGAAGTACCAGTTAAACGATCAGCTGCTTCACAAGATCCACATTCTCTATGGGTGAGCATTTTTATGCCCAAGCTGTATAATTTCTCAGATACTGTTTTATCTGATGACAGGTCATTCCAGAGGTCTTGGAGCTCTGTCTTTTCTGCTTTAGTTAACTATGCTGTGACATATCGTGCAACTGCAGTAGAATTGTCTGCAATGTACTGCACATCTATGTTTGCATTCCATAAGTGGGCAATGATTGCATTATAATCATTGATATATTTTACTTCTTCTTTTCATTTTATGTAATATGTATTTTTAGGTGACTTACCTTTAACACTATGTCTAACTGAGGACATGAGGTTGTTTACTTGACCTGTATTTGTAACTGGTCTAGGGAAACCAAATCGGCATTTGGTGTAGTATTTGCCTTTGTTTTTGCATTTGCGATGACAATATTTTCCACATTTGTGTCTTTGAAATTGTAAAATCTGTGCACGAAGATCACTATTTGTGGCTTCTGATGGAATTTCACAAGTGACATATTTTTCAATAAACTGTACAACAGTGGCATCATTGTCTTGACCAAATTTAGGAGCATCTTTAATCCATAAAAGCATGTGGATATGTGGTACTCCTCTGGCTTGGTATTCTTTTCTCCAAAAGAAGTGTTGCACTTCTCCAA
The DNA here is from genome assembly GCF_040938575.1 of Ambystoma mexicanum. Taxonomy (NCBI): domain Eukaryota; kingdom Metazoa; phylum Chordata; class Amphibia; order Caudata; family Ambystomatidae; genus Ambystoma; species Ambystoma mexicanum. Next base: position 1,133,778,613 of record NC_090922.1, on the reverse strand, counting down.
GGGGAGGAACAGTTTTATTACAAATAAAATGTAGCATAGCAATGAAGCGATGGTGAAAATATCTTGAAACATTAACAGGATCCAAAGAACAAAGTTCTCCAGGTGTTAGAATATCTATGTTTGTTTTGTTTTTATTTGATATGCGTAGGAAATCATGTAAATCTTCCCATGCATATTCTGCACAACTTAATGTAACAAACCAAGTGGGTGGGCCAAGGTTTCTGATCATACAACGTACATCTCCATGACGTCGAAACCAGTACTCTTTAGTACCACGCATATTTGCTAATAGATTTCTAATATTTGATTGTAAAAGCTGATCCTTTTGTTGCACTTTCTTTAATAATTGTGTAGCTGTCATATTTTGAAAGTGTGATCCTGATTTTAATATGTGTGCAACTCTGTAACATAAAGTTGCTAGTTCACTTTCAAAGAGTAGGTGGAATATGTATTCCACATTTTGTCTAAATCTGGGATCTTCAGAATACATCCGTAATGAGCGGTATTCTGAAGCTGATATTTGAATAGGTCTATCATCATACCTTCCTCCTTTGCCAGTAGGAAAGAGTAGAGGAAAAGCACGTGCTTCTATACTATTTTCCCATATACTGATTGGCGATCCTTTTGTTTGACGCATTTGGTAAGTTTCCAGTAAATCTTGTACAGTGTCATTACAGTGCAAAGGATGAATTGTATAATCGTCTAAAGTATTTGATATTGTAGCAGGATCTAGTAGCTCAAATTGACCAGCTTCTTGTGTTTCTTGAATTATTTCAGTTGTACCTTTCAAGTTTTCTTCAATATTAATTTCTTTGTAATATTCATTATTGTCTTTAAGATATTGGAAGGCTTGTCTAACTTTATATAAATCTACCAGCTGTTGTCATATTTTTTTGTCTTTTGTAGGTACTTCATTTACTAATATAATTAAAGAGTGCTGCATTGGACGTTGCACTCCTAGAGTATGCACATTTTCCTTTAGATTTAATGGTAAATAAATTACTTCTCCACGAATGCCTTTTACCAATTCAGAGGGAGGTAATTTTGCTGTTTTTGGTTGAAGGCGTATTATTGCTTGAAATGGGTGTACTGTTTAAATTATGATGCTCTCATATAAATTAAGTTGTTGTAGAGGTTCTGGTGCTGGGTATAATTCCAAATTATTTGTGATAGAACGTGAAGGAGTTTGGTTGTTGTCAAGTTTTGTAGTGCAATAACTGCAAAGTATTAAGGGCTCAGTTATTTCATAATTGTTTTCTGCTACAAGGTAGAGAGCTAATTCAAACCATTTAGAATCTTCATTGTCTTCTATTTTGTATGATAGGTCCACAGTTTTTGTGTTACTTTTATAAAAAATTCTACGGCAACATACACATACATGGTTTGGTACTTCAGCTGATGTACTTTTAAATTTTAGTATTTCTTTTTGGTATGTGTTTAGCAAAAGGTTGCCATGTGTAGAATTGTTGCTTAATTGGTTTAAAGCTATTTCATTCTGTAAATGGCTTTCACTTCAAAAATATTTTTTCTGGATATAGTGAATCTCTTCAAGTAGGTCTTTCGCTGTACCACGTAGAAGGATGTTATTTAACTTTGCTAGTGCTAAGGCAGGACTTTTAGCATAGTACAGTTTATAGACTAGATTTCTTATAGTTGAATGATGTGTTGATATCCTTTTGATATCATGGAAAGTGGTTTTCAAATAGGTCCTGTAATGCAGGCCAATGAATGTCCTTGTAGTCCTGTGTACTTGCGCACTGGACAGGTATCTATATTTTGCAGTAATTTAATTTTTATTTTGTCTTTGCTTTTTACATATATATTGAGGAATTGGCGTAAAGATTTGAAACATTGTTTGGGAATGTTACACATTGACGTGCATGGCCATTTGTACACTAGACGTTCTGATTCAGTTGAATGGAGGGGTAATTCTAAGTTTTCAGGGCATATTTTTGTAAGACGTACTTCTTGTTCCATTATGGTATTATTCACTTTTTCATAACCTCGACCACTGCTATGTATGGCAATTGTATTTGTTTGCTTTTGTTTGTATGCTTCTTCATTAAAATATGGTTCTGTGCTTGTAGTGTGATTCCATTCACCTCCGCTGATACTTAAGAAGTTCTTTCTGTTGATATTTCGCTTATTGAGAAGTCTTTTTTGTAATTTAGTTATTAGTTTTGTTAGTGGTTTCATTTTGTTTAACAGTAAAATAAATACATTTCTTTTGAGAAGAATTGCACAGTCCATCAATGCTTCTAAGATTAATTTCCTACAATAGGTTTTAAGCTTTGAACCTGATTTCTCTCCTGTTTTTATAAGATTTTGAAGGACTTTGTGACGGTATATTTTGGCTAAAATACTTTTCTTGGTATGCTTACTTTGCACTATACTAAAATTTGAAGAAGTAGTTTTATCTGTACTGATAGCTGATTTTCTGTTAATTGTTTTTTGGTTTGTTTTACATTTTGATAGAGGAAGCGAAGTTGTTGTACTTGAAACTTCTTGTGTTTCACTAAATGATTGTATTAGCTGTTTTGTTTCAACATTTTTTTACAAATTCTGCTAGAGATGGATGCTTAAGTTGGACACCTTTATTTTCATTTTCTCTACTTTTGCGTTGCTTTCTACGGACTTGACTTTTGGTAGGCATTCTTTAGGGTCTGTTGAAAAAAATAAAGAAGATATGGGTTGGGGTGTTCTGGAATGTTTGTGTGCTGTGTGCATGAGTGTTTGAGTAAGATGATAAAGATGTATGTAATGGTGTGTGATTGTGCATTGGGAACTAAAACTAGTAGGGATAGGTATTCTTAAATTCATGTGTTACTAAACTGGGGTTCAGATGACAAAAAAAAGTAAGCTAGTGGTGTGGAAAAGTACAAATAGTAAATCTAGTGTATACAATTAAAACATTTGTTTGTTCTATAATATGAAAATTGTAGTGGTTCAGTTGGGTAATTTGTGTGTCCAAAAATAGAAATTTGTGGGCCATTCTGGCTGTAAATCGCTGTTTAAGACATGGAAATTTTTGGACAAAATGGTACAAAATCTCTATTTTTAGAAACCGAAATAGCTTGTATTAATGTTATAGTATATTTGATTAATAATACAAATATTATGGTGATATTTTACTTACTTTTTTTTAAATTAACAGGTAACTTCTTAGTTTTTCTTTCTTCTTCGAATTTGGCTGCTTCTTTTCAGGAAACTGGTCTTCACTGCAATTGTAAAAGCTTCAAATTAGTAACTTTGTTTGTATATAGCACTGTTTTTAATTTAGATATTGATTTTTTTTAATGGAAATCCTCAGTGGCTTCTGTAAATTCATTAAACTAATTTATTTACATAAGATACATTGCATCAGTTCAGTACATATGATATGTTCTTAATGAACAAATTGTATTGAATGACTAACTGTAGCAAAGAAAAAATCTCTTTACTATGTCTTGTGAAATTTATAATATATTAGTGAATACCACTATTTCTGTAAGTAAACTGTTCTAGGTAATAGCGCCTCAATGTCATGTCTATTTTAAAGTAATTAAGTAAATAAATAAATAAAAACAAAAAATATGAAATTGTATAAGTATTTTTATAAAGGTTTAAACATAGATTGTGTTTGCATGCAATTTTGTTTGAATATATGTAGTCTATATATTTCATTTAAAAAATGTTAGTTTAACATGATTTGAGTGTGTGTGTATAAAGAAAGTAAAAAGTATAAAGGTTTATAAGTGATAGTTGATTTTAGGAAATTGAAAAAAGTACAGTAGATTCATTTTACAGATTTTACAAGGTAAAAGTCTGTTTGAAAATGTGCTCATCTACTATACAGAAAATATGCATACCTGAAGTTTGTGTTCATGCATATGGATATGCATGGAGCTGCAAGTAGAAATCTTGAAGACTTGTACAGTATTTCTGGTAGATGCTGCTTGCCAATGATATGACACTTGTACTCAGAGAGATTCAGAGTACATTTGCAGTGCTGATCTATGATGATGCAGTTAGATGTAGAGGTCTTGAATGTGATTGGTGCATGGTCATGTGATTTTTCAGGTACATCCAATGAGCGAATGGCAGAGAGAGTGTAGTGGAAATGGTAGAGGGGCTGTTCATGTTACGATATGTCCGCGGACATGGCGGTAGTTCACGGACATCAGGAGTTACATCCAGGGATTTTTGGGTTCAGAAGTCATGGATATGAGAATAAGCACTGAAAGGGATTGGTCAGGAAAGTTTGGTGGGTGTGTTGTGCCATGAGAGATTTTCTCAGATACTCTTTTTGCTGAGAGAACAAAAGATAGCTATGGCTGTGTGTTTCAGAAAACAGATTGTTTGGATTTTAGGAGATTCGTGGATACATTAGTTGAAGGTGCATGCAGAAAGCTGTGGAGTAGCTGTAGATCTTGGATTCCCACATGTGGAAGTACACTGGCATGGAGTACGTGGAATGAAGTGGTTGGACTTGCTACATCTCTGTGCTACTTTGGAGACAGAGCAACATCCAGACATAATTGTAATTCATTGTGGAGGGAACAGTTTAGGACATGTGACTGGAATTTTTTTGCAATTTGCTATGAAAGAAGGACTTAGGAAGGTTATGGACAAGTTTCCTAATTCTCAAGTGATATTTTCACGGATTGCGCAGAGACAAATGTGGCTTCGTTCTTCTTCATTTGGTCCACAAATGGAAAAAGCAAGGCGCAATGTTAATAAGGTTGTTTGTGGCTTTCGAAGAGATTTTGTCATGTCTTCTTTTCACAATGAAAATATTATGTTTTGTAGTACATACATTTTTCGCAGAGATGGAGTCCATCTTACTTATGTTGGCAATCAGATTTTTCTGAGAAATGTACAAAATGCATTGCGACCTTTTTTGGAATTACAACAACGATTTTGAAGTAGATGTTAAGTATTTACAATTTTTGACTTACAAACACCACCCAAAGGCTCTTTTCAGAGCCACCACTTCTTTCCAGAGAAAATTTCAATGTTTGTGATGGAGTAGCAACCCAATTTTTTTAATGTTCGTGAACTGTCCACGGACTTCTAAAAAATACCAAGAGCCCTGCTTCATTTATTTTCATTTCTATTTTTTAACTGGGAAAAGCGGCTCTGAAAAGAGCCTTATTTTTTTGATTTTTGTAATTTTGTATTTTTTTTGGTTTTTCAGACACGACACACTAGGAGAGGAGGGTAAAGGAGGGTAAAGGGGGGATACCAACCACAGGGATAAGAAAGGGCGAGCTGAGAGAGGAAGATGTAGAGTGGGTTTTATTTGGATAGTGAGCAGGTCTTCTCGTGCTCTGAGACGATAGTCTCAAAAGCACTCCGAAGTCGCTCCCCCCTGCAGAGTACTGTGTCACAGTACATACATACAACTGTGACCCTCGAAAGGTAAGGGTCATCAGCATTCTGTATGGCCTGTGAGGCAGCTTGAGGAAGAAGCTGTCCCACAGAGGTGGTCCTTGTGGGGACAGGATCAGAAACAGAGGATGAAGTAGAGGAAATCAACCTGCTACGTTCTTCGCAAGGAACAACCATGCGAATAGCCCCAGAGTGAAATGACCTCAGGTGTCGCTTCATAGTAGTGGTCCCAAAGCTATACTTACCATGCGTCCCGTGACTGAGTATCATTTTGCACTCATTGCAGATAACACGGTTCGCACGAGCCTTAGGACCATTCCCATGAATGGTAAATAACCGCCACACCCAAGACTCACGCCTAGTGCGGGTAGTAGGGTTTTCCTCTACCTCATTCTCATCATCCTCTTCTTCCTCCCCCGCATCCTCACTCCTGTTCCCCTCTTCAGGCCCTTGGGGAGGTGGTGGAGGTGGAGGGGGTGGGGGTGGTGCTGAAGCAGGTGCATCACCAAGTGGCAGTTCAGCAGCCAAGGATGCCATCTCGATGATGGTGTAGTCTGCAGGTGGCAGTAAAAATCACTGTGTTCTGAAGAATAGCCAGAAACACAATGGGAATAAGCTCTTGGGCGTGGTCTTTTATAGGGGTGCTTGTGCGCGGTCCGCGGACATGCGCACTGTCCGCGGACAGATCGAACACAAAAAAAGGATTGGAAAGTTTCAAAAGGTATATAGAAACTCAAGATTTCTATGTGGGACTTGTGCCTTTGTGAGATTTTATTGAAAAATATTATGGATTAACTGAAAATGTACTTTTAAATTGTTCGGGGACACGAACAGTGTCCGCATTTCAGGACACAGAATGAACGTGGGTGCGGTCATATGATCCGTTTGCGAACTAGTCCGCGAAGGAAGCGCCTGTCCGCAGGACACCAAGTGCACGGAGATTGGTTAGCGCATGCGCATTGATGTCCTACTGACACTGTTCGGGTTCTGAAGTAATTAAAAGTGCGTCACACATGAAACGAACATTTCAGGACACCGCGTGTGTTCTTAGAACAGTTTAAACTTGGTAGCGAACAGTAAGGACAGATAATAGTGTTCTTCAGGACACATGTAATTTAGTTTATGTACGAACATTTCAGGACACCAATTGTGTTCTTAGAACAGTTTCAATTGGGTAGCGAACACTACGAACAGGTATAGTGTTCTTCAGGACACCTCCATTTTCGTTTACGTACGAACATTTCAGGACACCAATAGCGTTCTTAGAACAGTTTGAACTTGCTAGCGAACAGTACCGGACAGGTATAGTGTTCTTTAGGACACTTTAATTTTTGTTTGTTTACGAACATTTCAGGACACCGCGTGTGTTCTTAGTACAGTTTCATGTTGCTAGCGAACACTACGAACAGTTGTACTGTTGTTCAGGACACATCATTTTCGTTTATTTACAAACATTTCGGGACACCAATTGTATTCTTAGGAAAGTTTTAAGTTGATAGCGAACATTACGGACAGATATAGTGTTCTTTAGAACACTTTAATTTTTGTTTCTTTACGAACATTTCAGGACACCACGTGTGTTCTTAGAACAGTTTCAACTTGCTAGCGAACAGTACGAACAGCTGTGGTTTTCTTCAGGACACCTCCATTTTCGTTTATGTACGAACATTTCAGAACACTTGTACTGTCCGGGGACACTTTTATTGTTTTTTTTTTTTAAAAACGGAAACTATTCACAATACAATATAAAAATTAAACTTTATTTAACATATATTAATAATTTATGACAGAGAAGGTGAGGCAGAAACAGAAAGAAAAACAGGAGAATTTGGGGTGGAAATCCCATCAAAACATTTTGGATTATGGAGAGGGTTTGGGGATAATTGACTGGGATATGGTGAGGAGGGACAAGTACATGTGGGGCAATGGTACAAGGTTTTTGGTTTGAAATGATTTTCTACAAAAGTTTTCAAATTATTAAAATTAGCCAACAATACATCAATTTTTTCTTCTATATTGTGAAGACTGTTATCCATAACAGGGTTTTCTGAAGTTTTTTCTATTCTGGTATGCTCTGTACGCTCTGTACAAAAAAATAATATATATGTTAAATGTATATAAAAAAAATAATAAATAAATGGTTTATATAATAAAGTGTTTACCATTAGTTTCACTATCTTGTGACATTTCTTCATGTGGGAAATTGTCCTCTAGCCATTCCAGAGTACTAGGCATTTCTGTGAGAAAAAAAAGATAATATATTTTTTTTAATCTAATACAGAAAGTTTATAAATATATGAGTAAAATATACACTTACTATTTCAGGTAAGATATGTTCTAAGTACTCTGTAGGTCTGGTCTTGATCTTAGTTCTGTAGTGTCTGTGAGGTAATTATGTTGGAAGCCAATTTATCTTCTTGTGGTATATTCCATTTCAGAACATATTGCATTTAAATTAATGGTTAGTGTGTTACATATATGGGTTACATTTCTTATGTATTACTATATATAATGTGTTTGTGTGCTGCTTTTTGAATTTGTTAAATGTTCCTATATTATGATATAACAATCAAACATACCCCCCCACACCCACCCACAGTTTTAAGGTAGTGGTATTGTTCTCCGAACATGTCCGCGAACATTAAATAAGTTTGCGGACATCAAGTTCATAAGAAGAGATCTAGTCAGTTCCATATGACATGTATATAAAGTCAAAGTCATTATTGTTAAGTTGTGCTACTAAAAAACTATGAAATTCAGTGAAAAAACGTTGTTAAAGGGACGTTATGGTTAAAATGCGCTACTAAAAACCTATGAAAGTCAGTGAAAAAAACTTTGTTAAAGGGACGTTATGGTTAAGTTGCGCTACTAAAAACCTATGAAATTCAGTGAAAAAACTTTGTTGAAGGGACGTTATGGTTCCAAGTAAAACCGAAAAACCCTTGAAATTCGCCAGTTATGGTAAGCTAAGCAACCATAACTCGCGCCACCACCGTGCACTGCTAAGACTAACACCCAGGACATCAAAGACGACATCACAAATGTCATTGATGACATCACTGATGACATCACATGTCTGGCTCACTATTTTTTCTTTTGCTGGCATATCTAGGCAGATCTTCTCTTCAGGAACAGTCAGAAACTAAGAATTTTATTTTATTTGTAGACATATCCTTCTAGCAGGTTCTTACAGTAATTCCCTTAGAGTACAGGCACATCATATGAAACATATACATATGGGAAAACACAAGCTTGAAAGACAGCAATCCTTTTTGTGCATAAAGATAATCACTAGACTTATGAGCACTTTCTGATAGTTCTGTTGTTTTTTTATGGCTGTACTTTCCCTGTATATGATCATATTTGTATACATTGTACTCACACTACTTTTCTTAGGGTCCAATCACATCAAGTGATACATATACATAGGGTAAATAGCAGCTTTGAAACAGAGCAATCATTTATTTGCATGAAACTAATCAGTTAAGTTATGAATTGTTTCTGCTACTACTTGTGCTTTTTTGCTAACTTCACTTTCCCTGTATATACCCATGTTGGTATGTGTTCTTGTGTCTTTGTGTTTTGTCTATAGTAATGCAATTATGTAATACATGGGTTTTATTAGCTACTTATTACATATTTCACAGTACACAAAAATCTATTAAGAAAACAATTATCATTTCATTATTCAACATATTAACATTACGAATATCCTACCTTCATCTTGTACGCTGCACACAATGTTATGTTTCTGTATGAGTAGCTTAGTATACTAGATAGAACCCCATAATAGGATGCTATTTATATCAATGCATCGTTCAATGCACTTATTAGGGTAAATTTCTTGCAATGATTCTTGACACTTTTTTCGCAACATAATAAGAATCCCTTCTACACATATTTCATGAGAAGTACATACACATGTAATGTCATCAGTGATGTCATCAATGACATTTCTGATGTCATCTTTGATGTCCTGGGTGTTAGTCTTAGCAGTGCATGGTGGTGGCGCGAGTTATGGTTGCTTAGCTTACCATAACTGGCGAATTTCAAGGGTTTTTCGGTTTTACTTGGAACCATAGCGTCCCTTTAACAAAGTTTTTTCACAGAATTTCATAGGTTTTTAGTAGCGCAACTTAACCATAACGTCCCTTTAACAACTTCTTTTCACTGAATTTCATGGGTTTTTAGTAGCGCAATTTAACAATAATAACTTTGACTTTATGTACATGTAATATGGAACATACTGAACCCCTTCTACTGAACTTGATGTCCGCAAACTCTTTTAATGTCCGTGGACATGTTCGGAGAACAGTACCACTACCTAAAAACTCTGGGGGGGTATGTTTGATTGTTATATCATAACATAGGAACATTTAACAAATTCAAAAAGCAGCACACATACACATTATATGCAGTAATACATAAGAAATGTAATCCATATATGTAACACACTAACCATTCATTTAAATACAATCTGTTCTAAAATGGAATATACCAAAAGAAGATAAATTGGCTTCCAACATAATTACCTCACAGACACTACAGAACTAAGAGCAAGACCAGACCTACAGAGTACTTAGAACATATCTTACCTGAAATAGTAAGTGTATATTTTACTCATATATTTATAAACTTTCTGTATTAGATTAAAAAAAAATATATTATCTTTTTTTTCTCACAGAAATGCGTAGTACTCTGGAATGGCTAGAGGAGCATTTCCCACATGAGGAAATGTCAGAAGATAGTGAAACTAATGGTAAATACCTTACAATATAAACCATTTAATTATTATTATTTTATATACATTTAACATATACATATTTTTTTGTACAGAGCATACCAAAATAGAAAATACCTCTCAAGAAACTGTTATGGATAACACTCTTGACAGCATAAAAGAAAACATGGATTTATTGTTGACCAATTTTAATAATTTGAAAACTTTTGTTGAAGATCATTTTAAAACAAAAACCTCATACCATTGCCCCACATGTACTTGCCCCCCTCACCATATCCCAGTCAATTATCCCCAAAACCTCTCCATAACCCAAAACGTTTTGATGAGACTTCCATCCCTTCTTCACCTGATACCAATCATGTTGAAACCCCTAATTCTCCTGTATTCATTTCCGTTTCTGCCTCACCTTCTCTGTCATAAATTATTAATATATGTTAAATAAAGTTACATTTTTATATTGTGTTGTAATTAGTTTCCGTTTAAAAAAAAAAAAACAATGTAGGTGTCCGCAGACAGCGCGGGTGTTCTGAAATGTTCGTAAATAAACGAAAATGGAGGTGTCCTGAAGAAAACAATACCAGTCCGTACTGTTCGCTAGCAAGTTGAAACTGTTCTAAGAACACACGCAGTGTCCTGAAATGTTCGTAAAGAAATGAAAATTAAAGTGTCCTGAAGAACACTATACCTGTCCGTAGTGTTTGCTATCAAGTTGAAACTGTTGTAAGAACACAATTGGTGCCCTGAAATGTTTGTAAATAAACGAAAATGGAGGTGTCCTGAAGAACGCTATACCTGTCCGTAGTGTTCGCTAGCAAGTTGAAACTGTTCTAAGAACACAATTGATATCCTGAAATGTTCATAAATAAACGAAAATGGAGGTGTCCTGAAGAACACTACACCTGTCCGTACTCTTCGCTAGCAATTTGAAACTGTTCTAAGAACACACTCGGTGTCCTCAAATGTTCGTAAATGAACGAAAATTGACGTGTCCTGAAGAACACTATGCCTGTCCGTAGTGTTTGTTAGGAAGTTGAAACTGTTCTAAGAACACAAGTACTGTCCTGAAATGTTTGTAAATAAACAAAAATGGAGGTGTCCTGAAGACCACTCCATCTGTCCGTACTGTTCGCTACCAACTTCAAACTGTTGAAGAACACACGCGGTGTCCTGAAATGTTCGTAAAGAAATGAAAATTAAAGTGTCCTGAAGAACACTATACCTGTCCGTAGTGTTCGCTACCAACTTCAAACTGTTGAAGAACACACGCGGTGTCCAGAAATGTTCGTTTGACGTGTGACGCACTTTTAATTACTTCAGGACCCGAACAGTGTCCGTAGAACATCAATGCGCATGCACAAACCAATGTCCGTGCATTTGGTGTCCTGTGGACAGCCGCTTTCTTCGCGAACATGTTCGCGAAGCGATCATGTGACTGCGCCCATGCTGATCGCGTGTTCTGAATGCGGACACTGTTCGTGTCCCCGAACAATTTTTAAGTACATTTTCAAGTAATCTACAATATTTCTCAAAAAAAATTCACCATAGCACAGTCCCACATACTAATCTTGAGTTTCTACATACTTTTTGAAAGTTTTTGAACCTTTTTTTGTGTTCGATCTGTCGCGGACAGCGTGCATGTCCGTGAACCGCATACAAGCACCCCTATAAAAGATCACGCCCTAGAGCTTATTCTCATTGTATTTCTGGCTATTCTTCAGAGCACAGCTATTTTTCCTGCAACTTGCAGATTACACCATCATCAAAATGGCATCCATGGCTGCACTACTGCCACCTGGTGCTGCACCTGCTTCAGCACCACCCCCAACCCCCCCACTGCCACCACCTTCCCAAGGGCCTGAAGAGGGGAACACGAGTGAGGATGCAGAGGAGAAAGAAGAGGATGACGAGAATGAGGTAAAGGAAATCCCTACTACCCGCACTAGGTGTGAGTCTTGGGTGTGGCGGTTGTTTACCATTCATGGGAATGGTCCTAAGGCTTGTGCTAACCGTGTCACCTGCAATGAGTGCAAAGTGGTTCTCAGTCGCGGGAGGCATGGTTCGTACAGCTTTGGGACCACTACCATGAAGCGACACCTAAGGTAATTTCACTCTGGGGCCATTCGGAAGGTTGTACCTTGCGAGGAGCATAGTAGGTTGATTTCCTCTACTTCATCCTCCGTTTCTGATCTTGTCACCACAAGGACCACAGAATTCTGATGACCCTTACCTTTCGAGGGTCACAGTTGTATGTATGTACTGCGACACAGTACTCTGCAGGGGGGAGCGACTTCGCAGTGCTTTGGAGACTATTGTCTCAGAGCACGAGAAGAGCTGCTAACTACCAAAATAAAACCCACTCAACATCTTCCTCTCTCAGCTCACCCTTTCTTATCCCTGTGGTTGGTGTACCCCCTTTACCCTCCTTTCCCCTCCTCTCCTATTGTGCTGTGCATAAAAATCAAAAAGAATACAAAATAACAAAAATAAAAACAAAATAAGGCTCTTTTCAAAGCCGCCTTTCACAGTTAAAAAATGCAAGTTGAAAATAAATGAAGTAAGGCCCTTTGTATTTTTTAGAAGTCTGCGGACAATCCGCGGACATCTAAAAATTTGGGGTCCTACCCTATCATACCATTGAAATTTTCTCTGGGAGGAAGTGGTGGCTCTGAAAAGAGCCTTTGGGAGGTGTTTGTATGTCAAAAATTATAATATAAATACTCAACACCTACTTCAAAATGGATGCTGTAATTCTACAAAAGGTTGCAATACATTTTGTACATTTCTCAGAAAAATCTGATTGCCATCATAACTATGATGGACTCCATCTCTGCGAAAAATGTATGTACTACGAAACATAATATTTTCATTGTGAAAAAAGGACATGCAATAATCTCTTAGAAAGGCACAAACAGCCTTATTAACATTGCGCCTTGCTTTTTCCATTTGTGGACCAAATGAAGAAGAACGAAGCCACATTTGTCTCTGCGCAATACCTAAAAATATTACTTGAGAATTAGGAAACATGTCCATGACCTTCCCAAGTCCTTCTTTCATTGCAAATTGCAAAGAACTTCCAGACACATGTCCTAAACTGTTCCCACAATGAATTACAATTATGTCTGGATGTTGCTCTGTCTCTAAAGTAGCACAGAGAGGTAGCAAATCCAACCACTTCATTCCACGTACTCCATGCCAGTGTACTTCCACATGTGGAAATCCAAGATCTACAGCTACTCCACAGCTTTCTGCATGCACCTTCAACCAATGTATCCACGAATCTCCCAAAATCCAAACAATCTTTTTTTCTGAAACACACAGCCATAGCTATCTGCTGTTCTCTCAGCAAAAAGAGTATCTGAGAAAAACTCTCTCCTGGCACAACACACCCACTAAACTTTCCTTACCAATCCCTTTCAGTGCTCTTTCTCATTTGCATGACTTCTGAACCCAAAAATCCCCGGATGTAACACCTGATGTCCGCGAACTACCGCCATGTCTGATGACATATCGTAACATGAACAGCCCTTCTACTATTTCCATTTCACTCTCTGTGCCATTCCCTCATTGGATGCAGCTAAGAAGTCACATAACCATCCACCAATCACATTCAAGACCTCTACATCTAACTGCATCATCATAGATCATCACTGCAAATGTACTGTGAATCTCTCTGAGTACAAGTGTCATATCATTGGCAAACACCATCTACAAGAAATACTGTACAAGTCCCCAAGAAAGATACTTGCAGCTCCAGGCATATCTATATGCATCAACACAAACTACAGGTATGCATATTTTCTGTACAGTACATGAACACATTTTCAAACTGGCGTTTAGCTTGTGTAATCTGTAAAATGAATCTACTGTCTTTTTTTCAATCTCCTAAAATCAACTGTCACTTATAAACCTTTATATATTTACTTTCTTTATATACACACACACACACTCAAATCATGTTAAACTAACAATTTTGAAATGAAATATATAGACTACATATATTCAAACAAAATTGCATGCATGCACACTCAATGTTCAAATCTCAAAAAATAATACTTATACAATTACATATTTTTTTTATTTCTTTATTTAATTAATTACTTTAATTAAAGCATGACATTGAGGCACTATTACTTGGAAGAGCTTAGTTACAGAAATAGTGGTATTCAGTGGTACATTATAAATTTCACAAAACATAGTAAAGATATTTTGTTTGCTACAGTTAGTCATTGCAATAAAATGTTTTCATTAAGAACATATCATATGTATTGAACTGGTGCAATGGTTTTGAGGAAGGCGCTGAGGATTTCAATTAAAAAAATCAATGTCTAAATTAAAAACAGTGCTATATACAAACAAAATTACTAATTTGTTTCTTTTACAATTGCAGTGAAGACCATTCTCCTGAAAAGAAGCAGCGGAATTTGAAGAACAAAGAAGTAACCTGTTCATTTTAGAAAAAAAGTAAGTAGAATATCACCATAATATTTGTATTATTACTCAAACGCACTGTACAGTTAATTCATGCTATTTCTGTGCCTAAAAATAGAGATTGTGCACCATTCTGTCCAAAAAATCCCGATGTCTTAAACATCGATTTACAGCCAGAATGGCCAAAAATTCATATTTTTGGACACACAAACTACCCAACTCAACCGCTAGAATTTTGATATTATAGAAAAAACAACTGTTTTACTTGTATACATTAGATTTACTATTTGTACTTCTCCACACACTAGCTTACTTTTTTCTGTCATCTGAACCCCAGTTTAGTGACACATAAATTCAAGAATACCCATCCCTACTAGTTGTAGTTCCCAATGCACAATCACACACCATTACATACATCTTTATCATCTTACTCAAACACTCATGCACACAGCACACATACATTGCAGAACACCCCAACCCATGCCTTCTTTATTTTTTTCAACAGACCTTAAAGAATGCCTACCAAAAGTCAAGTGCATAGAAAGCAATGCAGAAGTAGAGCAAATGAAAATAAAAGTGTCCAACATAAGCATCCATCTCTAGCCGAATTTGTAATAAAAGTTGAAACAAATCAGCTAATACAGTCATTTAGTGAAACACAAGAAGTTTCAAGTACAAAAACTTTGCCTCCTATATCAAAATAACAGAAAATCAGCTATCACTAAAGATAAAACTGTTTCTTTAAATTTTGATATAGTGCAAAGTAAGCATACCAAGAAAAGTATTTTAGCCAAAATGTACCGGCACAAATTCCTTGAAAATCTTATAAAAACAGGAGAGAAATCAGGTTCAATGCTTAAAACCTATCGTAGGAAATTCATCTTAGAATCGTTGATAAACAGTGCAATTCTTCTAAAAAGAAAGGTATTTATTTTAGTGTTAAACAAAATGAAACCACTAACAAAACTAATAACTAAATTACAAAAAAGACTTCTCAATAAACGAAATGTCAACAGAAAGAACTTCTTAAGTATCTGCGGAGGTGAATGGAATCACACTACGAGCACAAAACCATACTTTACTGAAGAAGCGTACAAACAAAAACAAGCAAATACAATTGCCATACATAGCAGTGGTCGAGGTTATGAAAAAGTGAATAATACCATAATGGAACAAGAAGTACTCCTTTCAAAAATATGCCCTGAAAACTTAGAATTACCCCTCCATTCAACTGAATCAGAAAATCTAGTGTACAAATGGCCATGCACATCGATGTGTAACATTCCCAAACAATTTTTCAAGTCTTTACGCCAATTCCTCAATCAATATGTAAAAAGCAAAGACAAAATCAAAATTAAACTACTGCAAAATATGGATACCTGTCCAGTGCGCAAGTACACAGGACTACAAGAACATTCATTGGCCTGCATTACAGGACCTACTTGTAAAACCACCTTCCATGATATCAAAAGGATATCAACACATCATTCAACTATAAGAAATCTAGTCTATAAACTGTACTATGCTAAAAGTCCCGCTTTAGCACTAGCACATTTAAATAACATTCTTCTACAAGGTACAGCAAAAGACCTACTTGAAGAAATTAACTTTATCCAGGAAAAATATTTTGGAAGTGAAAGCCACTTACAGAATGAAATAGATTTAAACCAAATTACCAACAATTCTACACATGCAACCTTTTACTAAACACATACGAAAAAGAAATACTAAAATTTAAAAGTACATCAGCTGAAGTACCAAACCATGTGTGTGTATGTTGCCGCAGAACTTTTTATAAAAGTAACACAAAAACTGTAGACCTATCATACAAAATCGAAGACAATGAAGATTCTAAATGGTTTGAATTAGCTCTCTACCTTGTAGCAGAAAACAAATACGACCCCTTAATACTTTGCAGTTACTAGACTACACAACTTGACAACAAACCAAGCTCCTTCACGTGCTATGACAAATAATTTGGAATTATACCCACTACCAAAACCCCTACACCAACTTAATTTATATGAGAGAATCATTATTCAAATAGTGCACCCATTTCAAGCAATAATATGCCTTCAACCAAAAACAGCAAAATTACTTCCCTCTGAATTGGTAAAAGGCATTCGTGGAAAAGTAGTTTATTTACCATTAGATCTAAAAGAAAATGCGCATACTCTAGGAGTGCAACGTCCAATGCAGTAATCTTTAATTATCTTAGTAAATTGAGTACCTAAAAAAGACAAAAAAATATGGGAACAGCTGGTAGCTTTACATAAAGTTATACAAGCCTTGTAATATCTTAAAGAGAATAATGAATATTACAAAGAAATTAATATTGAAGAAAACTTGAAGGATACAACTGAAATAATTCAAGAAACACAAGAAGCTGGTCAATTTGAGCTCCTAGATCCTGCTACAATATCAAATACTTTTGACAATTATACAATGTATCCTTTGCACTGTAATGACACCATAGAAGATGCACTGGATACATACCAAATGTGTCAAACAAAAGGATCACCAATCAGCATATGGGAAAAAAGTATAGAAGCACGTGCTTTTCCTCTACTCTTTCCTACTGGCAAAGGAGGAAGGTACAATGATAGACCTATTCAAATATAAGCATCAGAATACTGCTCATTACAGATGTATTCTGAAGATCCCAGATTTAGACACAATGTGGAATACATATTCCACCTACTCTTTGAAAGTGAACTAGCAACTTTATGTTATGGAGTTGCACACATATTAAAATCAGGATCACACTTTCAAAATATGACAGCTACACAATTATTACAAAAAGTGCAACAAAATGATGAGATTTTACAATCAAATATTACAAATCTATTAGCAAATATGCATGGTACTAAAGAGTACTGGTTTCGACGTCATGGAGATGTACGTTGTATGATCAGAAACCTTGGCCCGCCCACTTGGTTTGTTACATTAAGTTGTGCAGAATATGCATGGGAAGATTTACATGATTTCCTACGCATATCAAACAAAAACAAAACAAACATAATATACTAACACCTGGAGAACTTTGTTCTTTGAATCCTGTTAATGTTTCAAGATATTTTCACCATCGCTTCATTGCTATGCTACATTTTATTTGTAATAAAACTGTTCCTCCCCTTGGAGAAGTGCAACACTTCTTTTGGAGAAAAGAATACCAAGCCAGAGGAGCACCACATATCCACATGCTTTTATGGATTAAAGATGCTCCTAAAATTGGTCAAGACGGTGATGCCACTGTTTTACAGTTTATTGAAAAATATGTCACTTGTGAAATTCCATTGTAAGCAACAAATACTGATCTTCATGCACAAATTTTACAATTTCAAAGACACAAATGTGGAAAATATTGTCGTCGCAAATACAAAAACAAAGGGAAATACTACACCAAATGGCGATTTGGTTTCCATATACCAGTTACAAATACAGGTCAAGTGAACAACCTCATGTCTTCAGTAAGACATAGTATTAAAGGTAAGTCACCTAAAAATACATATTACATAAAAAGAAAAGAAGAAGAACAATATATCAATGATTATAATGCAATCATTGGCCACTTATGGAATGCAAACAAAGATGTGCAGTACATTGCAGACAATTCCACTGCAGTTGCACGATATGTCACTGCATACTTAACCAAAGCAGAAAAGACAGAGCTCCAAGACCTCTGGAATGACCTGTCATCAGATAAAACAGTGTCTCAGAAATTATCCAGCTTGGGCATAAAAATGCTCTCTCATAAAGAATGTGGATCATATGAAGCAGCTGATTGTTTAACTGGTACTGCATTGTATGGTAAATCTGAAAATATAGTATGGCTAAGTCTTGGTCCAGCTAAATCTAGAAAAAGAGTTCTAAAATCATACGAAGATATAGAAACAATAGCCAAACGTGAGCCCAACAGCCAAGACATTTTAAAAAACAATGTATTGGACATATACTACCCAAACAGAAGTAATACTTTTGAAACCATGTGTCTATACCACATAGCCCAAAACTACACATACAAAAATAATATAACACCTGATGAAAAAAAGGTAAATACAGAGTGACAGACTGTGAAGGCAGCTTAGTTAAACTCACCAAACCAAATGTAATTAATCATATCAAATTGTCATTAAAGACTCCTCAACATAAAGAAGTATATTACATGTCCCTGCTACAACTCTTTAAACCATGGAGAAAAGAAGAAGAAATACTAGATAACTATGACTCATATGAAGATGCTTTCAAAGCAAATGAAAGCACTATAACTGATGTAACATTTACACAGTACAAAACAATGTTGCACAATGAACAGCAACACGAAGAAGAACTCCAGGCCCATCTAGATGAAGAAATTCCTGACAGTAGTCAACCGTCTGTAACAGGAAGCCAAGAACCAGTGCGAGAACCACTAATAATAAATGAGGCAGAATTAGCTATGATAGAAGTAGAAAACACCATGTGTCAGTATGCAGATAAGGAAGACTTAACTATACTACAATCAAAACTAAACAATGAGCAACGTTGCATTTTTCAAGAAGTAACAAAACAAATTGCACATGGTGTACAACATGAAAATAAAGAATGTTCCTGCCATAATTATAAACCTATACTACTGTACGCCAGTGGTGAAGCTGGTCGTGGCAAAGCATTCCTAATCAAAATCATCAGTACGTTCCTTCAACAATTGACAAACAACAAACTGTCAGCTGTTGTCACTGCCCCCACTGGTTTAGCTGTCTACAACATAGGTGGTGTCAAGTTACACTGATCACTACTATTGCCAGTAGAACACCAAAACAAATTAGACTATTACAAACTTTCTGCAGAAGCTGCAATGGAACTATGCAGAGTATTGAAACAAATGAAAATGCTACTAATGGATGAATTGAGCATGGTCTCCAACCTAATGTTGGCTTTGATTCACCTCAGATTACAAGATGTGCTCAAAACAAACTATGAAGAGCTCTTTGCAGGAAAACACATTATTGTTTTTGGAGATCTTCTTCAATTGACACCAGTAAAAGGTGAGCGTATTTTTAAAATAATAGGACACAAACTCTGACGTAAAACTGTTGGCAGCATAGGAAATGTCAACCTTTGGCAAAATTTCCAATACAGAGAATTATGTGAAAACATGCGGCAATCTGCAGATCTCACTTATGCCAACATCTTAAAAAGTATCAGAGTTGGTATACTTTCTAAAGAAGCAGAAGCAATATTGAAAAGCCGGCACATTCATGCACTTTATGACGATAATGCATGTGCTACAGATGTTATGGAACAATTAGCCCACAAAAATGTCAATTGTATGGCCTTAATGACAACTCTTGCAAGCTATTTCAAATTCAATGAAATAATGTTAAGTAAAGAAATGCAACCAATAATGGAAATTAGCGCCACAGAAAAACTAGATGTACATGGTATGACACTACCCATGTGTGACCAAGCCACAACAAGACTAAATAGTTCAGAAAGATCAATCTCAAACACAGCAGGCTTAGAAAAGATATTAAAATTATCCTTAAATTGCAGAGTAATGCTTAAACGTAACCTTGACGTGGACCAAGGACTAGTTCATGGAGCACTGGGTACAGTTCTTGGCTTTCAAACATATCCACGTGACAACAAAATTCAGTTTGTCAATATTCTCTTTGACAAACTTTCAGAAGTAAAAAGGATAGGACGCTCAACAGCTCGATTCCTTCGCTTCAAAGACATGTATGTACGCAGAGAACAATTTTCTCTAACTCTTGCATACGCAGTCATGATTCATAAATCACAAGGTCTTACCCTAGACAAAGCAATGATAGATATTGGCAACACAGTCTTTAAAGAAGGCATGAGCTATGTAGCACTATCACGCTTACGTACACTTGACGGTCTATTTCTGATCAACTTTGATGCAAGTAAAGTAAACACTGATATTCCTTGCATTTTAGAATACAATAGACTTTGCTCACTATACACCCCCCATCTAAACACATATTCTGTTCCACAAAAAGTAAAACGTTATAAAAGAAAAATAAATCAAACAGAAATGCAACAGGATGTCACTGCAAATCCTCCAAAGAGAGTAAAAGAAACTAATACTTCATCAAGTACCACAAGCAAAAAAGAATCAATTAGGGAAAGTAAAGCAGGTACTTCTTCAAAGAAGGAAGACAAACTCCAAAAAAAACAGTCAGATACAGAACTTCCTGGTCCATTTAAACTCTCAAATATATTTGGGGTAAGTTGTTACGCAAATCTAGCAATGAATATTCTATTTCAATTACCACCAATTCTTGACAACATTTACTTACACAGTACAGATCCATTGTGTTTGCAAAGGTTAGTACTTCATAGAGACGCAACAAATAATCCTGACAACACGTATAGTGTTTATGGAATAAGACAACAATTGGACTACTGTGCTGGAATGGTGAAATTCACTATAAACTCACAGGAAGATCCACAAGAATTTCTAATGTACTTACTACAAGTACTGGAAAACAAAAAAAATCCTATAAATGAAATCTTCCAGATTTCATACATGTGGAAACATACATGCACTCTCTGCAACAATGTCACACAAGAACAAATCTCCAATGAATACTTTGTATATATATCAATACCTAATTGTGAATCCATTCCATTTCAGCAACTCCGCGGACATTAATGATATCTATTTCTGCCGAGCGGACATAGATATCATTAGTTTTTTGTGTCCTACTTTTTGGTCATTTTAAAAAAAAACTACTGGACAGATGTTCAAATAATTTACAAAAGCAAACTTTCGGGACCAAGCCGCTGCTCCTGCTACAAATTTGGTGAAATCCGTATAGCGATTTGGGCTGTAGGCATGAGCACTCCCTATAACTTTGCCCCCCCTGGACCAAACCTCACCAAAATTCAGAGTGGGCCATATACTTTTTTTGCAAAGTTTGGTGTGGATTCGTCCAGGAGGAGAGAAGTTATAAGCCGCCCAAAAAGTGCTCTTCCTATGCATTTAGTAACTTAACCATAACTACACGGCCACTACCGTCGGGCGTGTAATATATATTCAGTGAAAACGTTATGGGTAATTTCCACTAATTAAATCCTTTGAAATTTTGTGAAAAAATGTTGTTAAATGGAAGTTAAGGATACAAGTAAAATCAAAAACCCCCAGAAATTCACCAGTTATGGTAAGCTATGCAATGAGAACTCACACCACCACAGTGCACAGCAAAGACTAACACCCAGGACATCAAAGATGACTTCACTGCAGTAGTGGCCCTGTAGTTATGGTTAAATTGCTCAACTCATAGAAAGAGCACCTTTTGGGTGGCTAATAACATTGTCCCCCTGGACAAATATTAATCGAATTTTGCAAAGAAAGTATATTGCTCTCCAGGAATGATTCTGCGAAGTTTGGTGCAACTTCGTTCTGAGGTGGGGGGGCAAAGTTATAGGTGGATCCCAAAATGTGTGGAAATCCTATAAATGCAATGGAAAAAGAATTTTGCTCACGCCTACAGCCCAAACCACTGGACGTAACTTCACCAAATCTGCGCCAGGAGCTGCATCTTGGTCCCAAAAGTGTGTTTTGGTAAATATTGTGTAAATCCATCCAGTGTTTTTTTTTTTAATGGACAAAAAGTATGTCACCAAATATGTGTCATATCCGGATCCAGGCCATGGACTCACACCCTATTCAGTCCAGGGACATCCCCTGGACCAAGCAGGGATTCTGGAAAACACATTTGAGGTAAGTTGATGTTTGAAAGAGTCATAGAGGGAGTGGGAGTGGAAAACAGATGATATGGAGCTTTTTTCTAGGTGAAAAAAGTGGGTGTGTGTGCCCAGTCTGCTGCACAGCGCTGATAGCAAACAATTTGGAAAACACCTTTGGGGCTATTTGCTGAAAGAGGGTGTAGAAAGAGTAGGGGAGTTGAATGAAGATACTATGGAGCTGTTTTTCTAGGTGAAAAAGGGGTGTGCAGGTACTGCTGAGTCTGCGGTCACCTCTTATTGTCTGTGGACATTATTTGGATGGTGGGGGTTCTGGGTGAGTTTTGTTATTTGAAGGTGTATTGTATGTACTTGTTATATGGTTGAAATGTATTGTGGTGGTTGTGGCCAGTGGCCAGATTCTACGGCCATTCCCCCAAACATCTGGCCACTGGCAACACATAGGGCCTCATTACACGGTAGGCGGTAAGGGTTTACCGGTACCGGTATTTTACCGGTACCGGTAAATCCTTACCGCCTTACTACAAGGCCCCTTGGCGGTTGGGGAATTTAACGCCTGCTTTTTGCAGGCATTAAAAAACAACCAGCAAAGGGACCCAGGGAGCTAATTACGGTACCGCAATTTGCAGTGCCGTAATTAGCACCTTCCCCTTTCCCATTATGCCCTATTAGGCAAAAATGGGAATGGGGAAGGGCAATGGTGGAAGGGGGAATTACCGCCCCGCCAACCTTGCAATGGGGCGGTAATTCCCCTTTCCATCAAGGCTGTGCCGGTATGTTACAGGCATGAACCATGCGCTAATTGTGCCATGGTTCTCCGCCTACCGTGTAATGAGGCCCATAGTATAATAATATGTGTTTAGTAATTATCGGTAATTCAGGGGGAACATACAGTATTTGTAACATGGTGAAATTATATCAATAAAGTGTATATTTTATTTATGATTGTACTACAATTGAGGGTAGTGCTCCTTGATGTCTCATCCAACGTTCACACTTTGAACCATTGTATCCTTATTAAAATGTTATTTGAAAGATTTAGCTTCATGGACGAGGCACTGGAGTAGCTCATCTGTTTCCCTGACTAACTGCCCTTCCCACTTGCAACTGGGCTGTTTGTACTCCACCACCTCACTGTGTACATGCAGAGTACCCCAGGGTTTTTATGGTAGCATTGTGGCAATTACATATTTCTTTCCTCCCTTTTGTTCATGCAATGTTTTTTTTTAATTTTTCATTTCCAGTGTTATGTTAATGACACACAGTTTTCCTTAAAGTTCCCTGAACTAATTTGTTCCCAATTTATATCCCTGATTGTCTGGCACATGTATCCTGTTTTTCTCGTATCCTATGGCTGCTGTCTTCGGGCAACCTACTCTTACCATTCTGTGAGGCCAAAAACCTTGGGGTTATGTTTACATTTTTTTTTTCTCTTTTACTCTTTACACTTTGGAGCTTGTAATTAAAGCCTATGTGGTGAGCATGACTTCCTTACAGACATTGTACTGTTCTTTACCTTTCCCCAGAAGTTCAACATCTCTAGAGCCCTGGAACTGTGTAGGCTGGACTACTGCAACAGCCTCTTCCTTAACCTCCCAATTTGTTGTCTGTACCCCCTTCAACCAATCTAGAATAGGGCTGGAAGACTTATACTTGGCCTGAAGCCTAGGGATGGTCTTACTGCAGCCTGAAAATGAGTACATTGGGTCCTGCTAAATGCAAGGACTATAATATGTCTAACCTTGTTTCCCTAAATAATGCACTTCTACCATGCTCCGCTGTTGCAACTCCAATACTCTGCTTGTTAAATGCTTTTTGAAACAGTGAGTGGGAGTCATTTCTCTGTCATAGGCCGGCGTCTCTCTTAGGAACAGCCTTACTTCTCCTTTTATGCTTGAGCTGGACTTCCTTAAATTCGGAAACTTTTCAGTACTGTGCTTTTGTGTTCCTGTTTTACTTTATCCATTCCTTACTAACTCATACCACTGCAATTGACACTGGTGGCCTGGTCCCTCATAAACCTCACAGGTTCCAAGACCTATATCTAGCCAATGGTTTTGTCCAACATGTTCAGAAGAAAAGCAGGGGTTGTGGGGGTGTTGAGAATGTGTGATTTGGCCAAATTTTGGCCGTTCGAGAAATCCAAACTGCCACGCATTCTGTGCTGAGGGCTGTGGGGGAGTCCCTCACACCCTTTCTCACTATATTGTGTGCAGGGGTTTTGGGGGTGTCCCCCGCAGCCATCCCCAAAAAATTAAAAGAGCTGCGGGGCACCCTTGCTCACCATAAAAAAGCAAAGGACTCTCCAGTGCCGGTTCCCGATCACAGAAGTGAAAGGGAACAGGTGTCACAGGCATCGCAGGGACACAGCGAATCAGAATGTTTGGCAGGAGAGACAAAGAAGTAAGGTTGGGGAAGTAAGGGTAGGGGCAGCAAACACAGCTATGGAGGGGCAGGAGAACAGGGGGAAATCTTGGGCATGCACTAAATCTAAGGTAGGGGGCAGTGTTTCTTATGCTCCTTGATTGTAGCCTCGAAAGCACTTCAAACTGCTCTCCCCTGCAGAATTGTTGCAGTATATACAGTACATATGTTGCAGTATATTCAGAGTACAGTTGTCTTCAGAAGATATGGATCAACCGCCTCTTTTATAGCTTGAAAGGTAGCTGGTGGGATCTTTTGCCACACAGGAGTAGCCTGCGTGGTGGCAGTATTGGTTGAGGCAAGATGAAGTACAGGAGGACAGCCTACTACTTCCTGAGAAAGGAATCTCCTTTCTCAGAGCATTGCAGTGGTTGAATTTGGTGTGACGGTGCATGGAGTGGTCCTGTAGGAGTACTGCCCAGGTCTTCCATGACTAAGTACAACGTTTCACTTGGTGCATTTTACGTTGGTAGCTTTAGCCTTTGGTACACCACCAACGGGAGTAAAGAATTGCCATACCCATGATTCTCTCTAGATGCTAGAGGTAGGCATTTCTTCTACCTCATATTCCTAGTCCTCTTGATTGTTTTCAGAATTATTGCATTTCTTCCGTTGTCTAGGCCCTCCAGCTGGTGGTGGTAGTGGTGGTGGCAGTGGTGGTGGCTCCTGGGGAGGATGGATGGCAATAGCTGATGCCAGCTCTGAAGCTACATAGCAGTTCTGCTAATATTCTTCCAAGCATGTGCTGTGTCTTAGATTTCAAATGGATAATCAGTAAAGATAGGTGTAGGAGCTGTGCAAGGGTACATTTTCAGTTTAAAACTTCCCAGCATGCTGCACGTGTGCACAAGGTCACATGACACTGTCTGGAAAGTCTGCAGTGATGTCAGACATTCATGAACATCGGCGAACACAACAATAGTGGGAAAAGTTGCAAAAAGTGTATTGAAGTGTTAGAAATTTGCTAGGATCTGGGGAATACCACAGTTTTAGGTTTTTGAGAGATTAAATCTTTATTCTGAAATAGAAATTCCCATTAAAGAACACAACATTAAATACCGTTCAGCAATACAATTCATTTAGAAACAATCAAAATCTTGCGGGCTGCAAAAAATAAACTAAACTCATTCATCAAAGCATATAAATTGTCTGCGTAACATTAGAGCCTGCTCAATGCATACATATATGTTATGGACTGTCAGCAGGATTGGTCAATTCCGGGACATACAATACAAATCTATGTGCAAATTGCACTTGTCTAAGCTTGGATGGTCTTCATACTGGAATTATAAAATCTTTCCTTGGCTTTGCTAAATTATGAGCAAATCATTCCTAGTGCTTATGGAACCTGTATTTGTTTGTGCAGAAACAAAAATAATAATACATGGTATGGTTACTTAGTTACATATGGTAATAAAGATGGACTCTATGATTCCTGTTCAGTAAAAAAACAGTATAATGTAATAAACAAGCTAGTATAAATCCTTTAAGTGCACCCAATTGTACATATAGATTAACTTGTTTGACCCTCATAAATAGTACATTCTATATACTATGTTTGCTATAACATAAATGTGTGGTACACTGTTGTTGTATTGACATGAACTAATCATTGGGTCATTGGTAAAATAAATCCATAGAGAATTAAAAGGAAAGTACTGTAATTGCATAAAGTTCTTGCCATTTACATAGTTTTATAGAATGTACATGTTACAGAATGGATTTATTATGTGAGTGTCATAAATGACATTTGTGATGTCATCTTTTATGTCCTGGGTGTTAGTGTTATCAGTGTACAGTGGTGTTGTGAGTTATTGTTGCTTAGTTTACCATAACTGGTGCATTTCTGGGGGTTTTCTGTTTTACTTGTAACCGTTGCTCGTGAGGTTCCCAATGTGCTGAAATTTGAGTGTTTTGTTGTGTTAACTTTATTCACCTAAACTGCACTTTAACTATGTTTTTTCATTGACTTTCAAGGATTTTGTTAAACCATCATGCTTTTGGAGCCACTGTCCATGGCCTTTGGCCAAGGCCATTGTTGTATATTGTATGATTGAAATCATTTTTTTTTCAGCGACAGTGGCCATGGCCTATGGCTATGGCCCCTGTTCCTTTTTTGGCACCACTAGCCTTGGACCGTGCCCACTGTTGTATATTTTAAAATAAGTAATGGGCCACTAGCCATGGCCAGTGGCCACGGCCTTTGGCCGCGCCCATTTTATATTATTATTTTCCACTGGGCATGGCCTTCGACCATTGCCAGTGTTGAACGGCCCACTAGCTATGTCCTTTGACCATGCCCACTGTATATGTTTCAGTCCATCTGACCATGGCCTTTGTCCGTGTCCACTGTTTTATATTTTGAATTAATAATGGGCCACTAGCCATGGCCTCTGGCCATGGTCATTATACATTTTAAATCTGTAATGGGCCACTAGTTATAGCCTTTTGCCATGGCCAGTGGCCAAGGCCTTTGGCCGTGCCCACTGTACATTTTACAAAACTACCAGGCTTTCAGCTGTTTAAAATGCTACAAAGACACTGACCATGAGCAGTGAGTTTTCACTGTACCTGTTCACATATCTATATTTTTAATTTTGTTTAATAACTTTTCCCCCATAACCACAGCTATAATAGCAATGTACTATATATAGCCATGATTATCGGTAGTTATCATATAGCTGTTATTATTGGGAAAAACTGCAAAAAAAATAAAATATTCCCCTGTATTCCCACTCACTCACCAGGAGCCCCTCTGTTCATGGCAAGGTTGCCCCACTTCCATAAACTTCCATTTGCCTCCCTAGTCCTCTCCCATACCCCTTCAAACACTTATTGTGCCATGTGAGGCATTTTAATTTCCTCATCTCATCTTTGCAGGGAGCCAAGGCTATCTGGCAGAATACCAATGCTATTTAAAGAAGTACTGAATGCAATAGCTCCAACCACAAAATGATTGTGAGTCAACGCTTCGTGCCCAAATTGTTTCAGACCTGGTCCAATTTCATTCAGTGGTTTTCGCTATGCAGTCCGGCACAAGTTGACCTATTTTGTTAATGGGAAAATGAATGGGGACTAGGCTGAAAGCCCTTTTTTATTCTTAATAACTTTTTTATATTTTAACAAATATTTCTACTCATTTCAATTCGGTGCGGGGGGTGTGAATACAATTTTGTTTGCAAAATGTCAGCCAAATTCATCATAGGCATCAAAAGTTATTAGCAATGAATTATTTTAAATGTCCTATGGAACGCACTACACAGCTTCACTATAGTGCAGTGACGGCCCCTCTATAATATATATATATATATTTAAGGAAAAATCATTAGTTGCAGGGACATTAGAGTGAAAACTTAATGCAACAAAACCCTGGAAAGCCAACTTAACTGTGCGCCCCTTGTTGCGCTGACTATGATCACAATCATGACATCACAGAACACATCACTGATAACATCACTAATTACATTATAACAGTAACTGCCATTAAGCATGGGCTTCAGCCATGGTCAGTGTGCATGGAAATGTATGTTAAAACATGAATGGGTACTAGTCATGGCCTTCAGTTATGGACAGTGGTCTCAACCTTCATTCATGTGCACTCAATATTTTAAAACGCTAGCAAGCTATCTACTACAGATTTTGGCCTTTACCAGTGGATACAGCTTTCAACAGTGTCTACTGTACATTATATACACTGAACAGGCACTAGCCATGGACTTTAGGACAATACTGGCCAGTGACCACAATGTTTGACTATGTCGACTATATATTTTGACCATGAGCCGTTTGTACATCTTTTGGCCATGTGTACTGTATATTTTAAAATACTAACTTGGCATAAGTGATGGACTTCGGACATGTGCACTGTGTATTATACAACCCTAACCAGCCCCTATGTATGGCTTTTGACCATGGTCACTATATATTGTATACACTAACCAGGCACTAGCCATGGACTTTAGCCCAATGCTGACCAGTGGTCATAAACTTTGACTGTTTACACTATATATTCTAACATATGAATGGGCCACTAGCCATGGCATTTGACCTTGAGCAGTTTGTACAACTTTTGGCCATGTCCACTGTACATTTTAAAATAATAGAATGGAATAAGCGGTGCCTACTGTGCATTACACAACACTAACCAGCCACTAGCCATGGTCTTCAACACTTTTGGCTGTGTTGTATGTATAATCTGACAAATGAATGGGCACTAGCTATGGACTTTAGCCATGGCCACTTACTACAGCTTTCAACATTGCCCACTGTACATTTTAAAACAGTTACAGGCTACTAGACATGGAAGTTAACCCTGCACATTGGTATTTTTTAACACTAACTCACCCTAGCTATGGCCTTTGGTGCTGGCCAGTAACCCCAGCCTTTGTCATGACCAAGTCCATGGCCTAAATTGTTATTAAGGTAATCAAAGTTTTCAGGAGCTAACTTATAAATTATGTCATGTCTTATTCCATTATTGATGTAATCAGATATATATACAATGCAATTACTGTTGTCACCATTGATAGCAACAGTGATGTAATTTATAATGTCATCATTGTTCTCACACAACATGTCATTAGTGATGTCATCAGTGAAGTGATCTGTGATTCATTATTTTTTCCGATATTCATTATCGACGTGATTCTAGTGGACTCACACTACATGATTAATAATCATAGATGTTCCCAGGCTTTGAGATAGAACATTGGAAGGCCCAAACTGTACAGTTGTGTTGTAGAATGTGCAAAGTACTTCCTTTGTCTCTTGTCTAGAACAGTGTTCCTTAACAGTAAAATAACATCAACTATCAGTAGTGTTTTTCATCCCAGTTGCCTTCTTCGTCGGTGGCGATGGATTTGGAACCCAAACGATAACGTCATCACTGCTGGTACTCTCATGGTCAGACATGTTGGAATGTTCAACCGGGAAGGAATATGTAAACATTAAAAATAGCAACACAAAAAAGAAAATGGGCATCATTACAAGTGTGCTGGTCCGGTAAAAACCGTGCCTAGAAAAGCATACCGGCATCGTTGTTACCGGACTTTCACACTACGAGTCTGCAAGCGGGTGCCGTCCCACTTGTCAGGGTCAGACCTGGCGGGCAGAACGGCACCTGCCTGCAGAGTTTCACGGAAGGACCAGCACTGTTATTAACATGCCAGTGCTTCAGTGGTCTGCATTCCCATTGAGTCCTATGGCACTCAAATGGGAATGGGGAATTACATTTTCTGGTGCCTGAATTTACAGACCGCCGGGGCTGTTCATCGAGAAATGTGAACAGCGTCCCGATCAGAAGCGGTCACTGCACCCGCCAGACAGTAGATCACTAAATCGTCTTGACAGCAGAACTTGAATAAGCATGGCGTAAATAACTGAAAAAGAGAAAAGATCTCAGAATTGGTAACCAACAGGCCAAAGATCATGGAAAATATTCCATTTATTGTGATTGGAAAGAAATTAGGTGACTGAGTATGTCTCGACCAGAAAAAACTGCCTTCTGTTTCTTACTTCTACTTGTCTTAACAGAAGGTCTTGTTTATAAAGGGGTCACCATCTGATTTAACCTGCACATAACAAATAATCATATGTCCTGAAGATGGCTCTATAAACATTATTTTGTGTACACATGGGTACAGTGCAACACGAATAGAGAGCCAAAAATTGTGTCGACAATTTAGATAAGTAAACCGTGGAGTTTTACGTATCTCGTACTCTGAACAACAAAGATACACTGCATTGTCTATCAAGTGTCTAAGAAAACTGACATACAATCGCTCATTTACTAACCCTAAGTCACCATATATTGTATTTTTTGTTGAACTGCTATAGGAGCAGATGAACATGTATGTAAATGTTGCACTTGTGTGTACAAGAACCACAATATGTCTTTGTAAATTAAATGGAAATGTGTGATACAGATGTAGTTGAGTTTCTTACACTCTCTCTTGAGCTGGCACCCTAAATAAGAGCTGCCCGTTGTGCAATTCAGGAAGGGTGAGTATTTGTTGCTGTTTTACAGTAAGGGAGGTGTAACCAGTATCCGTTGTTTTGTAGTGTACTGCTTCTTCCATATTTATTCCGGGCCCCACGACAACAAAAAACCAGTGGAAGTACCCAATTTATTATTGCTCCAAGGCTCAGCCAGATAATGTGCTCAGATTTTCTATACAAGGCTGTACTTGTTAAACATTCTGCAGCTTCGTAGGACCCACATTCTCTATGGGAGAGAATTTTTATAGTGAAGCTGTTCAATTTCTCTGATAGTGTTTTGTCAGATGATATTTCACCCCTAAGGTCCTTTAGCTCTGTTTTCCCAGCTTTGGTGGGACAGGCTGTGACATATCTTGCAACTGCAGTGGAATTGTCTGCACTGATTTATATGTATATGTTTGCATTCCACAAGAGGGCAATGATTGCATTGTAATAATTGATATACTTGGATGCTTTGTCCCTTTTAATGTTGTATGTATTGTTGGTGGATTTGCCTTTTACGCTGTCTCTAACCGAAGACATCTACCTATTTACTTGTCTTTTTTTTGTACACTGGTCTAAGGAAGCCAAAGCGACATTTGGTATAGTATTTCCCTTGGTTTTTATATCTACGTCAGCAGTATTTGCCACATTTATGTTTTTGGAAGCGTAACAATTGTGCATGGAGGTCACTTTCTGTGGTTTCTGAAGGGATGTTGCAGGTCATATATTTTTCAACAAACTGTAAAACAGTGGCATCACAATCATGGCCCCATTTTGGAGCATCTTTTATCCACAAAAACATCTGGATGTTTGGTGCTCCTCTGGACTGATATTCTTTTCTCCAAAAGAAGTGTTGTACTTCTCAGAGCAGAGGGGTAGTTTTATTGCAGATACAATGCAGCATGCTATGAAGCGATGGTGAAAGTACCTTGATGCATTGACAGGGTCCAGAGAACAGAGTACACCTGGTGTTTTAATGTCTATTCCGTCTTTATTTTGGTCTGCAGTGCCAAGGAAGTTGTGCAAGTCATCCCATGCATACTCTGCACAACATAAAGTAGCAAACCATGTGGGTGGACCTAAGTTCCTTAGCATTCAAAATATATGAACGTGACGTTGGAACCAGTATTTTAATGTACTGGGCATGTTTGCTAAGAGATTTGCGATACTTGACAGCAAAACTTCATCTTTGTATTTTATTGTGTTAAGCAGTTGCGTACTGGATATGTTTAAAACATTAGAGCCTATTTTTAATGTGTGCAACTCCATAACATAGAGTTGCTATTTCATTTTCGAAGAGGAGGTGGAAATTGTATTCCACAATTTGCCTGCATCTGGGGTCTTCAGAATACATTTGTAATGATACACTAATTTGTGTGGACCTTTCATCATATCTAACTCCTTTTCCCGTAGGAAAGAGTAGGGGAAAAGAACATGCTTCTACACTTTGTTCCCATATGCTCTTTGGCGATCCTTTTGCTTGATGCATCTGATATGTTCTTAATGCATCATCAATTCTGTCTTTGGAGTGCCGTGGGTGAATGGTATAGTGGTCAAAAATGTTGGCTGCTGTAACAGGATCTACACATTGCAATTGGGGTGATTATTGAATAATGTGGCTGCTTTCTTTTAGGTTTTCCTCTATGTTTATATCTTTGTAGTATTCATTGTTTTCTTTCAGATATTGGAGTGCTTGTCTACCTTTTTTAAGTCAACTAGTTGTTACCATTTTTTTTTTTTTCTTTTGTTGGCACCCCATTAATTAGTACAATCAAAGATTGATCTATTGGCCCTTCTGGTCCTAGAGTTTGAACATTTTCTTTTAGGTACAATGGTAAATATACTACTTTGTCACGGATGTCCTTCAGTAGCTCGGATAGAGGTAATATGGAGGTAATTTGGCTGATTTTGGTTGAAGTGGTATTATAGCTTGAAAGGGGTGCACTGTTTGTATTATAATGCTCTCATACAAGTTAAGCTGTTAGAGAGCTTTTGGAAGTGGGAATATTTAAAGTTATTAGTGAAAGCACATGATGGCATTTGGTTATTGTCACGCTTTGTGTTGCAGTATGTGCCCACTCTTGAGGGGTTAGTTATTTTGTATTTACCTTCTGCTGTTAGATATAAAGCTAATTGGAACCAATGGGATTCTTCATTGTCTTCTATTTTGTAAGCTAGATCTACGATGTTTGTGCTCTTTTTATAAAACGTTCTGCGGCAACAGAAACATATTTGGTCTGGTATTTCAGAAGATGTGTTTTGAAACTTATCTCATTCTTTTTTGTATGTCTTTATTAGAATGTTGGTGTTTATGAGGTTTTCGGTAATGTTTTCTGAAGGTACAGTATTTTGGAAGTCACCTTCAGTTCCAAATTATTTACGTTGGATGTGTTGTATTTCTTGAAGGAGTTCTTTAGCTGTTCCATGTAGGAGAATGTTATTTCAATTGTGCAGTTCTAGAGCAGGACATTTTGCATAGTATAGTCGATGCACAAGGTTCCGAATAGTAGAATAGTGTGTTGCTAACATTTTGATGTGGTGGAAATTGATTTTGTAAGCAGTTACTAAAATGCAGGCTGATGAATGTCCTCGCAGACCAGTGTGGGAGCGCACTGCACAGGAGTCTGTGGTTTGGAAAGTTTTCATTCTTCTTTTGTCTCTTATTTTTACATAGTTATTGAGGAAGTGCCATAAACATTTGAATGATTGTTGGCATACATTACACATTGAACTTCATGTCCATCTGTACACTGGATGGTTTTGTTGGGTAAAAGGAGTATTTGTTCAAAGTTTGTTGGGGATTTTTTTTCTATCAGGGTTTCTTTTGCAATAATAATAGTTTGTTCAAACATTTTGTATCCTTTACCACTATTGTCTATGGTAATTGTTTTTTTTCTTGTTTATAAGCTTCTTCATTTGAGAATGGTTCTGTGTTGCTTGTCTGAATACACTCACCGTCGCATGCGTTTGAAAATGTTTCTATATTGACACTGTGCATGTTTAGAAGTACTTGTTGTAATGTATTGATTTATTTAGTTTGTGGTTTCATTCTGTTTAAAATCAATGTAAACAATTTTATTTTCAGTAGAAAAGCACTGTCAATTCGAACTTGCAGGTTTAGGGGGTAATTCATAGATTTCAGCACACAAGTTGCACACGCAGCTGGCGCACAGTGTGCGCGTGCGAATTTCTGCGCCAGCCGCGTGTGCTAAAATCCATTTCCGTGCACAGCATATTCATGGATTTTAGCTTGCAAAACCAGCTGTGGCGCAGAGTGGCGCAGCGACCCTGCAGCAGCACCAGTTACGCCCCCAACCCCTCCCCATGCGCCATGCACAGCACACAAATCCCGTAAATGGCGCACAGGCCCCCAACCACGAAAATGCCTGTAAAACTCCCCGCGCACCCATCCGAATACACGTACCCTGCTGCACGGGGAGTGTCACATGCTATTGGAGCAGGGTATGTGTATAACAGGGGTTCGTGGGAAGTTTCACACGCGAAATGCCCTGTGCGAGTGGGGTACGTGTATTCCTGGGGTGCGCGGGAAGTTCCACACACGATTGGAGAGGGGAACATGTATTTCGGGGGTGTGAGGGAAGTTTCACACGCGAAATGCCCTGTGCGAGTGGGGTACGTGTATTCCTGGGGTGCGTGGGAAGTTTCACATGTGATAAGCCCTGTGCGAGTGGGGTACGTGTATTCCTGGGGTGCGTGGGAAGTTTCACACGCGATTGGAGAGGGAAACGTGTATTTCGGGGGTGCATGGGATGTTTCACACGCAAAATGACCTGTGCGAGTGGGGTACGTGTATTCCTGGGGTGCGCGGGAAGTTTCACACAAGATTGGAGAGGGGAATGTGTATTTCAGGGGTGCGTGGGAAGTTTCACATGTGAAATGCCATGTGCGAGTGGGGAACGTGTATTCCTGGGGTGCGCGGGAAGTTTCACACGCGATTGGAGAGGGGAACGTGTATTTCGGGGGTGCGTGGGAAGTTTCACACGCAAAATGCCCTGGGCGAGTGGGGTACGTGTATTCCTGGGGTTCACGGGAAGTTTCACACGCGATAGGCCCTGTGCGAGTGGGGTACGTGAATAACTGGGCTTCATGTGAAGTTTCACAGGCGATTTTGCTGTCAGAGCGGGGTATGTGAATTTCTGGGGTGCGCTGGGAGTCCTACACGTGAATTGGCAGTGTGGGTCCTCCCAGGTGTTCCCTCTACACACTCCACGGCCCCTGCAGGCAGCCCACACCACAGGGGACTACCCTGCACCCCTGGTCATGTCCAGCAGGCAGCCCATCC
This sequence comes from Ambystoma mexicanum, assembly GCF_040938575.1. NCBI lineage: Eukaryota > Metazoa > Chordata > Amphibia > Caudata > Ambystomatidae > Ambystoma > Ambystoma mexicanum. The sequence continues at coordinate 1,133,743,652 of NC_090922.1, read as the reverse complement.
ACCATGGGAATGCCCCCAGCCAAGCCACATGTCACCTTGCACTAGTGATCACCAACTCATGTCCCCCAGCACCCCACACCCCAGCAGTCAGGGGCACCTGCCAGCAGGCCCCCACTCATGTCCCACACATGTACCCCAGCACCCCCACCCCCCAGCAGTGAGGGGCACCTGCCAGCAGGCCCCCACTCATGTCCCCCTGCACCCTCTCCCCCCAGCAGTCAGGGGCACCTGCCAGCAGGCTGCCCACACATGTCCCCCAGCGCCCCCACCCTCCAGCAGTCAGGGGCACCTTCTAGCAGGCCCCCACACATGTTCCCCAGCACCCCCACCCCCCAGCAGTCAGGGGCACCTGCCAGCAGGCCTCCACTCATGTCCCCCAGCACCCCCACCCCCCAGCAGTGAGGGGCACCTGCCAGCAGGCCCCCACCCATGTCCCCCAGAACCCCCACCCCCCAGCAGTCAGGGGCACCTACCAGCAGGCCCCCGCACATGTCCCACACATGTCCCCCAGCACCCCCACCCCCAGCAGTCAGGGGCACCTGCCAGCAGGCCCCCACACATGTCCCACACATGTCCCCCAGCACCCCCACCCCCCAGCAGTCAGGGGCACCTGCCAGCAGACCCCCACTCATGTCCCCCAGCACCCCCACCCCCCAGCAGCCAGGGGCACCTGCCAGCAGACCACCACTCATGTCCCCCAGCACCCCCACACCCCATCAGTCAAGGGCACCTGCCAGCAGGCCCACACTCATATCTCCCAGCACCCCCACCCCCAGCAGTCAGGGGTACCTGCCAGCAGGCCCCCACTCATGTGCCACACATGTCCCCCAGAACCCCTACCCCCCAGCAGTGAGGGGCACCTGCCAGCAGGCCCCCACTCATGTCCCCCTGCACCCCCACTCCCCAGCAGTCAGGGGCACCTGCCAGCAGGCCCCCACACATGTCCCACACATGTCCCCCAGCACCCACGTCATGACGATCCTCAATCATGGGCCTCATGGCCACTCACATCACACCCCACGCCACCCCAGCCCAAAGACCCAAAGAAGTATTGCATCCACCCACAGAGAAATGGCCATTACATGATACAACCCGAATGGCAAGCATGTACATGAACACATGTCCGTCAAACACACACAATGGCCCTCATTACGACCCTGGCGGAAAGGGGAAAACGATGGCGGAAATGCAATACCGCCATCGAATAGCGCTCGGTGCGACTATGACCCGCCACCGCAAAGTACGAAGCCATTAGCGACACCGTAGTGAACGCCAACGCTAACTGCACTAAGCACGCGCGCGCGCGCCATGCCAAACCGCAAACACCACCATGGTGCAACGGTACGCCAATTCCGACCCTAGCGGACATGTACCTAACGCCATCAGGCATGGCGGAATGGACCATTCCGCCATGGCGAGAAGTACGGCATCGCGAATCAACCGTAAACGGCCCCACTGAGTGCCTGTACACCGCTCCCTGCCCACAAAGTACAATTCCCTGTAGGTGCAAAGAAGTCACAATGCAACCATTGAAAAGTACAAAGCACCCATGCATGCCAACGAACAAAAGCAACACAAGAGGTGCCAATGGGAGCTGCAGGGCACAGATGGCACGAATACAGAAGCCATCCCAATGGACATGACCACAGTCCCCCACCAAGAAACGCACGCAAACACAGGCACCTGTGCCCAGCAACATTCCGAAAACACATCATTCCACCAGTCCACCTGGCTGACCGCCATCTGTTACACAAAACCCAATCCCCCGCCCCTGAGCATGACAACATTCAAACTGCCACATTGGCAGCCCCCATCCCTGACCTCACGGGCTCAGTAGGCAAACGCGCCCAGTACAGTACCACGCAACTCAACCCCGAAGCAGGAACCCAATGCAGATCTCCTCACAATACATCGCCCCACAAATAGGCACATGCCACATCACTTGCAAAGAAAAACGCTACACGGGCCAAATCAGATCAGAAATTTAATGCACAACTAAATCACCAAGCCCATACAGCCATCAGGCCACGAACTCCAAAACACATTTCACCTTTGTGGGCTGCATCCGCAAGACATGACCAGCCACCACTTGTGTGACGCCCTGTCCCATCATGGTACACAGAGCCACATTCACGTACGAAAAGGCTACATGGAAGCGCACAGAACCGCAGGGCCGTCCCAATGTGGAGGCACTAGTCCAGCTGAAAGGCCGAAATGTTGCTCCGAGCCACCAGTACTGCGTAAGGGCATGTGGGCCACTGGCGATCGTCCCATAAGATCGTAATGCTGCTCCACCGATTAACACGAAGCAGCAGGTGTCGGGAGTAAAATCCATCTGCAGGAGTGGCATACAGATGGCAGTGGCAAAAGGGTAGGAGATACCTGTCAACCAAAAGAAAAGAACAAGAACAGAATGGCCATCAGAACTACATACGAACAACTCACTTCAATGAGCACACGAAATCCACAGCCATATGCATGCTAGCCCACTCCAAAGGATCATCACCACCCCAAAGCCACTTGCGAATCATAACCATCTATACCTAGGTGTAAACACCATCACGAACGAGTGTACCTGTGCATGCGTCTGCCATAACAGAATCCATCAGATGGGAATGTTAACGTGCATGGACACAAGTGGCTGAGTGCGCGTCGAGACAGGGAGGGCTCAACAAGGCCAGATAGACGATGGGCCCACTATGGCAGGCCTGCATCACATAGCGTAGGGGAGCCGGATAGACCCCAAGAAGCCCTGTACAAGGCAAACTCTGCATCAAATCACCTGCCCATGCATCCATTCATCATACCCTCATCCCGGAATCAAAACGCCTGAATAATTACTCACATGACATTAGAAACATCCATTGAGTCTGTGCCTAATGCAGCCTGCTAAATCCACAGTGCCCCAGCCCGTAAATCCAGTGTTGTGAAGTAACATGTATTTGGGAATGCCCGGCCTCATCGCCCACGTAGCTATTGCGCATCCCAAACTATTCATATCAATCATTGCTCCCTCGCCATGGGCCCTGTCTCAAGGACATAGAACAATAGAACGTTATATTTGCAGACAGACCTGTGGGCATCTCCTCGCCGCTAGCCGGAAACCGAAAGCGCCGCCCTTCGAATTCCTCATTTGCAACATCACGTCGAGAAGGCATCTGTGGCCGTTTGAAATCACTAATTATTCCATCGAGTGCGGCTGTGCGTGAAAATGGCAACTGCCTTCACCCACGAATGGGAAGCCACGCCCGTCGTTGCAACTCAGTACAGTGATGCATGAGGGCCCACCGTTACTCGAGTACTACGTTCCACTGACCCTTCACAAGTCTGTTCGCGACTGCACAGACAGTATGGGCAACAATGGGACCACAGCAGAATGAACATATCAACCAATCTTACACGGACATCGGGTACAAATACATGAATGCAATAGCAAGATACAATTACCCGATTTGCAGCGTTGTGCGCGGGACATGCTCGGCCAAAGGGGAGAGCAGTTTGCACAGGTGGAATCAATCACCACAGGTGGAGGCCATACAGCCTGGAAACACATAAATTGCACAGCCAGTCTCCTCCCACAACCACAGCGAAATGCTACCGGCAGGACTCGCGATGTTGGCCCTGGGGGACCTGATAGCACTGCAAGTGCTCCGACTCCAAGAAGAAGACGAACAACAACTACAACCAGCCGCACGGAGGAGACGCAGGAGGAGGAGGAGGCCAAGGCAGGGCCAGCAAGGCCCAGCAGCACAGCCACTACCACCACGCAGGCAGCCCTCAATCCCACGCCTCCGAGCACATCCGTTCAACCTCACTGATGAGCAGATCCACACCCTCTACCGTCTGGACCGGGACACCATAGCCGCCATTGTGGACATGACACAGGCTGACCTAGTCAGCATGATAGAGAGCCCAACCGCCATCCCACCCCTACTGAAGGTGGTGTCTGTACTCCACTTCCTGGCCACTGGCACCTACCAGCACACAGTCGGACAGTTGCATGGCATTTCTCAGCCACTGTTCTCACGGACACTATTCCAAGTGCTCGATGCCCTCCTGCAGCACGCATACGACTACATCTCTCTACCACGCTCGGAGCAGGAAATAACCAACACAAAAGTGGGATTCCATGCACTTGCCGGCATACCGGGTTGCATTGGTGCCATCGACTGCACCCATGTTGAATTGGTCGTCCCACATGCCATGGAGGCCCAGTACCGCAACCGAAAACAATTTCATTCCCTGAATGTACAAATGGTGTGTGACTCCAACAGGATCATTACGCATTGTTGTGCCCGATTCCCTGGATCAACCCATGATTCCATGGTCTTGAGGAACTCTACCATACCACGCTACATGGAGCGACACGCAGGGAACAGATCCTGGCTACTCGGTGAGTCTCATTGCATGCATGATGATGTGGGGTATGTGATTTGGCAATGTACTGGCAGGAAGGGGGGGGGGTGTGCGTACGTATCAATGGCATTCCACATCCTACGTTTCTCGTCCACATACAGGTGATGCTGGATATCCACTGAAGAGATGGCTCCTCACACCAGTCCGGAACCCACGGGACCAGCATGAGGAGGACTACAACCATGCCCACTCACGTACCCGTGTAGTCATAGAACAGGCATTCGGCCTACTGAAGACTCGTTTCCGCTGCCTCAGCAGGTCTGGCGGGGCACTCCTGTACCGCCATGAGAAGGTTGCAAAGATGGTCATGGCATGTGTCATGCTACAGAACATGTGCGTACGTAGAAATGTGCCCATGCCCCCTGACGCTGAACTGCAAGCACCGGATGATGGTCATGATGAGGGTGGGGATGTGGCAGCACCTCAAGGAGTCTGCGAGGCACCGGAGGCCCGTGACATCCGTCAGCATCTCATTGATGTATGCTTCTAGCACTCACGCCTGGTGGCTGATACATGGACACGGGACTCGTGGCACTGCGTGTGTCTGGGACATGCACAATATGGACTGTACGCCTATGATGGCCTAGTACACAAAGATCAATGTCCACACATCTCATTGGGTGATCGTGCACTTTTTATGGCATATGTGATATCATGTTGAACACCCTATCGACCCGCCACCCAAGTGAGCCCAACACACCCCCTCCACCCTCCTACCTCCCACCCGAACACCAGTGTCCAAAGATGCTCATTGTCAGTGGCCTGTCGCTATTGCAAGCCCCCTCTGCGGGTATCAGGGGCACCCCTGCCTGTGGAGCGCAGGTTCCTCCCTGATCTACGTTGGGGGCTTCCCTGGACGGAACTTGCAACGGATGATGTGTCTGCCTGCTCACGTCCATGCATGTCCCTAAGGGTTTGCGAGAGCTCAGTGAGCACACGGCGCACTGCGGCAAGTTCGGCACATACGTCTTTGGACGTCGCATGCAGTTCCCCCCTCAGGCTCTCGGTGCTTCTCTCCATTTGGACTCTCAGGCTCTCGGTGCTACTCTCCATTTGGACTCTCAGGCTCTCGGTGCTACTCTCAATTTGTGCCCTTAGCGTCTCTGTACCTCTCTCCATTTCTGCCCTAAGTGTCTCTGTTGATGTTTCTATGTCTGCCTTGGTGCCCCCACATTCATCGGCATGGTCCTTGAGGAGTGTGGCCATTTGCTGCTGTTGGACGATTAACTTGTCGAGGGACTGTTGCCTCTGCTGGGCCATGCCCATTTGCGGGGGTGTCACAGAGGGGCTGTTGTCCTCATGTTGCCTTGCCACAGGGCTTGTGGGGGATGGCCAGTCGTCGTCTTGTGGCTGCACCTGCGTGGTATCCTCATGTTGTACGGGATGGGACAGACAGGGGGATTGGGACAGGTCATGGATGGATCTGACCTCGACATCCCCGTCTTCTGTGTCCGAGCATGCTGCCATCAATGGGGTGTCACCTATGGTGCTGCTGCCACCAGAGGCAGTGCCTTCTGTGGCATCCATTGGGGGGACCTGTGGTGGTGGTGTTGTGGCCATGCTGGCTGCTGGGGTGCCTGTTGATGTTCCCTCCTCTGTGCTGCCACCTGATTTGTGCTGCTGCCGTGTCTTGATGCGTGCAGCTGAGGTGGAGGGTCTCTGGCCGTTGGTCTTGGCCCTCTTTGCAGGTGTGCTGGTAGGGGTGTCCTGTGGCTCGTCGTTTGGATCGGACCCTGTGGTGGAGTAAAGGAGGGCGAGGGTTATTGATGGGTCTGTGGGAATTGGAATGGCATTGTATCACATGCTTTGGGGTGGTACCTGAGGGTGATTTGGGTCGGGGCCTTGGAGGTGCTTTGATTTGTGTGTGGAGTGAGGGTGCAGTTGTTTGGCAGCCTGCAGTTTGGGTGTGCCTGCTGCACGTGTAGTGCGTGTATTTGGGGTTTTTAATTATTTATGTATTTATTGTGGGTTTTAACGTGCGCTATCAGGCCGATGTGTGTGGACGTTCTCCTGGACATGTGTTTCTGTTGCACTATGTGGACGCATGGTACTTCTCATGGATGGACTGTGTGGCTTGTTATATCTGGCCCACCTACCTGAATCTTCGGATGTCTGCACTCCTTTCTCCATCCCTCCGACTCCCTCAATGCTCTCCATTCCGATGGTGGAGGCACAGATTTCTTCCCAGGGGGTCAACTTGATGGGTGATTCAGGACCTCCCCCGGTGGCTGTGGCAATGTTGCGGTTGGCAGAGAGTATGCTGCGGACGCGTATCCGCAGGTCGTCCCATCGCTTGCGGCATTGCTGTGGGGTGCGGGGTGCGGTCCCCACCGCACTTACCCGCTGTGCCACCAGAGCCCATATGGCCTTCTTGTTTGCAAGTGCCGTCCTGGTCATTTGCGTGCTGAAGACGACGGCAGCATTCTCCTGGAGGGTCTCTGTTAGCACGGTGAGTTCCTCGCGGGAGAAGTGGACCTGCCGCTTGCGGTCGCACGCTTTCTTCGCTACTTTTCCCATTTTTCTTGGTTTCGCTAGGGTGGTTGACGGGGTGGGGTGTGTCTCAGGGTAGTGTTTTTAGTGGTTGTGTGGTTTTAGTGTATTTATAGGTGTACGCCGGGATGTTTCCCGTTCCGGCCCCGTGTTTTAACTTCCGTTTCCGTATATTTCCGGCCACCGTACTTTCCGGTAGGCGCACACTGCGGTGACCGCTAAGAGGGGTGGCGGTATTGCACCTGGGGCGCCGTACGGCGGCGGTGTGGGCCGTTTTGGGGTCATTTCCGCCATCGCGGACTTTGCACTTCCGCCATGCCGTGGTGCTCGTGCTCGATGGGTCGGAATGGGCCGCACTTTGCTCCTTCGTGCTATGGCGGAAACGCTATTTACGCTGTGGCGGTCCGGTCAGTCGCTTTCCGCCAGGGTCGTAATGAGGGCCAATGGGTGCAAGTGAATGTGAAAACCCATATCATTACATGCATGAAACCAATGAGAGAATACCACACATCGAAGTATGAAACAAAAATGTATTGAACACAACATGAATGTAATGAAAAAAAAAACCCCAATAATGGGAATAAGAAATAAAATGCAGCATGTCCAGAAAAAAAGAAAAAAATATGAAATCAGAATCCAAAGTAATCCACATGAAAATGTGTCCCAAGTCTCAGTCCAACAAAGCAAATCCAAGGGGAAAAAAATATATGAAATCCATTGCGCCATGGTGAAATTAAAATAAAAACGAGAAACATCCACTGTTCAACTATATACAAATCACCAATCCAGGGTCCATGAGCGGAACAAATGAAATGAAACCTACAAAAACACTACCTGATAAAGAACTATATACAGAAATGTGGTGCATTGTCCAAGCGGCCCAAAATAAACAAAAACAGAAAGGAAACATAACACTATCTAACTATTTACCATGGAGGCGGGCTAGTCCAACGGCTCACTTTTTGATGTCCCGGGCCAGGGCATCATCAAATCCCCGCTCAATGTCCTGGAGGCGGTCCTCTTCCATGGCCCCGGGGGTTCGCAGGGACGATGACATGTTCACCTCCAACTCCCTGCGAATGTCCTCGAGGACTCGGCCCGCCTCAGGGCCCTCCGCATGGAGTTCTCCACCCTGACCATTGTGAGCCGTGCCTTTTCCGCCCGCTGCCGCTCCGCATATATGGCGTGGCCCAACCGCTGCCACATGGAAGACACTTGAAATCCGGGGTCCTCCTGCCCTATGGCCGATGCCTGCCCCTCCGATGTAGAAGGCCCCGAGCCATCATTTCTCCCACCATGTTGCTGCTGCTGTGCCTGTGCCTGCACCCTGGCTCTTGCTCACTGCATGTCCTCCTCCGGCTGGGGTGTCGTGGTGGCCACCCCTGCTGGACGTCCGACTCCCAACTGTGGCAGGGATGTGTCCTCCACCAGCCTGGCCGCTGGGTCAGGGGCAGCTCCACAGGGTACCCAGGTGATACATGGGTGGGAATATGGCATGTAGGACGACTGTCGCGTAGGGGGTTCAGGTGAGGAGGGGGGTCGCAAGAAGGTCCAGCACACGGAGGAATCCAGCACCGGTTACCCGTCCCAGTAGGTCAACATGGTCAAAGAGGCATGCAAGACGACATACAGTCTCTCCACGAAAAGACTGCAGGTCACCTCGCATGCCACGTTGACTCAACGCTATCCCACTCAGTATAGGCTCAACACGGTCCTGGATAGCCACTTTCGCAGGGAGAGGAAGGCCAGTTGTTGTGCGCTCATCCCCTCCCTGAAAACGGGTCTGGAGGTAGGCATCCCTGCTGGTGCCAGATGATGCAGTGACAGGATCAGGGACAGGATTACACACAGGCACCAACCTGGATGACTCCGTGCCATCTTCCTCCGTTGGACCCTGTGGGGTCTCAGCTGCCCCTTCTGCTGCCGAGGAGTCCACCTCCGACCTCTGCCTTTTGGACCTACCCTTGGCAGCTGCGGCCTGGGCCGCGACACCAACTCCTCACTCCCCGACGAGATAACAATCTGGGAGGGGAGCTGGGCCTTGTGTCTCCGGCTGGTGGTGCAATCCCTGCTGCTGTGCTCCACAGCATCCTCTCCGCCCTCTTGATCAGATGACCCTACAGACAGGGAGAGATAAAACACAGACATCAGGGCACTGTACAATGGACTGATACACACATGACAGTTGCACATGAGTGGCAGTGTCAAACTTCAGACATGGCATAACACTCCATGACACAAATGTAATTTCAACTCACACACATGAGCATTTCCACAGCAATATTGCACCAGGCAGCAACATCCATACACATACAACAGCATGAACATGCGATGGTGTGCCTGACATCACATGAAACACAGGGAGTGCAATAGACATGCGCAAACGCCACCACACTTACATGCATGTCTACATCTCCTCCAACTGTCGTAGTGATGTGATCGCCATACATGTCACATCTGGCATTCAGCCTTCTACATATCAGTGTCACGTGCATCCATGTTGCAACACAGTTGCACACTTGTCAAATACACATGCATGCACATGTACACAGTGCAGATACATGCAGTAGGAACCACCATCCATGTGTGACACCACAACCATGCCAACGTACATACACAGAAATTCAAACATGTGTGCTACCACACCTGCATTTGCACAGCATGCTTACCAGCACATACACCATTGTTGCGTCTCACAGCTAAGAGGACTCACATGTGGCAGCCTCACGCCCCTGTTCATACACATCCCTACATGGCCCTACGAAAACACATGTGCAACCTGCACACTACTGGCACACCACCACATGCACAGCATCCAATCAGTATGCATGTACACTTGCCGCTCGACTCCAGAGGGGTCTGCCTCTCAAGGACCTGGACGTGGAGCGCTGGGTATATGTGCTCCAGGACCCTCATCTGGTGGTCGGATAGGTAGCCCCGGCGCTCCTTGGCATCCGCTGCCTTCAAGAGGCGCCGGGCCTTGTTGAGGGTCCTGGACCTGAAGTCCTCCCAGCGCTTCTTGACATGTTGTAAGTCGCGGACTGCCACCCCCTCCGCGTTGATGGCAGTCACGATGTCCATCCAGATCCTGGTCCGTCCTTCATTTTCGGGGCGCAAACTTCCAAAGAGGGCATCATACTGCCCCAGGACTTGCTCCACCAGGACACCAACTTCCCCGGCACTGAAGCTGGTGGCCCTCTGCCTCTCTGGCTGGGGGTTGCCAATGGTGCCAGATGGTGTTGTGCCCGACATGACAACCCCAGAGGCAGGAGTGGGTGGGCAACTGGGTCCTGGGGCTGGGCTGTGGAGCGATGGTATCCCAGTCGGGAGTCTTCGGTTCCAGCAGGGGTAGTCACAGCAACTGCACCCCTGGCTGACGTGCAGGCAGCAAATAGCAGGGCACGTGGGCAGCAGGCAGTCAGGCAGCAGCAGATGGCAGGTGGGAGCATGCTCGGGGCTCTGGGGGGCAGTCATTCGGCCTTCTGGGCAGGTGCGAGGTCTTCCGTGTGTTGTTGCGTGGCTAGCTTGATACGGAGTGATTTGGCACGTGAAAATCTTGCACGTCAGCGTGTAATTCGAGGAAAGGCCCTTCGTGCGTCAGCACACGTACGCGGTTTCATTGGACCAAAGGCCCTTAGCGCGTAAGCGCTTCTGTGACGTGACTCGTGCGGGCGTTTCCCACGTGACGTGGGCATAGTGGTTCAGCGTGCATGAAAAAACTGCACATCCACGTGTGGATGCATGTAATCCGAGAAAAGGGCCTGCGTGCATAAGTGGCGTTTCCATCAACACGGGTGCATGTTCATCGTACAGGTCCAAAAACTGCACGTCAGAGTGTCAGCTCGTGTAATTGGAGGAAAGGGCCTTACGGCGTACACACGTAAGTGGCGCTTTACGTGTGGGCCGCTTTAAAAGGTATGTGTAGGACCCCATTCCCTTGTACATGCTTTTCGTGGAGAGCGAGTGGGTGAATTCTGTACTTCTTGTCGGTTCACACGCGATTACTTCACAGCGTTTCAAGTTCGACCTCCCTGTTACCACTGACAGCGTTCTTTATTTTTTTTGTGCCTGTTTCCTCAAACAGCGTTCACTTCTTCTTTTGTCCTGTCTCCTCAGACAGCGCACAGTTCTTCTTTTGGTGGGGGCGTTGCCTACGCGCACACGCGTGTTTTTTCACGTTCTTTTTCCAGGCAGACGGTGAGTCGCGCACGCATTTACCAACTGTGCTTGCCCCGTGTGTTGCATACCCCTTCAGAGGTCATTGTAGGCTGCGTGTAACACGCGTACGCTTGTTTTTGTGTTTCTGGGTGCCACAGCATAGTGCGGGTTCATTTTTCCACGCACGTGGTCTACGAGGGGTTGCGTGCACGTTACTTTTTGTTTTTGGGGTGCCTGTGCATTGCGTGACCCGTCACCTTCCCCCAGGGGTCACAGACAGCCTTGCTAGAGCACTAGGGTACGAATTCCATCTAGTACCCTACCCCTTTTCACCTCCAATTGCCCAGGACAATTGTTTACTGCAACTCCCATACGAACAACAACATCAGTGCCATGGTTGGGAGGCGACCAAGCAGTAAGGGAGGCAAAGGTGGCCGACCTACAAAAGGTGGGCTTGGTGGGTGCGGTAGGGGACGTGGCCAGGATTTGCAGGGTTCCCCTAGACCCCCATGTGTGGAGGACCAATCAGGGACACCCATGCCCCCCCATGGTTGAGGGAAACGTGGCTGACACCATCCCAGCTCAGCCCTTGTTGGACCAGCCCATTGTGGCACCTGAGCCGGCACAGGATGACTCCCAGACTGACTTCCAGGTCAGCAAGTCTAAGCCACGTGTGCCGGTGCAAGTTGGTGTCACCAGGCCACGTGGATCTGGGACAGCGATGTCATCTGCTGCCCCAAGTAAGCAGGGTGGGGAGGCTGCAGGGGCTGAGTGTCCCAGCCGGGACAGTGTTGGTCCTGGTCCATCAAACTGACGGTGCCCCTGCCAACATCACACTTCAGCCAATGCCTGCACCAAGACCTATGGCCATTGTGCATTCGCACACTCCCAGTACCCAGTCCACCTGCGCTTCTGCCCCTACTGACCAGAGCAGCGCAAGCCACTCAGGCTCTGCTCCGCCTTTGAAGAAGAGGAAGAAGGGTGCTCTGGCACTACAGGCTGAGACCCCAGACACGGCTACACAGTCCGGCACATCAAGGAAGCCTAGCTTTAATGACCCCGAACTTGATGCTCTTGTGAACTATGTGTCGGCACATAGCCGCAAAATGTTGGTGACTGCAGGGTGCAGGACCAAACCTGGTGAATGTAGGGCACACTGGCAGACCATTGCGGACCGCATACGTGCCCTAGGATTTGTGAGGTGCACAGCTGATGATTGCTACAAGTGGTGGAATGACCTGAAACGCAGAGCAAAGAACAAGCTGGCCTCAAATCATGCCGCTACTCTGGTGACTGGCGGTGGGTCTCCACAAGAGGACAACAAACTCACTGAACATGAGTCTGTTGCTGGGACCTTTGTCACAGAGTAACAGATCCAAGGTGTGGGAGATGTACCTGTTACGACACATTGCCCGATGAGTGCCCATGCGTGTGTGTGTAATCCATGTGTATGTTGTTTGGGTGACGGGTTCTGATTGAGTGCCAGGTGAGGGTGTGTACTCCTGAGTGTTATGGGTCACTCATTTGCTTCCTCCCATACATTCACGTGCCTTGGATTTGGGTATGATTGTATCCCTTCTGCCCACAGTTGCCAGTTAGTGCCACATTAGTGCACTTTACCTTCAACTGTCATCTTTCAACTACATTGTTCAGATTTTGTAAGTGTTCATTCAGGCTGATTGTTTCCACTCTCCCATTTTTACTACGCATTTTTCTGCCCTATTGCAACATATGTAATATGCTTCGGTCATTGTTTACAGCCCACACTGGGCCACTATTTTTACCTGGTTATGTTAATGATTACAACATTCAGGCCGATGGAGTATTGGGCTGCAGACATTTTTTATTAGGGCCTGTTTGCATGTGGAACATGACAGATGTTTCCTGTAATGTTAAAGTGACCAACCATTGATCAGCCCACAATGACTGTATTATTGGACACTGGATGTGTTTCAGTGTGTGGCACATGCATATTTAGCAACACTATTCAGCATTAATCTTCGCATCATGTCGATGTGACATGGATGTATGACAGTACTCATTCACTGACATATTGCTGTAGTTTTGTAAGTTAACATGGCTATGCTACATGACATCTGTGTGGTGGCATGTGTCATGTATGTGTATTGGACATGCCACTCACAGCCTGATGTGTGATGCCAGTGCTAACCAACATGCTGCAAATGTGTTGCTTTTCCATCTTGCTCTCCCCAGTGTCTGCCTTTTTAACTCCACTTCCAACTCTTTGACAGTGCATGCATGGCAGGGTTATAGTCATGTGGGACATGTGTTAATCATGTACTGGATCTTTGGCTTGTCACGGCCTATGTGTGTGCTATGGTGCTCATGTCTGTTTCCATGTGTTGTCTTTCATGTTTTTGCAGGTGATGACACACTTGATGCTGTTGAGGTTGAGGAGATGGTGCAGACCCAGGTGGAATCTCAGGCACGACCGGGCACCAGTGTGGGACGTGGTGTGGTGGTGGGTGAAAACCCAATGTTACTGCAGACCATACTGTCCAGAGGTGTCTCTGGGTGCACCTCCCCAGACCTCTATTCAGGTGCTGAATCGGATGATGAGACTTATGTGCAGTCGCAGGTAAGTGTTTCTGGCAGGGATTCTGTTCTGTCCAACCCACCTGCATCAGGGGTATAACCCTCTATGGGGATGTCAGTGTTGGTAGGTCTGCCGTTGGTGGTTACGGATTCAGGGTCACACTCCACAGCATCTGATCCTGTTCCTGGGCCAGTAGATCAGAGGGGTAATGCAGTACTGCAGCTTCAGGCAGTGCCAGCACAGCAAGGTGCAGATCGCCCCAAACAGGTGTGGTGCCTGTCGACGCGGTGGCCGTGTGCCACCAGGCAATACTGTATGGGAAAACCCCATGTACGGTATGGCAACCCAACAGGCAGCATCAGTAGAAATGATGGCTCAGGCAATGGAGAGGGTGGCCACTTCCATTATCCCCTCTGAAAGACAGATGTACCAACAACAGCAGGCAACAGACTCCATTTACCAATCACACAGGGAAGACATGTTGGCGTCCAACAGGGACCGACGGGCGGCACTGGAGACTCTGCGCGAAGCCATATCTGTAGAGTCCCATGGCCACAGGGAAGCCCTGAGGGTAGAACTACATAACCTCAGGCAGACTCTAGTTGAACTTGAGGCTTCCAGTAATTTAAGGGCAGAACAGTAGCTGGAGCAGCTCACACGTTCGCTCTCAGCTGAGCTGCATGCAGCACGTGATGAGATCCGGGCATCACGCAAGGCCATGCATGCAGAAATGCAGGCAACCCGTGATGTGCTGCATGGGGATCTCTGCACTTTAATCCTCCCGAATCAGACCTTCCAGACCCGCATACTTACTTCCATGGAGGACCATACCAGGGCTTTGCGTGGGCTGCCACCCATAGGGCCACCACCTCCTGATGCAGCAGCAGAGGATGAGCAGAGCGACAGCAGTTCTCCCACAATGGCATAGCCGTGCAGGCCATGAGCCCAAGGAGGTATTTCTTTTTTCGCAACATCCGCGCAGGTGGGTGTTGGTGTGCACCCTGTCCTCGAACCTCCTGGGTGGCCTCCCTTTTGATGACACAGCATTGGTGGTGTTTGGGTATGTAGGGATGCACACAATGTAACACTTCCAGGTGAAAAATCTCAGGCTGATATGGTTGTGACAGTTGAGTGTCCCTTATGTCATCATCATTGATTGTCAGCTGGTATGTGCCAGGGCTGTGTGTACTCCACAGGGGTGTGATTTTATGTGAAGTAATGAGCCATCAGCTGCATATGGGCTGCCTCACCACGTGCCCTTTCCCCTCCCATGCGCAGCGGGCGTGCATGTGGTTGGGGATGTGGGGGCACCACCATGTCTACCGGCATGCCCCGGCATGTTGCAACGTTGTGCATGACACATGCTGCCACTATGATCCTGCACACTACTGGTGGAGCGTATAACAGCTGCCCACTAGAACGATCAAGGGAGCGAAAGCGTGACTTGAGCATTCCGAATGTGCGCTCCACTATGCCCCGGGTTGGAATATGGGCTGTGTTGTATCTTACCTCGGGTCGCGTGGTGGGGTTCCGAATTGGCGCCATCATGTGGGTGCTCAGAGGGTAGGCATTGTCCCCTGGGGAGGTGGTGATGGGTATCATTAGTGGGGTTGTGACATACTCAGTATCTGACATGCATGCATGTGCAGTGGCATTTATACTCACCAAGCAGCCATGTATCGCCATGCCGCCCAGCTTCTAGGTCCTGGTTTAGGGTTGACATTCTGTAAAAGAAACAGTCGTGGGTGGACCCTGGATAGTTGGCATATACTGATGTGATGATTCCCTTGGCATCACATACTACCTGCACGTTGATGGAATACCAGTGCTTGCGGTTTCTATAGATGTGCTCAGATTCCCTGGGGGGACGTAGAGCCACATGGGTGCAATCAATGGCACCTAGCACTTTGGGGAATTGTGCCACCCCGTAGAAATCCTGGATGGCAGCCTGCCTTTCTGCAGGTGTTCTGGGCAGGTATATGTGCCTGCGGACTGATGGGCGTGCAGTCATCATGATGGCCAACAACTGGTGTAGGCAGCGTGACTGCGTGGCCTGTGACACGCCCCCCCCACTATAGCACTTGTCCACTGAAATGATCCAGTGGCCAAGAAGTGCAGTACATTGAGGACCTTCTCCAGGGGGCTGAGTGCTTGGGAGCACAGGGTGGGTGATGAGAGGTCATCCTCCCACTCACTCACCAGATCGAGTATTATGTGAGGTGGAAACCTGTACCTCCCTGCACCTGGTCATCAGGCATCCCAAAAAAGCTGATTCTGGGTGTAAAAATTCTGGGCCTGACTATCCTCCTCTTGCGGTATCCCACGACCACTGCTGCTAGGAACGGTATATTCATCTTGGCGTCTGAGCTTGTTTGTTGTTTGCGCGCACTTTTATGCTGTGTGGGTCCACGTACGCCTGCTTCCTACTGGCGTACGTGATTCCGTATTAGCGTGTCTTTTTTGGCACACGCATTAACCCCATTCGATTCCATGAATATGTGTTGTAGACGCGCATGTGGGCGTTCTGCGCATTTGCCTCCTGTACTTCCCCCGTGACGCCCACATTTTCACGTGTTGTTCCCCATTCTGCGTATTACGCCCCCTGTTCCGCCTACTTTTGTTGTGTGCGCTGCGCTATATGCGCTTTCGCTGTGCGCTTAGCGCACGCTGTTTGGAGACGTGTGCTGTTTGGAGACGTGTGCGCCAGCGTGCGCCACACAGAATTTTAGCGCACATCCATGAATTTACACACACAAGGACTTCCATGAATCGCTGTGCGTGGGTTTCGCTGCGATTTTCACACTTACACTACGATTGGCACGCTTTCGCACGCTTGCACCAAAAATTTCAGCGCACATTAATTCCATGAATCGGCCTGTGAGTCTCCTGTGGTAGTTTTTAAGGGAGGATCGGGACTTTTCATATGCTTTCATAAGATTGTGAAGAACTCTACAGTGGAGTACTGTTAGGAAGGAAGGGTTATATTTGTAATGGTAGGAGGGGTGCTGGGGAAAAAGTGAATAGAATTGGTGATATTTAAAAATGGTTGTTTTTAGGATTTAAAAAATGTGCATGTGCATTTGCATAAGCTCTGTAACAATTTGTAAAATCAAAGAAAAGTTGATGTAAAAGATTTGTAGTGCACTTTTACATAGAAGTTGACGTGTATAAGCTTAATGTGTTAGGAGTATATGCCAACATGATGCATTATAATCTGTAGGTGCTTATGTAGTCATAGAGTTTTATAGTCATAGAGTTTTTGTTTGCATTATGATACTTGTAGTTCCACTTTGACCATTGTAAAAGTTGGAGTACAGAGTCTTCTCTCCATCAGCCTCAGCTGACCCGATCCCTATAACGTGCGGTGTACCCCAGGGATCCTGTTTATCACCAACCCTCTATAACATTTTCACAAAGCCGCTCTTTGACGAAATGGATCATCTGGGTATCACCTACAACAACTATGCAGACGATACCCAGATCCTCCTTCCGCTTTCAGGAGATTACGTCGTGGATCTGGCTTTAGTGAATAAAATTTACAGCATGGTTCAGGCATGGATGGCCACACATGGCTTATGCCTGAACGACGACAAAACTGAGCTCATAATCCTAGGCACCCCGACATACATAACTAAACTCAACACTGACTATGCCAGCTTCATTATCGATGGGAACAATATCAAAGTAGCAAAGGAAGTCAAGACCCTAGGCTTTTACCTTGACGCCACCTTAAACTTTGGCAAACAAGTCAACTCCCTAGCCTCTTCCACAGCATATACTTGCAAACTCATTAGAGCCAGCAAGCAATTCCTCTCTACAGACAGCTGCATCACGCTTGCCAGAGCCCTTATTCTGTCCAAACTGGACTACTGTAATGGTCTTTACATTGGGGCTAACAAACAGACTATCTAAAAAATCCAGGTCCTACAGAATAATGCCTTGAGAGCCGCGCTTAAGATCAACAGGAAAGAGCATATCTCCTCTATAAGAAGAGAATATAAATGGCTATCCACTCAGGACAAAATCCAACTTAAAATTGCCTCCCTTACTCACAAGTGCCTCAATAACATGGCACCACCCTACCTCATGGACAGGCTACACTTAAGAACTTCACTTAGACCAACAAGAATGGTCAATGCAAATTGCCTCTATGTCCCTCGCTTTAAACGTGCCACTATTGGAGGACATAGCTTCGCAGTCAAAGCAGCACAGCTTTGGAACTCCCTACCACATGACGTAAGAGAACCCCAGCCCTTTGCGAAATTTAGGCAGAATTTGACCAAGTGGCTGAGAGCTAATGACATCTAACTAATCCGACCTGCTTGACCTGACTGTCCCTACTAGCTTTCCACCTGCATGCCCCAGTTCTGATACCACTTTCTGTATTTTACTCCATTGTATATTAGTGTACCTATTCCACTGTATATCACCTCCACATTGTGAATATTCCTGTACCTTGATCACCTCCTGTCTCGACCTTGCTCCAGCCCTGCTCATTCTTGCTTATTGTATACTACATTATGACCATGCACATGTACCTGTATATATTTTATTTATGGCAGAATGTATTATGTTTATGTAATTGTACCTGTAACAAAGCTGAGCATATTATTGTCTTGTGCGCCCTGATGCTCCAGGGCCTGGCGCGCCCTACAAATAATAAACTAAACCAAACTAAACTAAACTAAACTAAAATCACAGAATGTACAGAAAAAAGTAGAACTGCATAAGCAACTGAATATTGTAATGGATTATGCTAGGAAGTATACATGTACTGTTAATATATCAAACTGGCACACACTGATCGGCAATTACAAATGGTGTACAAATCAATTTTTTCGGCTTTTGCTTTGTTTTATGAAAACGTCACACAGTGCTGCTGGAAATGCAGATATGTATTTTTTTTTTTACTTTATTGAAAAGGCGTCCAAAAAGATATTTAGGAAAGCACAGCATTACATATGTTTATTTGAAATACATGTCACAGTTTTGAATTGTGAAGTTTAGTCATGTGTTTTTCTTTGCATTCTGGGAATTGTAGCTGCAATTGTATAATGGGTGAAGTCAATTAGAAGTGACAGAATGCAAAGGAAAAAAGAAAGTCTTAAGAGGCACCTATACATTTGAATGGGCGATGTTGGGATGTATGGATGTGCTGCCAACATAAACTGTGAGACACTAAGTGGCATTTCAAAATGGTGTACAAGTCTATTTTATCTGGTTTTCCGGTATTTTATGGCAAAGTGACACTGTGCTGCTGTGCATGCACATATGCATTTTTTACTCTAATCAAAAATTTTGAAACGCAGAGCATTCTAATTGTTTGCTGCTTCATGTGAGCAGGTGATGAATGCTGCACTGCATGGCATTTGCTAGAGTGGTTACAAGAGAGAATATGCTTTTTGAAATTCTTATTACAGGGTAAGTAGCATGAACCCGTGACCAAGCGCTCAGGGAAGCGCGAAACGCGTTGTTCAGGATTCCCCCTTGGTGTCCTGTTTTGTTTGTTTTGTGTGATTTGCCGTGATTTTAACCTTAAATAAACTTGTTTCTTCATCTTAATTCGAGTTTTTCCTTGGGATTGTGCAGTGCCTCATTCTTTGGAGTGCAGTTTTTTTCCTCTGCTGTTTTTCTCGATGTATATATATATATATATATATATATATATATATATATATATATATATATATATATATATATATATATATATATATATATATATATTAATATATATATTACATGGCCACAGTAGTGGCCATGTAGTTATGGTTAAGTTGGTGTTTCCATAGGAAGAGCACTTTTTGGGTGGCTTATAACTTCGCTCCCCTTGGACGAATCCTCACCAAACTTTGCAAAAAAAGTATATGGCCCACTCTGAATTTGCAAAGTATGGTGAGGATTCGTCCAGGGGGGAAAAGTTATAGGGGGGTCCCAAAACTTTTTTTTTCCCATAGACTGAATGGGAAAAAACTTTGCACACGGCTACAGCCCGAGCCGCTGGACGGATTTACACCAAATTTGCGAAAAGCGTGCTTTTGCAAATTTGGTGTAAATCCGTCCAGTAGGTTTTTTTAAAAATGACCAAAATGTAAGGCAAAAAAATTAGTGATATCTGTGTTTGCTTCGCGGACGGACTTCCCTGTTCGCTCCGTGGACAGCACCTCGATTGGCCCAGCGGCTTGCATCATGTCTGCGGACATGTGACATGTTCGCTGATTGGGCGGCGTGGTGCGTGATGCGCGTCAGATTTTCTGTGGCGCCCGCCATCTTGTATTCGCCGTCGACCGCGTACAGCGCAATGAAATGTGGATAAAAAATGGTATTTAGTGCCATGTGTTGGTGTGTAAGAGTGTTTGGGGAGGGTGGGGGAGTATGAGATAGGTTCAATGTTTTGTTTTTTTATGTGCTAGATGTTTTTGTTGCGTTCGATTTGTCCGCGGAGAACACGGCTGTTCTGACATTTTGTAAATAAACTAAATGGTGGGGTGTTTAGAGGATGGAGTATGTGTCATTTTTGTTCGCAAGAAAGGTAAAAATGAGCTATGAACACTTGCGGTGTACTTAATTGTTCGTAAATACACAAACTGTGGGTGGCCTCAGGACGCTGTCTGTATTGTAATCTGTCTAGTTGAATGTGTTCTAAGAACACTTGCGGTGTCCTGAAATGATTGCAATTACACAAAATGGGGGTGTTCTGAGAACGTTGTTTGTATTGTTTGTTGCCTGGGTTAAAGTGTTTTAAGACCACTCCTTTTGTCCGCTAATAGTACAATTTCCTATGGGCATCAACCGACTTTTTGTCCACTAAAGAAACGATAAATCCGGCTGGTGTGCGCCGACATTATGTGATAATCCTATGACTGGCGCTATTGACCTGGCTGACTTGCTTTTGCGACACTAAATCATATCTCCCGCCCCTAAGCCTGATATTATCAAAGCATTCATAGTCCCCGCCTCTCTCCGTGACGTTACAGGGTGCGTCATCAAACGCGCCTAGTCCTCTGCAGTCCTAAGTGACTTTACACAGAACCCGGAAGACAACACATATTATGTCACAACACAGCGTGCCACAATTCGGAATATGAAACATTGATTTAAAAGCAAACAGCAAGATTGTAAATTTTGTAAAGTACATTTATTTGACATCAAATGTTTAGAGAATATTCAGCAATTTGCATTTGTCTTTGTTGTCGATCCGCAAAAGTTCATGTTGAGGCACGCGATGTTCCTTTGCGGTACAGAGGGTGTTAGATCAGCTTACAATTCAGTGCACCACAATTCGGAATATGAAACTGTGGTTTAAAAGTAAACAGCAGGATTGTACATTTGGTAAAGTACATTTATTTCACAAGAAATGTTTAGTGAATATTCAGCGATTTGCTATTGTCTCTGCTGTCGATCAGCAAAAGTTTATTTTAAGCCGCACGTTGTTCCTTTGCGGTAGATAGGCTGTTGGTTTATGATAAAAGCAGTAAATGGTTGTTCTGATAATCGGAAGGTTGCTCCAACAATGAGCCATTAGACCACCCTATTGGTTGGTATGTTGTTTGTAGCCGCTAGTGCTGCGTAAGGGCATATTGGTCCTTGGCGATTGTCCCATAAAATGGTGAGGGTCATGAAGTTGCATATTTGGACCTGCACCTGGCAGTTGAAGACCCCATCCGCTGGAGTCTGTAAATCGTGACATAGGGAAAATGGGGCCACATACCTGTTTTGAAAAACATAAATTAGTCTCACCAGCCGATCTTCATTAAAAATCATAATTTTATTTATTAGGGCGTGAAACTATTTGCTATCGAAGATAGTGCAACGGAGTATGTTAATAATAAAATAATAATATTTTCCCATTCATATAGCGCTAAGAACCGTGAGGTATCTAAGCGGTGCTTATTATTGACCACGGTGTGTGGTGCTCATTTATCGACCACGGAAGGATGAAAGGCTGAGTTTGGCCTTGCCGGGATTCGAACTTGTGTTAGCAAGCTGTGCCCGGATGTCAAAGCAAGCTTTGTACTCGCTGTGCCACTTGACAGGCTACAGTGAAGTGGCACAGGGAGTAGAACGCTTGACTGCCTATAGACTGGTTAAATTATTTCTATTAACCCACCCTGTGTCGTCTGCCTTTTTCAGAGCCCTCTAAGCGACAGGGGATGAATTCGGCGGTCATAGTGCGCAGTAGAAAACATTATGCCACTTTCAACGAACAAGTTCAACTTGAGCGGTCTTTAATGCTGCGCTATTATAATTATATTTGGTATAAAATAATCTAAAGGGTTACTTACAGTACAATTGCAATTTCCATTGTCTACGAGTAGTGCAGTCCCAAAATTCGCGTGTGCGAACGATCTTTCGCATAGTGATATAATATATGAAAGTGGTTTAGTTTCAGAAATTTCATCCTTACCTTCTCTTACGTTTTAGCAACACTCCTTCAAGAGAAGTCTTTCATCACAATCTCTGTCTGTCAAGGTCAAAACACAATACAACCTTATAGTCCACTTTGTGAGCCTCTCCG
Source organism: Ambystoma mexicanum (assembly GCF_040938575.1). Classification (NCBI taxonomy): domain Eukaryota; kingdom Metazoa; phylum Chordata; class Amphibia; order Caudata; family Ambystomatidae; genus Ambystoma; species Ambystoma mexicanum. The sequence continues at coordinate 1,133,721,516 of NC_090922.1, read as the reverse complement.
GGGCCTGAGAAAAAAATGGAAACAGCTGACCTTCACTGTGAACAAGCATAAATTCTTACTTTGCAATATTCTGTGTAAAGCCATCTGTGAGAAGTTGGTTTTTGCATGCCATGTTTGTATATTGTTTGCATGATATTAAAAAAAGTTTGTTTAAGGGACGTTATGGTTCTAAGTACAGCCGAAAGACCCCTGAAAATCGCAAGTTATGGTAAACTATGAAAAATAACTCACGACTAACACCCAGGACATCAAAGATAACATTGTAAATTTAATTGATGAAATCACTGATGACATCACATGTGTATATACTTTTCATGGAATTTGTGTACTAGGGATTTTTATTATAATGTTGCGAAAAAAGTGTCAAGGATATTGCAATAAATATCATACCGTTATTAGTGCTTTGAATGATGCATTGATATAAATAGCATTGTATTATGGAATTCTATCTAGTATACTGAGCTACTAATGGAGAAACATAGCATTGTGTGCAGAGTACAAGATGAAAGTATAATATTTGTAATGTTAATATGTTGAATAATGAAATGTTAATTGTCCTGAAATGTTCGAAAATTTACAAAATGGGGGTGTTCTGAGGACGTTATTCGTATTGTGTGATTGCTTAGCTGTATGCAATGAGGGAATGGCACAGAGAGTAAAGTGGACGCCGTCCGTGGACACCGCAGCTGTTCGTGGACAGGGTGTGCTACATCCGGGTTTTTCCAGGAAATCCAACATGGAAAGAAGACTGAACGATCAGCCATTCAGATGTCGAGGTTGTGGATTTCTGTTGAAAGAGACTGTGTGTGGTGAAGATGGCAGAAGTAGAGAAAGTCAGGGTGTTGGTGCTTGGAGATATGTTTGTGTATGGTTTACAGCAGTACGCTCAATGCAGGCATGTTGCAAAGAACTTTGATGTGAAAGGAGTGGAGGTGGTGTGGAGCACTGTGCCTGATTGCAATATACAGGGAATTGTACAAGTTTGTGAGGATTTGGCCACGATGAACAGTCCGCATGTGGTAGTTTTGCACTATGGTGCTTTCCATTTGGGCAACGTCAGTGCCCCTACTTTGTTGGCTGATTTGGAACGCTTGGTTCAAGCCGTAATGAAGATCCTTCCAAATGCGAAAGTAATTTTTTCTGGATTACTACCTAGGGCAATATGGGACAATAGTTCAGTTTTGTGTCCTCAGCAAAACATAGCTAGGTGTGTCATCAACCGAGGCATGTGTGCCTCCATGCTTCGAGCTGGTATGTTCTTCTGTAACAATGAGAATATTGATGCCAGTACTGCTGTTAATTTTAAAGAAGATGGCATTTCTTTATCTTTTACGGGAAATGCCTTTCTATTTTGGAATGTAAGGGTTGCTTTGGAGAAGGTTATGTGAAGATTTTAGGAGTAAAGTAAGGAAATAAAACAAGAAAAAAAATACAAAATAACAGGTGTCTGTCAAGCATCTGTAAAAAAAACAAAAAAAACGGCTCTTTTCAGAGCCAACTTCAAAGGGGAAATGGGGCACACAATTTAAATTTACATTCACCATGCTCAGATTTTCGATATGTCCGCGGACATGGCGGTAGTCCGCGGACATGAAAATCACTATGTTCTATGTTACATGTACATGAAGTCAGGGATATTATGGTTAAGTTGTGCTACTAAAAACCTATGAAATTCAGTGAAAAAACTTTGTTAAAGGGACGTTATGGTTCAAAGTAAAACCGAAAAATCCCTGAAATTCGGCAGTTATGGTAACATAAGCAACCATAACTCGCGCCACCATGCACTGCTAACACTAACACCCAGGACATCAAAGATGACATCACAAATGTCATTGATGACATCACTGATGACATCACATGGCTGGCTCTCCCTTTTTATCCTTTACTGACATAACGAAGCCACATAGTTTTCTTCAGTAACAGTCAGGAAGTAAAAATTGAAAAGGTACTATATTTGTAGACTTAGGGTCAAGTCACATCATATGAAACATATACATAACGGAAGACACAGGCTTGAAAGAGAGCAATCCTTTCTGTGCATGAAGATAATCACTAGGGTTATCAGCACTTTCTCATAGTTTTATTTTTATTACTCTACCTTCCCTGTATATGCTCATATTTGTATACATTATACTCACTCTGCTTTCCTTTGGGTGCAGTCACATCATGTGATACACATACATATGGTAAGTAGCAGCTTTGCAACAGAGCAATAGTTTCTCTGCATAAAGACAATCAGTTAGGTTATGAACTCTTTCTGCTACTACTTCTGTTTTTTTGTTTACTTCACTGTCTCTATATATACTCATATTTGTATGTGTTGTTGTCTCTTTGTGTTTTTTCTGTAATAATTATGTATTAAGTGGGTTTTATTATCTACTTATTACATGTTTCACAGTACGCAAAACTCTAATAAGAAAGTCGTTATCATTTCAGTATTCAACATGGCAAGATTATGAATATGGCACCTTCATCATGTATGCTGCACACACTGCCTATGGTTCTGCATGAGTAGTTTAGTATACTTTGATGTCATGGGTGTTAGTGTTAGCAGTGCACGGTGGCGCGAGTTTTGGTTGCTTATGTTACCATAACTGCCAAATTTCAGGGGTTTTTTGGTTTTACTTTGAACCATAACGTCCCTTTAACAAAGTTTTTTCACTGAATTTCATAGGTTTTTAGTAGCGCAACTTAACCATAACGTCCCTTTAACAAAGTTTTTTTACTGATATATATATATATATATATATATATATATATATATATACACATTTGTGGAAGGGTTCAAGAAATTATTGTTTTAAATATAAGCATACCTGTACTATGTTTTATTAGATGCATTTCTTGTTGAATCTGGAAATAGAAATCTTGGGCAGTTGCACAGTAGTTTTTGATGCCGATGGCTTCCATTAATAGGAGATATGTACTCAATTCAAGTTTAAATATGAAGTGTAGAAGTGAGATGAGAGGGTTAGGTGTAGAGGTTTTGGATGTGATTGGTGGATGGATGTGTGACTCTTTGAAAGGAGCCAGTGAGGGAGTGTTGAGAACATGGAAGTGGAAAGGGTGGAAGGGCTGCCCTGTGAGTGGGTCTGTGGTCAACGCGGGAATTCACAAACAACATGTGACACATCTAGGTCTTTTGTGGATACCTGGAATGGAAAGGGGCCTGCGGGCAGTAGCCAATCAGGTTTGCTGGGTGTGGTGTACAGGAAGAAAGGGTAGTAGGAGATGTGTTTGCAGGAGTTTTGAGAGCAGTGATTTTGCATTTGCTATACGCCCAGACCCTCAGGTATCATGGCATAGTTACAGACATCTTAAGGATACAGACAAATTAAGACAGTTACAGTATTCCAAATATGAGCTTACAGTTACAACATATTCAATATTTATACTGCAGATTATAGGCATGCAAGATTTTCTAATATGATTGAACAGCCATGTTTTTAGGAGTTTTTTGAAGCAAGGAATGAGTCTTCATTTTTGATACTATCGGTTAGGGTGTTCCAATGTTTGGGTGACAAAAGTTGAAAACTTCCTATGCCCGCTTTGGCACTTTTGTAACGGGATTGCCAGGAGTAGGTTTTTGTTCGATTTAAGCATTTTGATGATTTCTTTTTTTAGAATGGAATTATTAATGTATACTGGTACTTTCTTGGGGAGACTTTTAATCAGTGATGCACAGAAATTGATGATTCTAGCTTTAATGGGAAGCCAATGGTTCTCGTTCCTAATGTGTGAGATGTGGTCTGATAGAAGTAACTAGTAGGAAAACGTTACATTAATCCAACCTAAATAATATCAACACCCTGGATAAAGTGATGCAGTTGGTAGGGGTTAGAAAGTGATTGCTTAGAGCAATTAACTTGGCTGTATAGGAGGTGGAAGAAGATAGGGTGTTCACATGCTTTGTCATTGTAAGATTAGCATCTAAGTAGACTCCTAAGGGTTTTACTTGTTTGGAGATGGGAATCTGAGTACCATCTATATTAATGGATGTGCAATCATTGTGGAGGGTATTGATTTTGTTTTGGGAGCCCGCAATGAGAATCTCAGTTTTCTCATCATTGTGGCATTGACAGTTGAGAGCCATCCAGTTTTGTATTATGGCATATATCTTGTTTATGTTCAGGGTATCATAATCATAGGTTCCTGTGAGTGGGATGAGGATTTGGGTGTAATCTGCAAAATTAGTCGAGATGACACCCATTGCATCCAAGGCAGCAAATAGGAGTTTTGTGTACGCATTGTATAATGTTGGCGAGAGACAAGACCCTTGCAGTACCCCGATGGGGACTGGGATAGGATCTACAGCCTCTTTCTTTAGAGATAATGTGGATGTACGCTCCGCTAGAAAGGATTTCACCCACTGAGTGGCATTTTTGGAGAAATTAAAATCATTTGCAAGTGTGGTGTAGAGTTTGTCATGATCCACCAGATCGAATGTTGCAGAAAAATGAAACGGCAGTAGATACAGAGTTTACCAGAATCCCTAATGGAGTCCATCTGATTTTTCAGATCAAGAAGTGCCGTTTCGGCACTATGGTTAGGCCTGAAGCCAGATTGTCTAGCACCCAAGGGCTAATTTTGTTCCAGGTAAGCTTGGATTTGGGTATATGCTATTTTATCTATAATCTTAAGCAGAAATGGGACCGTGGTTATTGGTCGGCATTTAGTGGGTATAGTAGGGTCAAGCGTGGGTTGTTTCAACAAAGGGGTCACCCATGCTTCTTTTATGCTTGTTGAAACTGTATTTGTGTTAAAAGAGGCATTTACAAACTTTGTTATAATAGGTGTGAGGGTAGGGGCGCAGAGTTTGACAAGATGAGCTGGGAAGTTTTCTCCTTTGCAATTGGATGCTTTAAGTTTAGAGATGGTTTCTAACACCAAGGGGGTCATTACAAGTTAGGAGGTTGCCATGCAGAAATTAGCAGCATGGCTACCCCCTTACCGGGTACCAGGTCTGGGTTCCTTGAATGAGGAATTACAGGCCATTCTGACCTTGGAGGGCCCGGTAATTCCTCATTCAAGGAACCCATCCCCATTCTCATTCGAGCCCCCACAGGGCTCAATGGGAATGGGGAGGGTGCTAACAATGGGCCCGTTAATAACTGGCCCGCTGTTAGCACCCTGGTCTGCTCACGGGACCTGCTAAGGGTGCCCAGTAAAACCAGGCATCCTTAGCGGGTTCCCGTGAGCAGACTCGTAATGTTGCGGTAAGGGGTTGACAACTCCAGCACCATTACCGGCGCTGTTAACCACTTACCGCCTCACTCGTAATGACCGCATAAATCTTGAGAGACTGGAGAGAAATGGAACAATAGGTCCATGTTTTTCTTTGTGGTATTGGTAATGAGTTCAGGCATACTTTTATCGGCCAGAATTGTTATTTTTATCTTGATTTTGTTTTGTAATAGTTCAATTTTGGAGGTTAAAGTTTTTTTTGATGGTGGTGCACCAATCTTTTCTAGAATGGATCGGAGTGATAACTGAGCTGGGATTTTCCAATTCTCTAAGAATGGTAAATACTTCCTTTGAGTTAGAGGAGGCATTGTTGATTCCGGTATTATAGGCATTGGTTTTATGCATTATAATAGATGCTTTATAGATTTTGTTGGCACTCTTGAAAGCATAGTCTGATTCTGTTGTGGGAGATTTCTTGTAGATGTATTCCAGAGATCTTTTAGTGCGTCTAAGCATGACTAGTTCTTCATTAAACCAAAAGCTTGTGCATTTATCCCTCCGTTGAGTTTCTGTTGTAATGGGTGCTACTACGTTGATGGTGGTTGTAAGGCATTACATATTTGCTACATAAGTACATAAGTGGCAAGGATTATCATTTGTGACTGGGTAGTTGGCAAGAGCGTTTCTGAATAGCGGAGTGAGGTTCTCAGTTGTTAAGTTACAGATGTTTCTAGTTTCGAATGTGTCCATTATATGTATTTTAGGGGCACTAAGCTCATTGCTGATGGTAAAATTAATAAAGTGGTGATCTCTCCAAACCAATGGGGTGATTGCCTTGATGGATAACTGAGCATTAAGTGTCAGTATCCAATTGAGTATTCTTCCCTTGATGTGGGTGGAGCTATCACTAACTGTGTAAAGTTCATGTCTCGGAGGGCGTTATGGAAGGCCTCTGCTTTTTGGTCCTGTTTATCATTAAATCCAACATTGAAGTCTCCTAAGATGATACATTTCGTATTAGGCTTGATATAGTGTGCTAGTAAAAGCGGTTATCTAAGTCAGGGTGAGAGATGCTATTTGGTGATCTGTATATGACCACAAGATTTATAGTTGATTAGGATTGGGTGACTAGGAGGAGCTCATAGACAGCTATTTCTTCAGGAGGGCATGGTCTATTATGCATATTGGTTTTGGCTATGAAGCCACACCACCTCCTTGTGCAATAGCTCTGTCCGTCCTGAATAAGGTGTATTCTGGGGGTATCGCTAAGGCTAATACTGACCCTGAGGCTTGGTGCAGCCAGGTTTCTGTGATTACTAGTAGGTCCAGTTGATGTTCAGTGATGAGGTCATGAATCCCGATGGCATGGTCTCCTAGAGATTGGGCATTTATGAGTGCTCCTTTAAAATTCGGTAATAAATTTAAAGGGCAAGGAGTAATGGTAGAGGGGCTTGGGATAGTGGTAATGAGTGCCTTTGTTATTAAAGGTTTGTTCTGTTGTTTAGCGATGATTGCAATAGGTGTCTTATGTAGTTTATGATTGTGATGGGCATTATACTTAGTCAGCACTGACTTAATTTTGTGGTAAATTGTTCCTTTGAGTAGGCATAGTGGTGCGAGATCTGAGGCACCATAATCTGGTGTTTCCCATGATAGGGCGGGCTGTAAGTGTGTTCAGTTTATTGGATTCTAAGATAGTCCTTGGTAGGTTAGGTATGTCCTCTAAATGATTGGCGATTGCTATTTTGGTTTGCTGGAGTTATACAGCTGAGAGCAAGGGAAAGGTGAGGTAGAGGGAAGGAATGGAGTAGGACAGGAGATGGGATAGTGCCTAGCGCCTCCCAGTCAAGCTAGTCCATTTCGGTAATATGGACAAAAACATTTCCTGAGCAGGGCGTATGGACACCTACTAGGCAAAAGGGAAACATTATGACAGGTAGCAGGCTTAACATTGTAATACAATCGATCTTAACTCTAATTGTAAGGTGACCGGGGTGTGAATACTCCAGGCACCTGGCTGGTGGTTCAAGTTATCCTTTGGCACAGTAATACCATTTGTTATGGGTGAGTGCAACAAGTACAATAGATAAGATAATAGGTTGGCTCAGCAGTGCAATTAAGTATTTGAACGCGACAATTCAGCTCGCTTAGATTTGCCACAAAGGCAGAATAGCAATAATGGTATGGATAAACAATGATCTTAAGAATAGTTAGGTACAACATTAACGCAGGGCGGCTCTAATCGCAGCCATGCACACAAGTAAATTGACAAAGTGATTTTTTTCTTTCCGATTTGAATAGACTAAATACTGCAGGTTATTAGGGCATCAAGTTAAAGGTGCATAGTATGTATACTATAGTATGGCATGAAAGATACAAATATATTTGAGGCTGTCTATCGGTTGATACTGCATATTATGGCCAATTTAATGGAGAAGCAAGACGAATAAACATGTGTATACATAAAAACTTTAGTGCAATCAAGGACAAATAGTACAGTCAGGGACTCAGAGTTAGTAGACATGAGTCGGAGGGAGATCGGAGGACTTAGAGTTCAGTGCTCATCCAAGATCAGGAGTTAACAATGGTAGCTGACAAGTATCAAGCATGTTTGTGGGTGAGGTATTCTATTGTATTGTTCCCACGCGACCAGGCATGTGTGATCTTTGAACGTGATGAAGTAGTAATCCTACCACTAGTAGTGATTTCTGACCAGTAAAGTTTTATTCAGTAGGGGTATGACATCTGTTGTTGGCGACGTGTTTCAGTGAGTGGACACAGGGAAATGTTTCTGAAATTGGCTGGAAATGAAAACAATTCTAAGACATTTCGCTCTGGCCACCCACCGAAACACACCGCCAACAACACATGGCCTACCTTCCTGCGTCCCCACACCTGTCTCGATTAAAATGGTACCTCACATGTGTGGGTGCACCTACCGGGGGCACAAAAGGAAAAGGGTAACCCACTGGTAACCCCAAGCTTTTCGGCACAGCACATTTTATTCATGTGGGCAACCTAAAGATGATTTCTGAAAAGAAGACACCTGTGGGAATCCACAGAGGTCTGACTTACACAAATTGGCCCAGAATGTATTACCCAGAACCGCCACATGAGAGCAGGTACCGAAGGCCAGGGATATTACCAAAGACTTTGCTGGAGCCCTGGCTGCCCTCCTTTACATCTTCTCCCCAGCAGGGAGTCCAGGCAGTGTGCCAATACCTCCCCGAAGGGAAAAGCTGTAATGCAGCCCAGCCACAACTCCAGGACGGTTGAAGGTGATGTCCCGGGCCTTGGATATCCATGTACCATGTGGGTGTACCGTCCTCTAAGCACAGCAGTAGCTCCAGGGAGCCCCGGTAGGATCCCCATTCCTCCCCAGAGGTGACATCTGTAACATAGCACAGCCAGAGGTGGAGCCTGTGCTTGCAGGCGAACAACCCACATGGGGGAGATACGCTCCCAGGAAAACACCAATGTTCTGCTGGCATGGGGGGCAATTTGTGTCCTCCCCTGCAATTGTGTCCCATCCCACCAACATATCTGCCCGGACGGCCCATTCCTACCCACACCACCAACAATCCAGCTCCAGTCTCACCCACCCCACTGACAGTGGGCCCTAACCATAGAATAATAAAAAACAGTACTCACATAACATTGCAGCTGCTCGTGTAGAAAAAGCTGTAAACAAAACAAAAAACATGTGTTACCTACGGTCAGACCAGCAAAAACAAATAAATCATTTTCAAACAGGCCCCCCTCTTGCAAGCCATCCCTGGTGTTCTACTGAACCTCACCCCCCCAGTGAAACCCAATTTACCCCTTCCTACAGGGTGAGAGGGAGAGGCCCCCCAAAAATTGTGGGACAGGCCCCCCAGGGGCAGTAAGGTTTAGGCACCCCGGGTCCAGATTGGCACACCAATGTGCCCCTATGCGTCAAGACAGGTTTAGAAAAAAAAGAAAATAATTCAAAATGACAGGCTGCCCTTTAGCGGGGGCTGAAGGGCCCCCTACACCACTGGGGAATTTTCTAATGCGAAGGTGGGTGTACCTCTCCACCCCCACCCCAATTGGAGGGGCAGCGCATCTCATGTAGCCCTCCCCGGGGGCAATAAGGAGGGCTGTCCTGCACTCCTCCCTGGGCTCAGGCGTCCCTTCCTAGGAGCAGATATATGGTCCCAGGGAGAGCTGCATGACATGGCACATACTTCATTGCAGGTGTGGGGTGGCGGGGTCAATGCCCCATCACATTAGAAAATTCCCTGTCCCTTTGGGGTGCCCCACTGCCCCCCCTAAAATGCTTTCCACCATTTTCCCTTTTTCCTTTGGTATCCCAACTTCCCTTGTCGCAGAGGGGCACATCAGTGTGCCAATCTGGCCCTGGGGTGCCCAAACCTTACCTCCCCACCCACTGGGGGGCCTGTCCCACAATTTTTGCCGGCCCTCTCCCCCCTCATGCAGGCCTCAGTGGGCCTCCTACAAACGGGTGCATGAGGTACACCCCCCTCTGTTTGGGGTGGGGGAAGGGCCCGCAAAAATTGTGAGACAGGCCCCCAGTGGGTGGGGCAGTAAGGTTTGGGCACCCCGGGGCAAGATTGGCACACCAAGTTGCCCCTCTGCGCCAAGGCAAGTTTAGTAAACAAAGAAAAGAATTCAAAAGGTTTGGGCACCCCCCTTTTCTGTAAAATAAATTCCTGGTGGCTAGTGACCCCCCATTCCCACCCATAATTCCTTTTTTTATATTTTTTCATTTTGCCCCCTTCCTTGGGGGCAGATGATCAGCCATCTTCCCCCAGGGGGGACCTAACCTGCAGGCCCCATCTTTGGGGGGACCACACACTTATTCATGGTGGCCCTTCCTCCTACCCCCCAATTGGATGGGGGGACCACCTCATGTACTCCTGCCTGGGGGCATAAATCTGTCCCCAGTGAGGACTACAAGGGGTATACCCCCTTTCCACTTGGTGTGGGAGGGGGAGGGCCACCATCATTTCAGGGGGGAAAAAATCCCCGGCACCCCCACCCCGTCCCTGTTGATTTTCTTTTTTTTTTGTCCCCTTCCCTGGGGGCAGATGATCAGCCATCTGCCCCCAGGGTTGTACACATATGTGCCCCATGCGTTGGGCACTGGGGGCAAGGGCACCTCCCCGCCACATTTATAGACATCCCTGGTGTCTAGTGGGCATTGCAGGTCACAGATCGAGCACCCTGCGCCCAATCCGCGGGCAGCAATGCTGTCACAAAGGGTGTCATTGAAAAGGGGAGAATCTCCCATTCCCAATGACACCTAACTTGATCTCTGACTTTAAATACAGCCAGAGATCGAGGGGGAGAAAGGTGAACACTCACCTTTTATTTTCACCTCAGCAGCCCGAAATGGCTGCTGCATTGAAAATTACTTTTACTTTCATGTCGGCATGCTTTACACACCCCGACGTGAAACTGAAGGTAATCCAGCACCCTGGCAGTGAGAGGGGACCTCCCCCTCACATAGCCAGGTGGCTGGATTACTGTTTTGAGTAATCCCTGCTTTGCAGGAATCGCTTAAAACAGAGTGCCAAAATGGATGAGTATCTCGTCCTTGGCATTCTGGAGGGAATTCCAAGGATGAGATACCTCGCCCTTGGCACTTAAGGGGTTAAAGAGGTTCCTGTAAGGAACAAAATAAACATAAAAGAAAATAATTGAAAAAAAGGTGTTAGTTTACAAACCCCACCAAAAGAAGAAGGTTATTTTCAGAGCTACCACTAAAGATTAAATAACGTGCATGTGTTTAACTTTCCTCCCTGCCCCGCTTTAATTGGACCATCTGTCCGCACAGACCGTGGTGGTCCGCAGACGGCACATGCCACATCCATGTCTTTTGAGGTTGCCTAGCATGGAAAGGGGACTGGGGAGGCCACAGACAGTCAAGGTGTCCACCAACATTGGGGGATTAGCCAATCAGGTTTCCTGGGTGCGGTGTACAGGAAGAGAGGGTAGCAGGAGTTTTGTTAGTAGGAGTTGTGAGAGGATTGTAAATGGCCATGGCAATGTCTTTCAGCAGGCAAAGTGATTTTGGGGGACTCTTGGGTCCACTGGGCAAAGGTGTATGTAGAGCATTCTGGAATATCTAAAAATCTTGGATTTCCTGATTTGGAAGTGTTCTGGTATAGAGTTCATTTGTGGGTGGACTTGATCCCATGTTGTGCAAATATGGTTCAATTGAAGCATCCGGACATTATAATCATTCATTGTCATGGGAACAGTTTACGGAATGCGACTGGAATCTCATTGCAGTATGTAATGAAGGAGACATTGGGAAAGTTGAAAACAAATGTTCCCTAATTGCAAAATATTTTTTTCACAAATTACTCAGAGACAGATGTGGATGTGTTCCAGTTAATTTAGTCCATAAATGGAAAAAGCGAGGTGCAATGTCAATAAAGCTGTGTGTGCTTTTGTTTGCGATGTTGGCATGACATCCTTCCATAATGAGAACATTGAATTTGATAGGGCCAACATTTTTCGGAGAACTGGAGTCCATCTAACTGATGTGGGTAATCAGATTTTTGTGGAAAACATTCAAGATGCTTTGAAGCAGTTTCTGTGAAAGTGAAAAGAAATAATGAAAATCAATGACTTTTTTCCTACTTCAGTTTGTAAGAGCAAAAATTTGAAAATAAATATAAAAGCCAAACACCCAAATAAACGGTTCTTTTAAGAGCCACCTTTTTTGTGCGCAAAACAATTGCAATGATCGCAATCGTCCCATGCCCTGAATTGTGCACATGTCGGCGGACTACCAAGCTGTCAATTTTGTATATTCTTTTGGCATTTTTCTCAGGAAAGGAAAGGTGGGGGAGGGAAAGGGGAAAGAGCACCAGCCACGGGGACAAAGGAGTATGTGGAGAGAGGAACAATCTGGGTGGGCCTTAATCAGGTAGGTAACAGTGTTTCTCATGCTCCTTGACCGCAGCCTTGAAAGCTCTCCAAAACTGCTCCACCCTACAAATTGGTGCTACACAGTACATGCATAGCACTGTGAATCTCGAAAGGTAAGTGTCAGCAGCATTTTGTATGGCCTGCAAAACCACCAGTGGGATCCTCTGCCCCAAAGGAGTATCCTTTGTGGTGACAGGAGCAGATGAAGATGATGGGGTGGAGGAAGTCAACCCACTTTTACCTGAGAAAGGTATTGTCTTTCTTAGAGCACTCCAGTGGGCCAATTTGCTGTGGTGCCTCATGGAAGTAGTCACGTAGGAATCGGTTGGCAGACATTTCGTTGAAAAAATATGCATCGACAGGACATTTGGTCGAAACCATTTGGTCGAAATTTTTTTGTTTTATTTAAATTTTTTTGTTTTCAAAAAAACCCTTTTTTCCCTAAACTACAACCTAAACAATATATATATAAATAAAAAAACAATTCGACCATTTGGTTTTCGACCAAATTACGTCAACCAAATGTCTTTCGACGAAATGTCTTTCGACGAAATGTCCGGACACCGTAGGAATCAACGCCAGGTTTCCTGTGACTGAGTACAACTTTGCACTCAATGCATTGAACTTTCCTTCATGACCCTTTGGGACATTTCCAATGGTCGTGAAAAATTGCCACACCCCGGACTCACTCTGATTACTGGTGACAGGGACTTCCTCCACTTCCTCCTCTTCTTGTCCTTGATCCTCCAATATATCACTGTGCCTGTTCCCCTCTTGCGGCCCTCTAGTTTGTTGATGTGGTGGTGGTGATGGGGGTGGTTGGGAAGCAAAGATGGCCATAGCAGATGCCATTGCAGCAGGTCTTCAGAGATTTGCAAAGCAGGTATTCTCCAGATGCTCTCTTCTGGACAGCCATATTGAGAATGAGGAAAAGTAATTGGTGGGCCCCTTTGGAGGAACCGTCCAGAGACAGGCATGCTGTGGATGTTGGCTACCGAGTCAAGGGTAGTTTCTACTTGAAACACCATACTATGGCTGGAAAAGCACTTTTAAACGGTGGACTAAGTAAAAGTGCATCATGTGAGCACGGATATGTCCAGACATTCTGCCTGTCCAGGAGCACCTCTATGCATGGTCCGTGGACTCTTGATGGGAGTTTTAAAAAAACAAGGGAATACCACACAAACATAGACAAAATAGTTTTAGTACAAAAAATATATTTAATTATTAAAGGGTTGGGGTATTGGAGTGGGAAATATAAATGGGAGAATTAGGCATTTGTGAAGAATAATCATGAGGGGTGGAAGGGAGTGAGCTTTCATCAAATTGTCTATGATTAAAATGTGCAGAACTTGATTGGGATGATTGCTGGGGACAAGGGGTACAGGTGAAAGTAGGACAGTGATAAGGGAAATGTTTAATCAGATGATTTTTGATGTATTGTACAAGTTCATTTAAATCATTACTTTATTTTTATCCAATTCTTTTTACAAGTTCTTGATTTCAGTATTTACCTTCAGGGATACAACTTCTCTTTCTGACTCTAGGGACTGTAAATGATGAAACGTGGGTGTGCTTTCATCATGAAAACTATGTTCTCCACTAAGAGAAAAAGAAATAATTATTTTTGTAAGGTGTGTACCATTTCTGTGAGAAAAAAAGGGCTTCCTTCTTATAGCACATGTTTATGTAATGAAAGCTAATAAACGATAAATAAATGCATTGCACTTACTATTTAATGAGAAGTTCTACTTAAGACATTATATGACGTGTACAGTTTTGGTTTGTGATTGGTGCATTCGATTGCAATTTGTCTTACCTAAAAGAAAAGTTTTGAAACAGTAGTATTTGTACAAAAAGGCATACTTGCATGTTGTAAACATTAGTTGTGATTTTAGGTGCATGTGTTTGTTGGTTGATGGGTACATTTTTTTTCGGTCTCCCTCATGACTCTGAGGCTTGTAAATGCAGCTTCAAGCCCACAGACAAGCGTGCTGTCAGTGGACTCCGTAGCTGCCACATTCAGGGGTTGTACAATATAAGGGACTTGTAGCAGAGTACAGGTGCAGTAGTGAAAACCCATGAAAGTCACTGAAAATACTTCGTTAAAGGGACATTATGGGTAAGTTGCACTAACAAAAACCCATGAAATTCAGTGAAAAAACATTGTTAAAGGGATGTTATGGTTACAAGTAAAACCGAAAAAATCTTGAAATTTACCACTTATGGTACGGTAAAGCAACCATATCTCACACCACCCCTGTGCAATTCTAAGACTAACACCAAGGACATCAAAAATGACATCACTAATGTCATGATGACATCTCCGAGAAATGGGGCTCCTGTGGGAAATGGTGGGGGCTGCTGTTGGTAGAGAAACAAAGGGGGCTACGGGGTGGAACCCCCGAATATAAACAAAAAATAATTTTAAAGGTTTCAAGAAAAAAAGACCTTTACAATGCTGGTTTACAAATAGTATAAAATCGGTCATTGTAAATCTGTCTTTTTCTCTTGAGACCTTTAAAATGAGGACTTTTCACATAGAACGGAACTCGACAGTTATGTGTTTTGACTGGTGTGCCGTCATTGAAGTGGAATGAGTGGATAAATTGAAAAATTGCAGTTGTCCAATTGCAATCCTCCCTCCTGAGCATTTCTGGTACCATCCCCTAACACTTCCCTTAGAGAGGTTTCCTGTAAGCTCTGTAGACCATTACTAGTAGCAGATTGTTAATAAATAGAAGCAGAAATACTGCCTGATTATTTATCCTCGTCATGCATTGTCATGTATTCATGAAGTTGTGTGTTGTCTAACAATGTTCTTTTTGGTTTGGTATAAAGCATGCTTTGCAATATGTTTAGTGCATATAGAAATCTAATACAGGATTAATTCCCTTATCTATGGTCAGTAATAATAGATATTTTCATTAGCCAATTTAATAATTTTCAAGTCATCAGCAGCTGATAGATGAATCGCCCAGTTGGCTCTGCCGCCAGGTTAAACCTTGCCAAGTATGCATTGGACCAGTGTTTGATTGAGTAATTAGCTCTTGAGCTGTACATAGTTAGGAAAACGACTGGCCTAAGTTTGTGTGGGTATTAGCATATAGAACATTGCGTAAATATCACCCTGATATATCTTTGGTCTTGCTGTTATATATGGAAGTTTGCCTTAAGCACATATAGCCTATTGGACTGAATAAACGAACACTTGTTGGGCCTGATTTACAAAACGTTTTTCAATGGGAAAATCCAATTGAAAAACGCGTATCTAAACAAGTCCCATTATCTGTTTAAATGCATTTCAAAAGTCATGAAACGTAACGCAGAAAGAACTTGTGTACAATCATATATATATCTGCATATTAAAACAAAAAAGAGATAGCACGTAGACAAGGGAGAATGATTGAGAAAGATGCATCCTCTGGAACCTTCCCTTGCCCACGATATTTTAGGTGTTCAACATTATTAAAGCATAGCACTCAACCAATGTCGACATCGTAGTGCTAAAAATGAACCAGGCAATGGTGGAATACTTTTGAAAATTTGCTGAGCTTGAAAAACAGGAAGGTGTTGAGATTTTTTCTAAGGAAGATGCCGGAAGGGATGCATGTCAGAGTAGCAGAAACTGAATTGAGAATTGAGGCGTGCCCCGATATGGACAGTGTCCTATGTATAGTAATTCCACCAATTGAGAGCTGAATGGAGAAGCTGGTGTTAGACTTATACCTGCCTCAGGGGTTGCCATGTCCGACACAACACCTTCCGGCACCAGTGGCAACCCCCCAGCAGAGAGGCAGAGGGCTACCAGCTTCAGTGAAAAGGAAGTTGGTATCCTGGTGGATCAAGTTCTGGGGCATTATGATGCCCTCTCCACACCATCGCGCGCTGAGAAGGAAGGATGGAAGAGGATCTGGAAGGACATAGTGGGTGCCATCAACATGGAGGGGGTGGCACCCCGCGACATCAAACACGTCCAGAAGCGCTGGGAGGACTACAAGTCCAGGACCCTCAAGAAGGCCCGGAGCTTCTTGGAAGCAGCGGATGCAGTGGGGCGCCGGGTCCAGCTTACCGCCCAGCAGATGACGGTCCTGGAGCGCATTCGCCCAGTGCTTCACCACAAGATCCTCAGGATGTAGGCCGGTCTGGAGTCGAGCGGTAAGTGGCCATGCATTACCTTTTAAAAAAGGGCATGTTGCAATGTACTGGTAGTTAGCTACTTGGCTGCATGTGTGACATCGGTCATGTTTGGATATTTGTGTGCAGGGACATGATGGTACCGCATGTGAGTCCAGTCAGGCGGAACCCACATGGATGGTGTATGTGTTACAATGCATCATGCAGAGCAGCATGTGGAACGCACACATGTATGCATGCCTGTGTCTGTACTTTGACATGTTTGGGGTGTGAGAGATGTGTGCTGCTGTCATGGACATGCATGATGTACATGTCCATGTGTCTGAGTAGTGTGTGCACCATGGATGCATGACACATGTCCGTGATGATGTGTTGCTTCACTGATACAGCCTAGTCATTCTTGTATCCACCATGTCTGGGGTTATATGGGGCCAGATGCATGACACTTCAGTGATGTGTGTGCATGTGAGCAGCATGTCCCATGATGCATGTGAGTATCAGTGCACCATTGGATGAATCTACGGTGCCTTGGACATGGATGCCAATGTTTGTTGCATGTGCCATGCCTGTTCCTGCATGTGTGTTGCCTGCACTGATCCATGTGTTGTGGAGGGACATGATGGAAGTGACGTTTGACAGTGCCACTCATGTGCTATTGATTTGTGTCTAGGGGACTATTGTCCAGTACCCTGATGCTTGTGTTCAATGTTTACCTTTACACAGCGGCGAGTGAAGAAGAGGGCGGAGACTTTGCAAGGCCCAGTCACCCTCCCAGGAAATTCCATCATCCGGGAGCGAGGGGACTGGTGCCGCGTCTGCCACTACGGCTGCAATGGAAGGGGTGGATGAGCCCCCACAGGGGCTTGCAACAGTGGAAGATGGTGCAGAGCCATCCAGGTTGGGGGTGTGTATAGAGGAGGAGGAGGCCGCTACAGAGCCGCACATGGAGCCTGGTGGGGGTGGTACCACTGGTGCAAGTGGTGCAGTCCAGGGGCAGGAGGCAGCACAGGTCGCCGCGGAGGTGACTGTGCATGTCTCTGTCCCTGACACTGTGACTGCATCACCATGCACCAGCAGGGATGCCCCGTCCCAGGCCCATCCGCAGGTAGGGGGGAGGTCCACGTCATCTGGCACTCCTCTACCTGCGGACATGGGTACCTGTGACCGGATTTAGTCCGTCCTGATTGGTGTCGCGTTGCACACATGTGACATGCGTGATGACGTGCGTGCTTCCTGGAGGGACCATGCGTGTCATCACGAAGAGCTGTGTCCTGATGTGGCCCAGTTGGGAGGGACCGTGGTCGGGGGTTTCCTCCATGTGTCGGCCAGTCTTGTGGCCCTCTCCTCCTCTGTGCACACTATACGCCAGTCATTCTTCATGCCGTCTTCCGGCCCAGATGCCACTAGGGCCCCCTGTGGATCTGCCCCAAGCAACGCAGCCAGTCTGGTGGAGATCCCATCCCTGCCACAGTCGGGAGTCGGAGGTCCAGCAGGGGTGGCCACCCCACCAACTGGACCCCATCAGATGGAGGGTATTCCGGCATCATTGGGCAGGGCACGTGCACAACGGTGCCGGTGGATTCCATCAGCTCGGAGGCTGTCGTGGTGGCAGAGGCAGTTGCGTCGAGTGGGAGGCATCATGGCTCGGGGCCATCAACACCCCAGGGGCAGGCATCGGCCGGGGGGCAGGAGGACCCCGGACTGGGAGTATCTTCCATGTGGCAGCGGTTGGGCCGGCAAATAGATGCAGAGAGGGGGCAGGCAGAGAGGGCTCAGCTCACTATGGTCAGGGCAGAGAACTACATGCGCAGGGCATTGAGGTGGGCTGAGTACCTTGAGGCAACTCGCAGGGAGTTGGAGGAGGCCCTGGATGCATCCCTGCTAGACCTCGAGGCCAGGGAAGAGGCCCGCCTCCGGAACATCGACGTGGAGTTCGATGATGCCCTGGCCCGGAGCATCAACAGGTGAGCCGTTGGACTTGCCCACCGCCTTTGTACATAGTTCTTTAGAGTTAGGTTTCCTTTGTTTTTTCTTATTTTTCAGAGTTAATGGACTTTGCTCCACGTTATGTATAGATTTTATTCATAGGACGTTTTTGTAGGTTTCCTTTGGTTTTGGGATCATGGACCCTTTGGACTTGGATTGTGTACAGTTGAAGACTTGTACATACTTTATTTTTTAACATTTCCCATGGATTAATGGTTTTCTTTTTTTTTTGGTTATTCAAATCATATTGACATTGGCGATGGACCACTTTTCTTTTTTCATGCCAGGGATTTTTGTTCATCATTGGATTTTCTATTTTATTTTGGTTATAGCTTTCATTATTTATTCATTTGCAAGTTTGATTTTCTTTATGTTATTTCATTATGTTTTTAATACATTTATTTTAACTTCATGATTGGTGTTCTGTACTATCATTGGTTTTGTGCGCGTCTCAATGAACATTTCCTCTGTCATGTGTTGCCACTGTGTGGCTCTGTTGTGCATTCATGCATGGGCATGGTGGTTCTTTTAAGACTGTCAAGGCATGGGTAATTTGGGAGTGGGTGCAGTGGATGGTTGTATGTGAGTGGGGTACGTTTATTCCGGTGGTGCGTGTGGACTTTTACACGTGTTTTCGCTAGCGCGAGTGGGGTATGCCTATTCCGGGGGTGCGCGTGGCACATTTACATGCGTTTTCCCTAGCGCAAGCGGGCTACGCATATTCTGGGAGTGCGCATGGACTTTCACACGCGTTTTCGCTGGCGTATGTGTTTTCTGGGGGTGGGCATGGACTTTTATGCACGTTTTCGCTAGTGCAAGTTGGGTACGTGTATTCTGGCGGTGCGCGTTGACTTTTACACATGTTTTTGCTAGCGTGAGCAGGATACGCATATCCCGGGGGTGCGCATGGACTTTCACATGCAAATTTGCTGGCGTACATGTATTCTGGCAGTCCGGGTGGACTTTTACACGCCTTTTCAATAGCACAAGCGGGGTATGCGTATTCCGAGGGTGCACGTGGACCTTTACATGCGTTTTTTGCTAGCGCAAGCGGGGTACGTGTTTTCTAGGGGTGCGCGTGGAGTTTTACACGTGTTTTTGCTAGCGCAAGCAAGGTACGCAGATTCTGAGGGGTGCGCAGGGAGTTTTCCAGGCGTTTTCGTGGTTGGGGGGTTGTATGCTGGTCCACTGGCCTTTGCGCCATGTATGGGATTTGTGCAATATTTTTGGTGTACAGGGCGGGTTTGGGAGCGTGACTGGCGCTGCTGCAGGGTTGCTGCACAACTCTGCGCCATGGCTTGTTATGGATGTTAGTATCCATGAAATACGCTGTGCGCTAAAATGGGTTTTGGCGCTAGGTGCGCCAGCCACGTGCGCCACTTGTGTGCTAAATTCTATGAATTGCCCCCTTTGAGTATTCTGACGGTTTGCAGTATACTAGCAGTCTTTGAGAGTTGCATTCTAATTATTATCCATTCTGCACAGATCGGTGCACCATACAGACAGGATATATTTTGGAAATTCCAATGTTCTAAGCTTCACCTAGCGAACATCAGAACACATATTGTGATTCAATAAGTTAACCAAACAAAGATAGACAATTGTGGTAAAATGGATAACAGCATTTTAAGAATGCTCTTTTACGTACATCCCAGTGATTATTTAGCGCAGAGTAATGGTTATGATTGGGTGACAAAGCATACTTTCTGAAACCTTGAGTGAGGCAGAATGGCCTTGCTTTAGTTGGGCTAATTGCCTATGGATATGATTTCCTCATCTCAAGTGTTACAGAAATTGATACCAAGATAATGAAATGCTTCTACCTAATCAATGTTCTACTTGTTATAACATATTGAGTAGGATTGTTTAGACCTAGACCCGTCAGCACTTTGAAACACAATTCTTTGATATATAAGCGCCTTACAAATGCACAATAAAATAAATAAATGATTACATAGTTCAGAGTTTGAGGATGCAAATGTTGAAATGTGAGTTTTAGTAAGGTTGGTTTGTGGCTATACATTTCCTACACCCAACAATCTTTTCAAATGTGATTCATTTCCCACCACCAACATGTCATACAAGTGCAATGCCTTCCCCATCCACAGCAATCCATTCACATGAGACACATTGGGCCTCATTACGACCCAGGCGGTAAGTTACCGCCTGGGTCGTACCCTTACCACCATGGTGTAAACTACGTTTACACCATGGTGGGTGGCGGATTTACCGCCCCATTCCAAGGTGAGGGGGGCGGTAAATCCCCATTTCCCATTTTACCCTTCCCCATTCCCATTTTTGCCCCATAGGGCATAATGGGAGTGGGGAAGGCGCTAATTACGCCACCGTAAATTACGGTGGCGTAATTAGCACCATGGTCCCTTAGCGCCATGGATTTTAACGCCTGCAAAAAGCAGGCGTTAAAATCACCATGGTGCTAAGGGACCTTGTAATCAGGGGTTAAGGGTCGGCGCCGTTTACGGCCCCGTTAACCCCTTAACGCCTGACTCATAATGAGGCCCATTCCCTTTCCCCAACATTCCATTCAAGTGAGGTACAGTTTCTGTGCCCAAACAATCCCACTAAGTGTGACACATTTCTCACCCATGGCAATCTATTTAAGTATGATACATTTCCCCCTCATAAGTGTCCATCCATGTTTGACATGCTCTCCTCCGCTAACACTCCATCCAAGAGTGGTGCACTTTGGGTCCCCCACTGCCAATCCAAGTGTGATGTATCTCCCCCTGCAATTGATCCCAGTGCAACACATTTCCTATCTCTAAACAATCCATCTAGGTGTGATACATTAACTGCCTCCAATAGTCTAACCAAGTGCGATGCATCTACGGCCCAAGTAATCCATCTTGGGGAGCCGAATCTCCCTGTTTTTCAGAGTGGTTTCTCTTGCTAGATTTTGCATGGTTTAGCACATTGGGTTGTGTTGATGGGGGTAGGTCCCTTCAGTTGGTCTCGGTTCATATTGGGTGTGTTTGGTTAGTCACTGCTTTCATGGGGTTCCTTTCTGTGTGTTTGCTCATTTTGTGGTGCTTAGATTTTGTTCAGGTGTTTTCCTCCCCTTCGGATCTGAAGAGCCAGGTTTTTAAACGATTTCTGAATTTTAGATTGTCCTCCGTAGTTTTCATTTCTTTCAGGAGGGAGTTCCAGAATTGTAAGGCTATGCAAGAGAAGATGCTCATCCAAGTTTTCTACTCAAGTAATGTTTAGTTCTAGGCAGATGTTGTTGCTGGATTTAAGTGTTCTTGCTGGTTTGTAGATGCTGATTTTCTTTTGTATGAACTTCATTCCCTTTCCACAGATTGCTCTGTGTGTTATGCACATTGTTTTAGAGGTGATTCGTTTTTTGAATGGGAGGCAACGTAGCATCCTTAAGGCTGGTGTGATGTGGTCTCTTTGGGAGATTTTGAGAAGTCTGGCAGCTGCATCCTGTATTTGTTGTAGTTTCCACAGCAGGAACTCTGGCATTCCAAGGTAGATACTGTTGAAGTAGTCTATTCTGGACATACTTAGGGAGATGGTGGCAAGTGGTATGTGCATGAAGGAGAAGAAGTGTAATATTTTCTGATAATGTGCAGACAGAAAAAGCATTTCTTAATTATTGCATTGATTTGTGGTTCTAGTGTTAGCTTGTTGTCCATTAGGATCCCCAGGTTTTGATTACTTTGGATGGTGCCGGTGCTGGTCCTAATTCTGTGTACCATTCAGTGTCCTAGTTGTTTCCTTGGCTGTTGGGTGAAATCATGGTTTCTGTTTTGTTCATGTTCATTTTAAGGTTACTAGTTTTCATCCACTGCTAGAGTTCTTTGAGGCAGTCTGTTAGCGTGGGGTTCTCCTCTTCATTGCTGTTGATTTTGTAAATGATTTGGGTATCATCTGCATAATTGCAGCATGTGAGGCTGCTTCTTTTGATGAGGCTGATTAGGGGCATCAGATAGATGTTGAACAATAGTGGGGATAGTGAGGAACCCTGTGGCACTGCAGAAGTGGTGATCCGTGGTGCAGATTTGAATGGTTATAGCCATATTGTTTCTGTTCTTCTGGACAGGAATTATTTAATCCAGAGGACTGCTATGTTGCCGATCCCTATGTCTTGAAGTCTTTTGTCAAGAGTGTTATGGTTGACAGTGTTAAAGGCTGCAGAGAGATTGAGTAGTATCAGTGCCGATTTGTGTTGGAATAAGCATTGGTCTTTAGGTCATCCCATATAGAGAGTTGTGCTGTCTCCGTTCCTCTCATGGGTCTAAAGCCTACTTGTGCCTGATCAAATAGCTGGTTGTTTTCAACATGCTCCATTATTTGTTCGTGAACATAATCCTCTATTCATTTTGCCGGTATGAAATGCTTGAGATAGATCTGTAGTTTGAGAGGTCTTCAATATTGCCCATTGTACCTTTGAGGAGTAGTTTGATGTGGGCTGATTTGAAGGCTTGTGGTGCACTTACCCTTGAAAGTGACATGTTGAAGAGGCTTAGGTAATATTCCGATGGTTTTCCCTGTACAAGGATCGCTTTGTAGATGTCTGGTGAACAGGGATCATCTGAGGAACCTGCCTTGTTGCTTTTGTTCACCAAGCTGATGAATTCTTAACACCTTCAAACCCAATTGGATACTCCAGTGTTGACTCACACAAATTTTGAGCCACCGTTTTTTGCATCCGACGAACCAGCTTAAATTCTGATTTGCCACAGCAGAACCTCATAACCCATCTGTGCAGATGACTTGAAACTGCCACACATTTGAAGCAAGCATTGAATCACCAGGACCTTGCTTCACAGCTTGACTTTAACCTCTGTATCACTGTGTTCATAATTGACCCGAACCAATGTTAAAAAATAATTTTTGCACTGGGCTTGATTGTCAAACCAATCCTGGTAGCCCATTGACTTGCATTACTAGATGATGTCTTAGAACCACACAGAGTACCCAGTAGAATCCAATTCAATGCCAAATAACTGCCTGGGATCAACTTGACACAACACCTTCAAACCCAGTTTGATGCAGAAGCACAACAGTTTTAAGCCTGACTCAACACCGTTGAAATGCCTAACATTGGAATCAGGTACTTTCAAGTAACCATATCACACAGGTCCACCTTATATGTCCCTAGAGACTGGTTAAGTCCCCTTTTCACTTTTTCTCCTACCAAAGACATATCCTTTTCAATAACATTACTGCATTTCTTGCCTGTTTTCTCCCTGACAAATTATCCAGAATGTGTATTCTTGTTTGGTCTGTATTGTCTGTCTTATTTTACAGGGGTGCATTTTTATAGTGTTTTGGATAGTATATTGTATAATTGATCTTTTTTAATTAATATACATATTTTTTTTTAAAAACCTTTACTGTACATTTCTTTCTTTTGGAACTATTGCTGTTTCGTTAGCTACTATCTCACATTCACACTTCTTCCGAGAGTATAGCCTTACCTGGGCCCATGTTACCACAAAAGGTTTAGGATCACTGTTGATTTGTGTTTTGGAGGCGGAAAAGTTTATGCAGGGTTCTTGGACCTGGCTAAAGCTTTTGATTCTCTCGATCGTTCCCTATTGTGCAACAAACTGTACAAAATAGGGGTTCCACCCCCTTTTTGAATTTAATTATTTCTTTGTATTCTAATACCCCAGCCTCAATGATCAGTCATCCAGGTTTTGGGGTTAGCAAGGAGTGTGGGACAAATAATGGTGTTTGTCAGGGATATCCAATGGGCGCTACTTTTTATTATATTTCTTTCAGACTTTATGCTCATTCATTTACTGGTCTGTTTTCGCCTATACTAAACAGAGTTCTCTGCCCCTTCCTTCTCTCTGCAGACAATGCCATTTTATTAGCTTTAACACCAAAAGGATTAAGAGCCAGCTTGAGCTATGCAACTAGATATTTTGAGGCTAACAGTTTGAGCTTAAATCTAAATAAAATCAAAGATAGTGGCTTTTGGTGCCAACAAAAAGAAATACAATTGGGCCATAAATAATACAAAATTGAACAAAGTAGACTCATATTTTTATTTAGGTGTGTTTTTCGAGCAAATGTCTATGGTATGCCCATTTACAGCAGTTGGAAAACCGGCTACATACTGGCCTGGGGGGTCTTCTGAGATTGTATTATAAATATGGCAGTACTGAAAACAGAACTCCAGGACTCAGCACCATGAGGTATGTATCGATTTAATTTTAATGATCAATCAATCAAAAAATGCCCTCTTTATGTTGATTACACGTGTTTCGGCTCAGCTGAGGCGTGCTTTTCTGAATAGAAGGATTATTGGTCTTAGGGATACTACCCTGTTATTACTTACTTGACAACAGTCATATGGATTTGTCTTAACGCTTTCGGCCCTGATTTGAGAAAGGCTCTGGGGAGCCGAAACACGTGTAGATTGTTTTAGGCCAGGAGATGGAAAATCATACACACACTAATGCATGCTTTCTTAATAAGCATACGGGAACTCCTAATGGTTGTCCTGTTACTTTTTGGGAACAGGAGTGGTGCATGCAAATTGCACACACTACAATGAGATTGTTTTGCTTTTAAGAGAAGTCTTACATGTTTAGCCATCAATGTTAGCGCAGGTGAAAAAAAGCAAAGAACAGACAGGGTGCACCACCTTTTTTGGATGCAGGAGAAACCAAACCACACACATTCACTAGTGATTTGTTTGGGCATGGGTGGAAAGAAAGCAAATGACACACATTGACTTGTGATATTTTGGGGAACAGGAGATACGAAATCAAATTGTGCAAATTGGCAGCTGATTGTTTTGGGTCGGGAGAGGTAAAATTATCACACATAACGTATGTTTTTTTAGGAGAAATCTTGCATGTTCGCCAGTGATTCCTTTAGGAACTGGAATGGGGAATGCAAATCGCCCCCATTGAAATGTGATTGTTTTGCATGAGAGGAGAATTCATTTATACTTAATTGGGGCAGGAGAGAAGGTACAAAATGACACATAGAATGTTAACCTTTTTTTGGGATGCAGGAGAGGAGAAACCAGGCCACGCACAAGCAGTGATTTATTTGGGCACAGGAGAGAGAAAACCATATCAGAGATATTGACTTGTGATACTTAGGGTGCATGAGACTAGAAAGTCAAATTGTTCACATTGACAAGTAAATGCTTTGGGCCGGGGGAGATACAACCAAGTCACACACTAAAATGCAATTGTTTTGCGTAAAATAGAGGAGAAATCACACCTATTTACCCATCTTGTTTGTGCTGGACAGGAGAAACGGACGAGATTTCTTTTTGGGTGCAGATCACTCATGATTGCACACACATTGACATATGATTTTGGGGACATTGGAGGGCAGAAGCCCAATTGCACCCTTAAATCTTGACTTTTTGGGATAAAGAAAAGGAGAAATAAATCCAAACACATAACCAGTGATTTATTTTAGTACAGGATAGTAAATGCCATACCACAGACATTGAGTTGTGATTTTCTTTAGGTGCAGAAGAGGCTGAGTATCCCATTTACCAAGAGGCAAACATTGCGTGAACAGGTTTAATGACACTTTCACTGCTGAGTTGACTTCTGTGACAAAGTGGAGAAGGTGTTGGAACCAGGGATTGCTGAATGTTAAAATGACCTTGGTGCAGGGACAGCTAATCCATAATGACTATCGGGCATTGATCCGCCACTCATTATGGATGAGCCAAACCATCCCATGAGTGCTCCCCCAGCTGCAGGGAGCAGTTTTAGGAGCACTCATGGGCTGGCTATAATTGCCTGCCCACACATCCAGGCCTTGAGGGGCAGTGAGATGCGGTGCTCCAGCTCCACTGTGCATTGCAAGGAGCTGGTAAGTGCTCTCTGCTTCCTAGTTCCTGCCATATCCTGTGGAGGTGTTGGTGGGCTTCATTGCAGAAGGCAGCATGAGGCTGTATCGATTGGAATCCAGAATGGGCGGCAGGTATAAAAACTATATCAGCTCTTTCTTCCTATGACCCATCCAATGCATGTGCTTTGAGGAATCACAAATGAGACACGGACACAGAGGACTCATGATGATTCCTATAAAGCTTTATTGAAATGATAAAGGGGTGGGAAAATGCCTCATTGCCCTTAATCTAGGAGGTATTTCCCTACATCAAACACAAACTAAGGGCCTGCCCTGTATCAAGATGTCCAAAGCAAAAATGTCCTGTATCCGAAATCCTATCCTGGCCCTCTCATTGAATAAATAACTCTGAGGTGTTAAAGGTATCACATCTGGCTTTTAAGGTGCACACATTTTCAACTTCAACAAAAAGGTTTCTCTCCACCAAAACAGAAGGGTGAACCGCTCTTCAGAAGTGGAAAGACTTGTCCAGTGACCACAAGCTGCTTACATTTGGTGCCGCTGCACGCCATTCTGCGCTGGGAGTTTCTCCAAAACTCGCGCTCGCCGGACGCTTTGCTTCCAGGAGGAGGCGGAGCATCGCGCCGGTCACGTGACTGCTCACGTGACACTGTCAGCCCATAAACAGAGGGCTAGTGCAGCTGAGCGGCGTGAACCGCTCTTCAGAAGTGGAAAGACTTGTCCAGTGACCACAAGCTGCTTACATTTGGTGCCGCTGCACGCCATTCTGCGCTGGGAGTTTCTCCAAAACTCGCGCTCGCCGGACGCTTTGCTTCCAGGAGGAGGCGGAGCATCGTGCCGGTCACGTGACTGCTCACGTGACACTGTCAGCCCATAAACAGAGGGCCAGCTCACCCTTGCGGCGTTAAGCCCGAACGCGGAGTAAAGGGCAACGCATCTGACCACACTGTTTTCGCTGTTTGTGCTGAGAGCGCGTGAGGGAGGACATTACCTGCACCAGACCGCTGCAAACCCGAAGCCAATCCCAAATGGAACCAGAGGTTTGTCCCGTTCAAGCCGTGACTAGTACCTTGAAAGTTCCGCATCCGCTAAAAACGGCAAAACAAGGAAAGCGAGCCCGGGTAAAAGGAGGAGCAAATCGGATTCGTCACAAAGATCAAAAGAAACCCGTTCTATCTTAGACCTCCTGTTGTTAACCCAGGGCTCATCACATGATTCAGCCTCAATATCACGCTTGGGAAGCACACATAGAACACAAATTAATACTGTGGCTGATCTACAAGGCAAAGCTCAGGATGCTATGCCTCCGTCACTCTTTGTGATGGCTTCCCAGTCGACGATGCAACCTTCTACTTCAAGGGAATAAATGGCTGAAGTGCCGCAAGTCTGTACCGTATTAGAGGACCGTGAGACCGAAAATGAACTATCGACCCACCTGCTTACCCCCGCATTCAAGGGTGGCAAAACGAGTTCGAACCCACAGAAGGGTCCCCCGCCGCATATGGTCGAAGGAGAGTTTCCTTTCGACCTAAATCACAAAGCCGACACTGAGTTCGAAAATGATCTAGCCCTGGAACAGGAGCAAGATGTGACTAGTTTAGAGCCTGTTGATCCAGCTAACACAGAAACCCATAGTAAAATCCAGCAAAGTGGGGCCAAATTGCAAATTTCGAACAGCATAGGATCAGGGAGATCAAAAAAATAAAAAATCTCACTAAGGCAAGGGATTTAACTGAAATAATTGAGCTATCTCCACCACGACCTATTCAGGAGGAGGAGCAAAACTGTTCAATTAAAGAAGGTGTAATGGTGAAGGGAGCAGCACCGTTCACGGAAAATGACAAACAGGACCCAAAAGCAATTCAGGTCCAAGTCATGCTGCACGATCCAGAATATGAGCGGGCTGAATACAGGAAAGCGATGGGCATAAGTAACATAAGGCTCCATTCGCCTTGTAGAGAGTATATCAACAGAAAACCAGTACCTGATTCCGGCAAAGAGACGGACTCCGACGAAGATGGCGTGATGAGTGAAAATCAAACGGAGGGTGAGCTGGAGGACTCAAACAAGGAAACTGATGGGGAGCAACTTAGAAACGGAGATGGAGTAAAGAGGAAAAAGAGAAACAAAACTAATACCCCAACCAAAGCTCAGGGACCGAATAAAACGGTAAAACCGAGACCACAATTAAAATTCCATAAGGCGGAACAAAAATCAAGAGAACGCACCAGACAGAGCGGCCAAACGTCAAAAGGTCTTCCAAACCCTCTGCTGTCAGCCTCGCTAAAAAGTTTCTTTACCCAACAATACAAAATAAAACAAAGTTTAGATACAGAAATATCAGACGCTGAAATGTTGGAAATAACAGTGGACACCCAGCCTGCGCAAAAACAAAGGAAAACAGACACACCCACAAGAGACATCCAAGGGCCGTGTAAAGACACCGTGCAAGAAAAAGCACATATACCCGCAACAACACCTGATATGTCCACAGAAAAAGCAAAGACCATGGAACCTTTATTAGCAGGGCTACAAAACGAAAGGAGCCTCCCAAGAGAAAAGGCCCCCTTATCCCAGACCCCTAAACACCCTAAAGGGGTTCCAGTTACCATAGAGGAGATACTGGTGCTGGAAGACGAGAAAAGAGAGGAGGGGGTAAAGCAAACGACACAGCCCTATCCAGAGGCAGAAGAGTGGCTGGCCTGGTCAAAGCTCCATCTGACCAGCTGCCTCCCCTTCTCACCCTCGACAAAAGGAGACTCGTTTAAACCGCACAAGGAAACCCAGCAGACGAAGTTGGGCTCTCCGAAAACGTCGACAAATTTTGATAGAAACTTACGATCAACAGGGGACCCTCAAGGGATGAATTCGTCAGCCTCATCGAGAAAAACCGAAAAAAATCAAGTCTCGCCAAAAAAGAGACGTTTGAGCGACATCGCTGTGGCCCTACAAAATGAGTCTCCCAATAAAAAACCGGAAATGATTGCTATTATGTCTGCTATGACCATCGTCTTGGCCCCTTTTTGTAAATTATACGAAGCGATCAAAGAAAATGTTCAGGACAACTCCGCACTGTTATCGAATATGATGGAGAAATTAGTCCAGGTGGAAAGCCTCATACATGGCTCAGCGTACAAAGCTCCAAATAAGAACAATCAATGGGAATCCACTATCCAGGCTTTGGAGAAAAAGATCGAGACTATGGAATCCAAGACGAGCTCCTTTAAAACAAGTCAAACAACCCTGGAAGATCAACCGACGATGTCAAATCAGAAAACACACTGGGAGAAGAAACTGGAAGCTCTCAAAAAAAAGATTGAGTCCATCGCAACTGTGCACAGTTCCTTGCCCTCCGACCCTTTAACGCCTATAGGGGGGACGCACGAGGCAGTACAAACTTCAAAGGGAAAAGAACCAACCGTACTTCGACTGGTACAAGAAAAACCAGAAGGAGAAAAATTGTCCAAACCTCAAAGGACGCATTTACAAAACACCGTTCGTACTGGACAGGTGGCCCCAGGCACGTTGGCAGAAGTAGCCGCGAAGGGACCCAGACAGGGCAAAAAGCATACAATCGCAAATAGATCCGACCAAAAGTCCCAGCCAAAAGAAATCGATCTCACGATGTCACCAAGAACAGTAGAGGACTTTCTAACTTGTGCGGACCTCATGGACATTTCCACCTATTCAGAAGATGGTCAGCAGAAACCAACGAATCTGCGCCCTCAAGAGAGCGGAAGTGAAAAGAGTCTTGCAGAGCACGTGGAAAGGCAAAACGGCAGGCCCCCAACGGAAAAGGTGGAAATTGGAGAAGTCCAAAGAAAGAAGTTTGCAACACATCGGGCAGAGGAAAAGAGTCCACCACCCAAATCGTCTCCAGAAGATGTAAACCCCGCAAACTCAGTTTCCAGTACAAGAAGAAGTCCCCCCAACCTGTGCAGTCTCAAAGCCTCTCCTATAAATCAAAGAAGCCATAGGAATTATGGCACGTCAAAAAGTGACATCACAACCAGGAAAAAACTCAAAGAAGGAACCCGGTTGTTCAAGCTTGAACAAATGGAAGCGGATAAAAACTCCCTAATTCTAAACAGACCGACGGTGCTCCAGATAACAAAGAAAATGAAAACCCTGAAAAAGATTCGATCAGACGACCTCGTGCT
This sequence comes from Ambystoma mexicanum, assembly GCF_040938575.1. NCBI lineage: Eukaryota > Metazoa > Chordata > Amphibia > Caudata > Ambystomatidae > Ambystoma > Ambystoma mexicanum. The sequence continues at coordinate 1,133,691,301 of NC_090922.1, read as the reverse complement.
CGTGGAACCCTATCATAGGGAAAAAAGGGCCAAAGCATTTCTACATTTAAAAACAATCGCAACTAAGGATCTTGACGAATCGGTTTACGAAGAATTTGCCCAATTGGGCTTCCGTTTGACGGAACAAGAAAGGGGACGGAGCGCCCAAGACACGGAAGAGAAAGAGGCGGTAAATCTGAAATATCAGAACCACTATCGATCCAGAACGGACGATTTATCCCAACAAACCCGATGGCGTAATCATCAGGAGCGACAGGAAATTTACAAGTGACCACAGAGGTCCGGTTGGGCAGGGACCAGGTCGAATGAACTACGATCAAGAGACGACTCCAATTATAGACATCGTCAAACTAGGAAGGTTCATTCCGATGGGACCTGGAGTGAGAGCAAAAAAAAAAATCGCGAGGCCAAATATCAAATCATGGACACTCGTGATGGAGCCCGAGAAAAGCAAGAGGACTTAAAAATTAAACAAGAAAAGTCCCGAGTGACCACGGGAAATGAAAGACAACCAAGAGGCCCCTGGCAGTGGCTAACAAGAAACTGGTCCAACAAGAAGGGCTAATAGCAACGACCAGGGTCAGCTTGCCTGAAAGCACCATTTGGCAAAGAAACTCGTGAGCGACCCACAAATGAAAGCTACTCCCTGGCATCTTGGAACACGAGAGGCCATGCTCACCTGACAATACCCGGTGACGTCGACTTAGGTCACTATGAAATATTATGCCTGCAAGAAACCTGGCTGGTTAACAAACCAGTCTTGGATGGTTTCACAGTGACATTCTCTCCGGCAGTGAAAGGCCTCCTTGGCAGACCATCGTCTGGTTTGATAACCGCAATTAAAACCGGAGTGGGTTTCAGGGAACCAACAACGTGGAAACAGTCCTACGAAATGCTGGTCACCTTGACCTCCAAAACTGATCATGGGGTACAGAAGACCAAAGGGCGCCCGAACCATCTGGCTATTCTAAACTGCGATTGGAACCCCCAGAGAACGTCTATAAAATCTTTCTGCTCCTCCGTTGGAACCACGATTGATCAGCTTTATGTGGAATTTGAGAAAATCGAGCTTATCATCTGTGGCTATTTTAACGCCAAATACATGTCCGCCTCAAATGACCGCCAATGCTCCCCCCTGAAACGGGGTGGCCCTGACCTCACAATTAAAAGAGGAAAAGCCTTGAAGGAAGTCCTTAAACTAAGAAACCTTCAAAATGCCACCGCTTTGTTCCCTAAACAATTAAACATCCCCACGTGGGAGCGAAACGGCTCGAAAGCGACGCTAGACTATATCTTCATAACAAACGGCCTCATCCAAGACCTCTCTGACTTCAAGGTGACTAAAACGGTTAACAGTGATCACAATCTACTGTCCTGCACGTGGTCAACCATTAACCGGAAAGCAAGCTCTTACGATTGGACAATCGAAACTAATTCACAACAGACCCGCCTACGTTTGAACGAACAAAACATCAAGAAAATTAGGCAGGCCTGGGCAAACAAAGCCACCCAGGAGGGAAATGAAGTAACGATCGAAAGACCAAACTACTTACCACTACTTCTAGAATTCCGGGTGAAAGGGCAAAAGAAAACGAGACATCGTCCTCTTAACCACCACAGTTACGATAAGACCCTGGTTGAAAAAAGGAAACTCAGCCGTAGACTGCTAAGAAGAGCAAAGAAGTCCAATGTAGAGGTCGACTGGCTGGCTTGGCGCCAAGAAGTCAAAATCTACAAAAATTGGCTGAAACAGCACAAAATCATCCAATATCAAAACGACGCTGAGATGATGATGTGTAAACTTCAATCCAAAAAATCAAATGAATTTTGGACCCTTATAAAAGAGTCAAACAACACACAGACTTCCCCACTTTCCAACGCAGTGGCCGAAGACACCTGGTGTAAATATTTCACGGCTGAATTTGACGGTCGATTGATAGAATCAGAATTTAAAAGTCAGGGCCCTGAATCATCTTGGGTCGACTTAACGAACAAGGACGACATCGAACTAGCCATACGAAAACTGAAGACCTCAAGAGCCCCGGGTCCGGACGGCCTTACCAACATGGACCTAAAAATGTTACCCAAGGAATGGGCGGAAATGATCAGTAAGATCTTCGCCGAATGCGGCAAAACAAAGATGGTGCCCGAATCATGGCAGAAGGCTGTAATAGTCCCCATCTACAAAAAAGGACCGAGAAATGAACCAGCGAGCTATAGGCCAATCGCCCTTCTTGACATAATAGGCAAAATATACGCCACAGGCCTCCTAAAACATCTACACGCATGGAGTAAAAACAGCCCGTCCTTCGACATATTGCAAACGGGATTCCAGAAAAATGGATCCACCTCGATTAACCTAATGGTCCTCAACATTCTAAAAGCGAAAGTGAAAGAAGGTGCCCCTAAGGTCCACCTGGCCTTTGTGGACCTGTCAAAGGCCTTTGACAGAATTGACCGTTCTACTCTTTGGTTGAAACTTCAAGGGTGGAATTGCCCAGCCACGATCCTGGAGCCCATAAAAGCCCTCCACTCGCTCACTAAAATCAGAATCAAACTCAACTATCAGGGATCCTTGTCGGACGAAATCAGAGTAAATCGAGGTGTGAAACAAGGGTGCCCACTGGCACCAGCATTGTTTACCGCATTCCTAGGCGACTATCAATCATCTGAAAGCAGTATTCGATCATTCCCACCAAAAATTGGGAAATGTGAGATTCCTCGTCTGTTGTACACTGATGACGTCATATTAATTGACTAAACCAAAGTGGGATTACAAAGAAAACTAAGGAACCTGGAGAGCTACATCGCTGATAATTATCTGGAGATCAACAAATCTAAGACCAAAATCTTAGTGATAGAAAAAGCTCAAACCAAAACAGTTAAAAAGCTTAGTGTTTTCCTAAATAACACCAAGATTGAAGTAGTGTCAAACTTCAAATATCTAGGGATTCAATTGGACAGTTCCAGGACAGAAAGGACCCTCCAAAAACAAATATGGGAAAAAACAAAATGTCTGACCTCCCAAATGAGGGCAGTCGACCGAAAGTTCGGCAAATTTTCTGTAACACCGGCTCTATCCTTCTACAAAGCCAAAGTGGTCCCGGCCTTGATCTATGGAATGGAGGCTTCGCTGTACCTCCCACGCAGCCTTTGGTCCAAAGTCGAAGGGTACGTGTGGAAAACAGTTTTGTGTTTACCTAAATCATCGCCCATCCCAGCCATTAGAAGAGAACTTGGTCTGGTGTCTCTAGCATCAATGATAGACCAAAGCGCGATGCGCTTATACAGAAAAATAATCATGTCAGACACTCTACCCATTTTTAACATCTTACGGGAGGAAATCGAAACAGGAAATTGCGAGGAATTTGGCCAAATGGACCAAGCTTCGAAAAGACGATCTGGCAAAAATAGAGTGCTCGGAAAACGACCTGAAAGAAAATCAAGACCGTATCAAAAAGAAAATGGTAGAAATGGACTGGATCTGTACTACGGAGATAGCTACTAGCTACAAACTCTTAAATCACTTACCTCCATCATTTAATAAAGCGAAACAACCCCTAAAATACTGCATCAAGTTTCCAGATAAGAAATTAAGAATGTCAATCATGAGAGCAAGACTAAACCTGATGCCAACCAGGGAAATTTTAACAATCAGAGGAGATTTATCCGACAAAAGGTGTCGTCTATGTAAAAAAGATTCCTCCATCGAGACGCTGAAACACCTGGTGATGGATTGCGATATTACAAAGAAAAACAGAACTACCTACCTCAACCCATTGGGGGAAAATTTGTGGATTTTTGAACCAGACGAATTATGGAAGAGACTGATCTCCGGCGAAAACACGAGATGGACGCAAGCCCTGGCTAAACTCATCGAACTCGCATTCAATCTGATAAATAGTAACAGATCAGAGGTTAACCCGTAACGGTTCAACGCGAGAAGAAAGTAAAGGGCCGCTGAGAGTCCTGACTCGGTGTGTTAGGCAGGGGGGGGACTCTGGAATCCGAACCTCAAAGCTACACTGTCGGTTTACAAACAGGTTGGAAAATTACGTGTTGCCCTAATGGCAGCACTCTGAAGGAGATCAAAACACCTTCTTTTTGACAAAACTTAGTTTACTGAGTAAAGTTCAAATAAAAATAAAAAAAAAAAAAGAATGGCAAAACAATAACCAGGGTCTTTGTAGCCCAGGAGGATAACCCCCTCCTCTTGGTGTTGCAATTAACTTCAGGGGAAATACTGCCTTTCTCCAGTTCTTTTCAACAATCAATGTAATTCAAAATCCTAAGTGTATGAATCTTCCCTGGGATTCTCTTCTCAAAAATACCACAAATGCAATTCAAAATCCTAAGGGCATGACCCTTCATTGGACTCTTTTCATGATATCTCAACTTGGGTGTGGTTCCCAGACTCCCAGAGTACCTGGTATACTTTTCTGCAAGGTTCTTCATATAGTTCCTTGATACAATGTGGGTGAAGGTTCCAGACTCATAAAACACCTGTTAAACTATCCTGCAAGGTTGACTCATATGCTCATTCACTATCAAGATCTAGGGCATAGGTTTTTGGCCAAATTCCTCATATATTGGTGTATTTTCACCTCCCTGAATACAGAGACTTTGTAAATAATTTTGTGATCCAAGCCATAGGGAATTTGCCTCATGTTTCAGTTAGGGACCAGAAATGCCTTTTCCATCTCCCTCCTGGGCCCCTGACCTTCCACTGTGGGCTCACCAACATTAGCATGACTCCTATGGCTTCTCTGACCCTGATTGCATCTCTCGCAGCTTTCACACTCTCTCTCGACTTCGGGCAGCTTGTCTCTGCAGCTGGTGTTGGTCTGCACATTGAACCCACTTCCCATGCTGGCAAGAAGCTCCTTTGCCTTGCGTCCCACTTAGGTGTCTATCCTAGCTACAGAAATTCATTTGTGAGCCAGATACTGCCTCACCGTCTCTCTGTGCCGCTTCTCTGCCTCGCCTCTTCTTCGTTCTTGTGTGTCCACCTGACAGCTTGGCTTCCCCAGCAGTGAGTTGCCGTCGGATCGCTCTGCGCATCTCCACAGCTCCATCTTTGTATTCCGGCCTTACTGTAGGGAGTCATTTAGAGCCAATTTGATTTCCCCAAAAGATGAACCGTTCACTCCAGTCTAGCAGAGCAATCTTCATTCTGGTTGCTCTCTTCCTCATGTCAGTCTTTGTTGCCGATGTAGCTACATGATGTTTAAAAGCTCTATCACTAATTGTTGGAGAATATTGAGGGTTACTGGCACAATACGCCATGAGAGCCTGATGATCGCCTTCAACCATGTGGTCCTCCCTCAAAAAGCCACCCCCACAGCCAAATCTGGAAGTGGCTGCCATCCATCCCTTGGCCACATGAGGAGAGGCTAAATCTGGAAACGGACTGATGACATCATCAGATGCATCACAGTGCCCATCAGAACAATTTAATACTAAAGTGCAGTACATTCTGTAGGACTTGGGGATATCCCTTGATACATTTAAAAATAATCAGTTTAGGACTAATGTGAAGCTATTTGAGGGAGAGTGGATCATGACAAATGACTCCCTCATGTTATTTAAATTATTTTAGTAATAGCCCTGGCATGCAAGGAAATTGGGGAGCCTGCTGGCTTATCTGGATTGCTTTCCCTGTATGATATATAACAAGAGATCTATTTTACATTTTGATGGAACATAAAAATGTATGTTTTGGAAATGCCATTGTAATAATGCTAAATATCAGATTGTTCTTAGGCGTAGACACCTCCTCTTGCCCCTCCATGTACTGCCGAAACCACACATCCCACCTATTTCCAATATTTGAGCATTAATGACTTGTTTAACAATGGCTGCTTCAAGTAACACAAACCGCTCATACTATGAGCAGCGTTCATGCGCGTATTTATAGCGGCCTTGAGTTGCTATGGCAGCCTCCAGGTCTCGCTTGAAGCACAATACACAGATACTGGAATTTTGCAATTGCAAAGGTAAGACCTTGCACCAGATCGGAATACAGATACCTTTTCGATAGTTCCGGCACAGAGAGATGCATACCCCTTTTCCCATCTTATCTTTCCCCTCTTGTCGCCTCCAGCACTTTGTGGACAACCGATGAGTGCCCCAGATCTACATTGAGTGGATTTTAAACACTGAGAATGCACGCACTGCAAATCAAAGGGATTAACTCCACAGGAGCCAGCCAACATCATGGATATCTGCCCCGCAGGTAACTGATGACCAGGTCCCCTGGACAACCAACACTCCATCTATGTTGCATCCATGTGCTAGTATCCATACATTAAAAGAGACCTGACCATGTGCTCTATGTCTCTCTCTCAGTGGAAAAATGTTTTAATCCTAAATGCAGTGTTTTGCGACCCCGTCCTAACCTTGCACTGAGGAAGGGAAGGTCTTACAAGGTCAGTGTGTGCTAGGTCTAAGAATAGACCTTTTTGTTTTTATCCTTCACAATCTTGTTTTAGTTGTAATGCCTATCATGCACTACCAACACCCTAGTAACCGAGTACCTGTTTTTTCCTTATTAGGGGTACCCCAATCCATGGTCCAGAAGAAGGCAGCTGAACTTTATACATCCTGCCGAAACATCCAAAGCAAAGGACAAGGACACCTAACGTTGAGACTTTACCACTGCAAACAGCGAATGACTAGTGACGTCGACCTAGGAATGGTCAAATGACTGTTGCAGCAAATGAAGGCCAATAAACTGGATGTGTTACACCATAGTTAGAAGCACCAAGGATGAATAAGTAATCCTGGAAAAGAAAATACAGACATAAATACTGAGAACACTATATAGCTAACTACTTTAGATAGATAAAGGAATCAGGGACCTTTATCAAAAATGTGATTGAATGAACTTTGTTTCAACCTTGCACCTGTCTCTGTGATGTATTTTTGATGTGTATCTATATATTAAGATACATGTATTGAAAAGGATTTTACCCTAATGTTTGCCATGTACGTTTTCAATATTGTCTACCTCTCACACGTAAGAGAAGCACGGTAAAATGAGAAATGACCATGCTGGTTTCTTTGAATGAAAATTGAACTAGTACCATTTCTCGTGAATATACAAAAAGTAAATAAAATGGGGCAATGAGAAAAACCCAATTTTGAGGAACGCTTACAAAATTAATGTATAGCATATTGAATGTCAACAAGAAGAGTTGAAGGCGAATGCGTATTAATACCACAGGCAGATAAATGATTTTTGAATTCGGATTATTAGGACACTGCTTGTTATAGTAGTATTGTTGCCCCTAGTCCTAATATTCCAGGGCCATCCTTTTGTTGAATATATTAGTTATTTGTAAGCATGAGAGAAAGATTAAGGAATGGGCAGCCCCTTTTACAAGCAAGCCTTAACTGTGATGGCAGTATCTTAGAACAGACGATCCTGATGCTAAACATGGTTGGTTTGTGATTGCATGATGGACTTGACAGGTGCTCAAGCGGGCCCTAGTGCTGTGCTAGCTGCCACCTAATAGGCGCCATTGGTGGGTGCTGTGTGTGGGGTTACTAGTGGGAGACATATGTATGTTGGAAATTTCAGTATGCCACCAGTAAACATAGTTGTGCATGAACATGGTACACGCACCATATGCATATCTTGCTTCTCTGAAGTCTCTTGACTTCCGTTTTGTAGAAGATGCACCCCAGGGTGCATGCCTTCCTCTGAACAGTTGCTCCACTAGGAGTTCAAAGTGCAAGTATGTGTGTGTGTGCAATCAGTGGGAATGGCGCTTGTACTTCTTTTACTCTTCTACACGACTCTGCAAACCAGAAATGCCAGCATATCTGTGCCAGAGCTGTGTACTACACAGAGTCTCCCTTTCCAATGCTGACCCTTTTAAAATGCAATGGCCTAGCCACTGGAGGCCTGGGCTATTGAAATTTGCATCCTCCCTTTGCCGAACATCAATTACCCAGCTACACATGAAGTCAGGAACAAGAAATCCTGTTACTAGCAAGTTGAATATGGTTATAGGGCAGAAAAGAACAAAGTGATCCAATTGCTAATGGCTACCCGCAAAGATACCCATTCACAAATGATTGTGGGTGCTGATAGCAAACCATGAAGAACAGTCACCATCACCAGCTAGTCCGTTATGCCGCAATGGACTATCTGAGAATTTCACAAACCAAACCCTGTGGTGCGAACATACCAAGGATCAGAAACCATGCACGGAATTTTGTCCAGCATGCTGTTCCGCTGTAAGATCCTTTATACTAGATGGGATCCTGCAGACACTTAGCATAGAAGATATGCAAAGAAGAATGTGCCAGTGCTTTAGGAGCCAGCAAAGTGGCAGAGGAGCTCAGATTGATTTTGACACAGAAGGCTTTCCTGATCTCAGTATGCCCTGTTTGTGCCCTCCCTGACTTATACGTGTAAGAATGAATAAAAGAGACACTCCCTGGACAGGGAATAAGGCACAAAAGAGCAGGCTGTGAGAGTTCAAGGAAAAGTTTATCTAGATCTCTGAGAGCGCTGTGACCACATCAAGGTTACAACACATTTATATAGGACATTGGCATATCTAACACATGATGCTACGTTGGACCTGGATTGGTCAGCCAGGGGGGTGTCCTAGGTGTGGGCATCATCTCTTCCTCTGGGTTGTTTGCTTGGTTGACAGGAGGATTGACGTCAGACATCTGTGCTCCGGATGGGTGAAGGTCAGGTCGCTGTGAAACACGGTGGTCACTATCTAAGCTAAGAAAATACATTCTAAACAATGCATGCACTAAATAATGGTTGATCAAAAGACCCTCAGTAGTTTATCAAGTCATTGTACAAATCACTCAGGGATGTTATATCATCTATAACATTTAGGTTATACAGGTCACAGGTTTATGGGTCTTGACCACCATAATACTCTCATTGACCTGTGGGGTTAGTTTCACAAGAATCTCAGGTATGTGGCATTTGTTAGTATTGGGCACGATATACTGCAGCGGAGGTCTAATGTTAGTTCAGGGTCTGTTGGGTGGGCTTCATAGCATGGTCAGCAGTCTGGCACATGAAAGGAATGCCTTACAAGGACACAGGGTTAGAATGGCAATAAGTTTCAACTGGCGAGGGTAAGAGGGCAAGGACACTTTTGTGGAGATGGACAAGCTATGTGCTTGGCTCCTGTTGGTTCACATGCAGGACAGTGATCTCAGAGGAAAAGAGATGTGTTACATTTATTATTTGTTGCAAGCATCTCCGGCTTCAGCGTGAGAATGGAGCTGCAGAGTTTTCCAGTTGGAGTGGGAACGAGGGTGGGGGCCATGTGCTCCGAGCTGCTGTGGCAGGGAAAAGGGAGAGAGGCATTTTGTACTATCGCAGTGACGCCTGGTCACCAAGATGGAGTCGAAAGGGGGTACAAAAAAAGGATGCCCTGTGTCCTACTCAGTGATCCCATCTACGCAAATGTAACCCAAAGTTAACATCGCGTAAGGGTGAGGGGCGTACCCACCAGTAGAGGCACATGGTCGGAGTTTTGTACCGAGAAGTGATGGTAGAGAGGGGCCCATTGGCCCCTCGCTCCCACACATTCCCCCCTTTCGTTACATCTAAAGTAACAAATACTTCTATTTTTTATTCTTTTCATTCTCCCTTCGGTAGTACTCAGCCTCCGCCACAGCCTCGTCCCACGCGGGGGTGCCTTTTATTGGCATCCACGATCTGCATAAACTTTCCTCTTCTGGCATATTCGTCTGGTGTACACATTAAGTAAATTCCTCCATCCCCATCTAGATCCACCCATACTCCTTGGTACCATTGCAACTCCCTTGGTTCTTTTATCGTTGTATGATGCAAATGATCAACTATATCCCCATATTGCCTGTAAATTGCTGTCATCCTGTATTGTGCTGTAGTGTACTCCCCTGTTTGCATTTGTGCATCTATCATGGTAGCTACCGTTGTCGGTCGGCCCATTGCTACCATCATCGTAGCTGAGGCTGGCATGCTTTTCTCACAACACTGCAGTCCCAGTTGGCACACACAGAAGAACAGGAGCACAAAGACGATGATGGGGACCAGTATTTTTATTGCCACATTTACCCATGATGGTATCCAACTGAACAAATTGTCGAACCACGTGCTTTCTTCTGCGCCTCCTTCTGGTCTCATCCTTTCCCCTAGATTGTGTACTGCTGTTATCACATGTGAGAGTGTCCCATTATCAGCATCTTCAGTTGGAACGAATGTGCAACACGCCCCCCCCAATTTTTCGGCAAACACCAACGTCCATCGCCGTGAGGAGATCTAGGACACATCTGTTTTGCATTGTCATTAGGCGCAGTGCGCGGAGCTCTATTTTTATCACGTTGAACCCTTCTTCTGTGTAGTTAGCCAGTTGGATGAGCTCCCAGCGCACTATCTGCAACCATTTGGCGTTTGTTCGTGCTTGCAGTCCCGGGACAAGAAGTGAGGTGAAAATTGTCTCTGCTGATGAAAAGAGCTTGTATTTATGCGGGATCTCAGCAAGGAGTTTCGATGATTAGGATGAGATGTAATTGGAGGATCTTTTACTTCATGTCAATCTTTTCTTTAGTTCATATTCTATCAATAGTTCATATGCTGGAGCTTCTGTTATTATTACTTGGGGCGCTGTCGATGGTTCAGCCGATTGCTCTGCTGCGGATATGCCAGCTGATTGCTCTGCTGCCGATATGCCAGCCGATTGTCCTGCTGACCCATGGATATGGCTCTCTGGTATTACCATCAGGGCTGTGTGGAGGGTGGCTAGAGCACATGTTCCTTTCCATGATGCGGGGAGGTGCAGGTAAGCTTGTTTGCATCAAATCCAGTACATATCTATGAGTGCAGCGGTGCCTTTCTTCATGTCAGGTATTATAACCGTCTTGTTACATTTCCTTGTCTCCCCCATGTTCACTCTTCCCTCCCCATGGAAACACAGTTCATGTGGCACCTCTTTCCATATTTTGATAGGCTTTTTTAATGCTGTGACCCACGTTAGCTTTGTGACATGTTGCGACCAGATGGGGTCACATACCTCCTTTATCCATTGGAAAGTCTCATTGGATAGGCCTCAAAGTGCTTCTGCTTTGCATTCGATAGTTTCTTCGTGCCACTTATTTTCTACATATCGCATCCCCTTGATGACAAGAAATGGTTACTTGAGGCAAATTACTCCTTGGCGTATGCTTGTGCACGTTCTCTCATTTTCCAGTTTTTTCAATGTGATGGTGTGCGCTTGGAACGTGCTCTTTATTCTGCATAAAACCAGATGAATTAAACATTGGGCCTCTGATAAGGGCACTTCCTGCGGTACTAACATTTTCAGTTCCTGATGCGTGCGGAATGAGTGAACAGACGTAGCAGATTTCATTTGTTGCTTGCTTCGCCGTGGCACTCATGTCGGAATACCATTTATTTGATTGATCAGGGTGGCAGGGATCTTCTATTTCGTCTAACCCCAGGTCATGATAAATGTTGTATCTTTTCCCTCCTGCCCCCCATTTTCTCCTCCTCCTCCCCTCCTTGTTATTGTTTTTCACCCGTTTGTAATGTATTGGAAACATTCCATCCCAGGTTGTATCATTGCTTTTCAATATGGTATGTGTATCGTCATCAGTAGCAGCAATCATGTGTGAGGTAGTTTGTATGGTTGTCTGTGCATGTGTACTAGTATTAGCTAAATCATTTGGCCAATAATAATCTCTGTTGTGTTTGTTAAATTCATAATCATCACTCATATTTATGTTCAGACGTAACAATGATACTCTTGTTGTGGCGTGTTCTGAAGGTTGCATCACATCTGTATTGTTCATGTTAATCTCATGTGATTCTTTCCACATAATCTTCACACCAGTCCATATCAAGTGCGACCCTTCTCACATCACGTTAGCCCCGCTTCCTCCCCTGTGCATGTCATTAACAAAAGATAAAAGGGTATAATACCAAGCCATGAAAAACAACATTACTGACATCAAAACTGCAGCACATTTGAAAACCCATTCAACGTTACTGAACCTTTTAGCCCTAATGGCGTCCCTATCACTATCTAGCATTAATTGGTTCTCCGCGATTGTAATTCGTTGGGCCATTTGTCACCTGGAGGGCGATATAAATTAGTTAAGTCACCACAATATATACATGTATTTACATTTTTTGTTCAACTTCATGTTTAATCATTATTTTTAGTCATGTTTGTTCATTTGCTCTATTAAACATTTACTTTTGCTATGGAGGGAAGAAGAATAAAACAGTGATGGAGAAAAGCGTGGAACAATGATCGAAACGAAGGTGGGAGATAGAGAGAGTTGAGGTGTATGGAGAGGATATTGATCAATGAAAAAGGAAAGAAGGAAAAAATAGAAAAGAAGGAAGTAGGAGATAAGTTGTGCAGAACAAGATACATATCATAACTTTTAACTCTGCATGTTCTCTTTACTGACAATTTGGTTATCCTTTTTCAACCTCATTTATGGTACCAGTGGCACCATCTTGCTCCTCCTGGGGGATTGTACTATCGTGTGCCCTCCTCACATCTGATAAGTGCAACCAATACTTCAATCCTTTCACCTTCACCCCAGTGGGTGTACTATAGATGACCTCGTAAGGGCCATGAAACCTGGGTGAATTCCACCTCCTCACAAAGCTGCGGATGTACATGTGTGCTCCTGGCATCAGTGGCCCACTTGAACTGTCTGTGGCCGGGGTGGTAGTATCAGTCGCCACATTTTCAGTAAAAGGCGGTGCTATTTGTCACGCTATGCTGCGTACTGTGCATGTTAACTGGGTCAGGTATTCCTTGAAATCTTCCACCAGCAATGTGGCAGCCCTGTGCGCATCCGATGCTCTTCTAATCGGGGATACTGGCGTGTGTATTTGCCTCCCAGTTACAATTTCGTGGGGGCTCAGATGGTGGTCTTTACATGGTTGCGTCCTGAGTTGGAACAGTGCTAGGGGCAAGCAATACAGCCAGTTCTTCTTCAGCGTGTTACACAACTTAGATAACTTACTCTTCAGCAATCCGTTGATCTTTTCTACCATTCCATTCACCATCGGATGATAAATTGAGCATAGTTTGTGTTTTACCCCCAAGAGTGATGTCACTTCCTTAAAGGGGTCATTCACGAAGTGCGTACCGTTGTCTGATCTTATCCCATCGCATATTCCCCATCGGGAAAACACTTCCCGAACAAGGAACTTGGCCGCACACTTCGCGTCTGGGTGGTGACATGGGCCCACTTCCACCCATCTTGAAAAGGGGCACACCACCACAATCAAATATCTTTCTCCATTACACCACTCTCCCATATTAGCATAGTCTATATGGAGTTCGCTAAATGGTCCTGTTGGTCGGGGCAGGGTACCGCGCAGTGTTCTCAATGTCATTCCTGAATTATATGTTTGGCATGTTGTGCATTCTACAATGAATTTTGACAGGTGCTCTTGCAAATTGGGGACGAACCAGTGTTCCTGGATGTCTGCGGCAATGTGTTGTTTTGCTACATGGCCGGGGAAAGCAGCTGTTGGAATGCTATTTCTAGTAACTCTACGGGCATTACAACCTTTCCTGTTGTCTCCTGTCTCCAAATGAGATCTGTGGCTGATTGTTTACATCCCTGTTTGCTCCACAGTTCTTGCTCCTCCTGTGGTGCTCTTCTTTGTAAATCTATTATCTGCGCTATTGGGGTATTACTGTAGGCTTCTTCTAGTTGGTCTGTGGTGGTTGCTTTTACAATGCATTTGAGTGTTGGTGTTACATTGAAATACAAGGCCTCCTTCGCTGCTGCGTCGGCTGCCGCGTTTCCCAATGAGATTGTATCTGTGTTGTTGGTATGGGCTTGGCATTTCACCCCTGCCACTACCGATGGTACTGCTAATGCATCTATTAACTCAGTCAACAATGTTGCATGCTGTACTGGAGAACCGTCTGCCCTCCTGAATCCCCGTCTATGCCACCGTGACAACCCTGAGTGCACTGTGGTAGTTGCATATGCTGAGTCTGAGTATATTGTCACCGCACATCCCTTGGCTGTGTGCAGTGCTTCGTTCAGGGCAGTTATTTCGGCTGCCTGTGCTGAGTAATGGGATGGGAGGCGCTTTTGCACAATTATCTCATAGTCATGTTCCTCCATGCGCACTACCGCCATTCTGATGTGTTTTTCCCCTGTCTCAGGGTTTATTGACGCTGACCCGTCTATGAAATACATTTCTCCCTCCTTCAGGGCATTTTCACTTGCTTTTGGGATGTCATCACCTTCCCCCTCGTATGTGGCGCAATCGTGTTCCTGTATGTCCTCTGTCGTACATGGCTCTGTGATAAATGTTGCTGGGTTTACTGTTTTGCACCTCACAACGTGAACGTTGGGACTTGAAATTATTATTTCATACGCTGTTGCTCTTTGTGTCGTTAGTGTTGATTTTGATCGCTCAAGGATGGCAAATAGGGAATCCTCCACATATAGCGTTACTGAACATCCCATGACAATGGTGGCGCTCTTTTTAATCGCGAAGGCCACAGTTGCGAGAGCCTGTTCGCACGCGAAAAGGCCGTGCATTACTGGGTCTAGTAATAATAAGCCAATGGTAATAATAATGGTAATAAGCCACTGTAATAAGCCAATGGTTTGTGACCTAAAGATGTTTTTTGTGTCAGTACTGCCATCATCAGTGTTCCATTACAGTGTGAAAACAAGAAAAATTCCCTCTCATAACCTGGGTTCGCGAGGACTGGGGCATCAGCAATGAGGTATTTTAATTTAAAATACTGTGTCATCATTTCATGCGTCCATTTTATTGCGGCTCTATTTTTCTTTGCTTCTTTTAACGCTTGTAGTAAGGGGCGTGTGTATGCCGTGTAATCAAGGATCCATGCTCGGCAATAGATACAAGTGCCAAGAAACGTTTGCATGTCTTTCACAGTTTTTGAGATTATTATGTTGCGTATAGCAGCTGCTCTGTCTGGGAGTATTCGCTTCCCATCTTTTGATATTAGCTGTCCGAGGTATACAACCTCGGCGAGGCAGTATTGCAATTTTCCTTTGTCCACCTTGTACCCCTTGGTAGCTAGCACATTCGGTAGTGCTATCGAGTCTTATTTGCACTTTTCTTCTGTATGGCTGCAGACGAGTAAATTGTCTACGTATTGGATGATGGTACTCTCTACATCTATGTTTCCAATGTCCCCAGGTAACACCCTGTTAAAAATGCTGCGGCTTTCACAATACCCTTGTGGGAGTCTGCGATGTTCATACCTGTTGTTCCCTAATGTGAACGCTGTCAGGTATTGGGATCCTGGGTCGAGTGGTATGGAGAAGAAAGCATTCTTCAAGTCAATTACAGTGAAACATGTTGATTCTTTTGGTACGCTGAATAATATTGATGCCGGGTTAGGCACTAATGGGAACCATTTTTGAATGACGTCACTGAGTGGGCGGAGATCCTGGATCATCCTCCACGCCCCTCCTTTTGCTTTTTTGATCGGGAAAATCGCTGTATTACGTGGGGAGTTTGATGGCTCTATGATGCCTTGTTTTAGGAGTGCATTTATGGTTTCCCTAATTCCCTCCTCTGCTTCTCTCGATATGGGATATTGCTTTACCCTCGGCGGTATTGCACCTGGCTTGAGTTTTATTTTTATTGGTGTCACCTCATGCAGTAACCCTACATCGTGGGGCCCTGTGGTCAAAATTTCAGGTGCTACCTTTGCCATGTCTTCCTCAAATATAGTCAGTGGGGCATTAACGCTAGCCATGAGTGGGCTGTGTACCTCTCTGTACTGGATCATAATATCACATGGTATACTTATTTCCATTATTATTTCTCTGTCTTTTTCACCATCAGTGAATAATTCCTCGTCTGTTATGTCTCGTAGCATTATGTTTGGGTCTATGCATAACACAGTTCTCCACTCGCACCCATGCGCGTCCAGTCCTATGACCACAATACGTCTGCTGGATACCTGAACTGCCTTGATGTCTATAGACATTATCGTGCCTGGCACGACATCTGTGTGTGCAATTGGGCGGAATATGAAATCTGATGGTGTTCTCCATTCTTTTCTCGTTATCTCTGGCACCGCTCGTGCTAATACCTTGATGCCATAAATAAACATACTTATATCAATGGGTATTCCTCGTACCACAACTTCGTTCATTACTGTGCTGATCATCAACATAGCTCGTACTGGGCACACTCCTGGGGTTGAACATACTATTCATCGTTCTGTAAACGAGATGGTCATATTTAGTTTACTTAACAAATCTCTCCCCAGCAAATTGATTGGCACATCTTCGTGGTACAGTAAGGGTGCGTGCACGGTTTTTCTCCCCACCGTTATATCAAGATCTTTAGTGTAAGGAATTTTTAAAATAGCCCCAGAGAACTCCTGCATCTCTATATTCCTGCCTGAGAGCGGAAACTGCCCTTCCATAAGACATGATTTCTCCGCTCCTGAGTCTACCATAAAGATAAACTGCTTATTTCCTATCTCTGCCCCCACTAGTGGTTCCTCTTCTGCACGTAGGGTGGTGGATAGGACTGGACACGCAAGTGTTCCCTGTGGACTGTTCTAATCTGAATGTCTTTATTGACCTGGCACTGAAAAGACATTGGGCCTCATTACACAGTAGGAGGAGAACCATGGCGCTATTAGCGCCATGGTTCATGCCAGTAAAATACCGGCACCGCCTTGGTGGAAAGGGGAATGGGGAAGGCACTAATTACGGCACCGCAAATTGTGGTACCGTAATTAGCTCCCTGGGTCCCTTTGCGGGTTGGTTTTTAACGCCTGCAAAAAGCAGGAGTTAAATTCCCCGACCAGCAAAGGGACCTCGTAGTAAGGCGGTAAGGATTTACCAGTACCGGTAAAATACTGGTACCGGTAAACCCTTACCGCCTACCGTGTAATGAGGCCCATTGTCTCCAACCACGGTCATGCCACGGTATGGTGCGGTATTGTTTGCGTTTCCTACTGCGTTTTGTCTTGCCATAGGTTGTGGCGGTGGTTGCTGTCCTTGCTGCATCTGAGGTTCTTTATAGCATTGGTCCTGCTGTCTCCCACCTCCCATCGGTATTCCATAGGGGCTACCTGGGTGTGGGTACCCCCAACCTTGTTTGTTCTCCATGGGTTGTTGCCCCTGGAAATACCCTGAAGGCCGCATTCTACAATCTCTGGAATAGTGTCCCCATCTCCCACAATACCAGCATGACCCTTGTGGTCCGCCTCTCATTCCTTGACCACCAAATCCTCTATTCCCCATACCTCCAAACCCCGCTCTCTGGCCACAGTACCCACCTCTTCCTCTTCCTGGTCTAGCTTGCCACTGTTGTCCACCGTACTGCTTTTCTCCGTTCCATGGTCCTTGTCCTCCTGTGGCCCGCAGTGCTGCTATTGTTGCTGGTCTGTTTCCCGCTCCTTCATCCCCCACATTTTCTCTGTGTGTGGCTATGCTGGCGTTGATGGCGGCGACCTTCACTAATTTGTTCTGTACCTGCTTCACCTCTTCTGCCAGCCTTTTTTGTGCTATCTCCTTTTCTCTCTCTTTGATCCTCCTGCAGTGGTGCACAATTATGCTCTGTATTTCAGGCCAGCCCGTGGCTTCTATCCCAGCTATTTTGTCCAAGGCCTTCTCTATCTCCTTTGCTAGCAGCACTCCTGCTGTGTTTTTCTCAAAGGTGTGTACCCATTTCCCAGCCCCTCCCGATAGTGGGGGGAGGACCTTCAGTAAGTTGTTTTTATTCATTTGAGCCCGTGAATGTAGTGTGGCGTACCTGCTCCTTTATGTATCAATGGCATTTGTAACTTGTGTTTCTTTCCTACCTTACTTACCGCGCCTTTCTTTATTTTACTTACCATCATATTTCCCCCTCGCTGTCTTAATCTACCCTGCCATAGTGGTGGCGATGGTGTATCTGGGTAACGGCGGTTTGGCAGTGGGGACCCGTCCTCGGCAGCTGCCTCTTCATATTCATCTAAGTCACTCCACACCTCTTCTATTTCTGATTCTTGCTCATTGTTTCCTTCACATCCTTCCCCTCTCTCACTTTCTGGGGTGGGTGGGCGTATAATCCTCACAGGTTTGTCATTTAGATGAAACAGGAACTCCCCTGACCGCCACTCTTTCTCTTGCCCTTGTGGTATGCATGTTCCTTGCGATGATATTGATCGCGGTGGCTCTGAGATTGCTTGCGCCACTTCCCCTGCTGTACTTAATGTTGGCGTTAGATCTGCCATAGATAACGGTGGCACCTCTCCTCCTCCTGGCAGCATTTGCCCTCTATCGCACAATGCCCTTAGCCGCGTTATTTCCATCTGTGCGTGCACTAGCTGGCGGTCTAATTCTCCAGTTAAGTGTGCCAAATTCACGGGGGGGTGTGTGCTTGTTGGACTATACAAACCTCCTTTATCATAGGATGGCGGTGCTGTGGCAACTGCTCCGGTTGAGGGTGCGGGGGTGGGACATGCTGGTATGTACAGGGGCTCACTGTATCCTACTGCTGGCCTTGACATTAAAGGATATATTTTCGTTGTATCGCCTTCAGCTGTAGTGGTTGTGCACTCGCCTTTGGCGTTCCGCTTACCTCTTCCAGCGTTTTCTGAGTTTCGTTCGTTCTTTCTTTATTTACCACTGCTGTAGGTGTAACTTCTTCAAACATTCGCCAAAGGTCTAGTACTTCTCTTCTATTCTGTAGTTGTTTCCCTTATACCTTGCTAACAAGTATGTGGATACTAAATCTAACACCATTTTATCGAATGACCCACCTTCTGGCCAAATTGGCATCACACTGTCTCCTTTTATCACTGTCAACCATTGATCGTGGTATTTTTGTATCTTCTCACTGTATAAGAGAAGGTGCTGACAAATATGTTCTAGTGGTGTTATTCCCCCCATGACGATATTTTTTCTTCTTTCCCGTTGTCTGTACTTGCCCTTCAACCTCTCTTTCCCTTAAATCACTTCCTCACTGGCCTTCCTTTCCTCTAGCTGGACAATATACCACAAATCTTCTATATCTATCTATCAATATATATCTATCAATATATATATATATATATATATATATATATATATATATATATATATATATATATATATATATATATATATATATAATACATTTTCAATGGTACCCTTATACTGGTTGCATGTTCAAATTCAACAGTTCATTTTTGTATATTTTGCCACTTTTACCCACAAATTATTCACGGTATTTGGATATCCTTGACAAAACTGGACAGAGCACAAAAGACATAACATATATCAAGCACATGCACTACCTGCATGCTTTTTCTTCCCGTCTGTTCTTTTTGCCACCCCTTCCCCGTTTCACCTACTCTTCTCATTCACTCCCCACCTCTTACACCCTCTTACTCTTTTCCATGAATTATTTCGTACCCAGAAAAAGAATGTTTTAAATAACTACTCCGAGTCTACTCAATTCATGAGACTCCTACTGTTTTCTCTGTATCTTCACTTATTTATTCTGCACTGGACGAGACAATGCTACGCGGCGCCGCCTTCTCTCCCGTTCGGGCTAGGATACCACTTCTCTTTTTCTCTTCACTTCTTACAAAAACCTAATGGCCATATGAAGGACAGATCAGAAAAGCCTCATCATCACTCACACAGGCTCTACTCTTCCCTATAACCCATTACCACATGTCCCCCCTGTTTCCCCCTTACCTTTCCTTTGTAACCTTCACAACCAGCACTCACGTGTTCAGTCAGGTGACTCGAGGTTCACCGCTCGCAGTCCGACCCCAGTCAGGCTCGCACCCCAACCAAGCCGTGGCCCGCCTCAGCGAGCAGCTTTTCAGTCGGGTATTCGTCAACCGGGAACCCTTGACCCTTCTTTGTAGTGTGCACAGGCTGGTCGGCCGTGGAGGCAATGGTTTTGCTGGGGGGCGTCCCGGATCTTGCCACACAGCGCCGGCCTCGAGGTACCTCTCCGATCACGTCGCAGGGGGTCACCAAATGTGTGTGCCTTCTCTGACTTATACGTGTAAGAATGAATAAAACAGACACTCCCTGGACAGGGAATAAGGCACAAAAGAGCAGGCTGTGAGAGTTCAAGAAAAAGTTTATCTAGATCTCTGAGAGCGCTCTGACCACATCAAGGTTACAACACATTTATATAGGACATTGGCATATCTAACATATGATGCTACGTTGGACCCGGATTGGTCAGCCAGGGAGGTGTCTTAGGTGTGGGCATCATCTCTTCCTCCGGGTTGGTTGCTTGGTTGGCGGGAGGATTGACGTCAGACATCTGTGCTCCGGATGGGTGAAGGTCAAGTCACTGTGAAACACGGTGGTCACTCTCTAAGCTAAGAAAATACATTCTAAACAATGCATACACTAAATAACGGTTTATCAAAAGACCCTCAGTAGTTTATCATGTCATTGTACAAATCACTCAGGGATCTATATCATCTATAACATTTGGGTTGTACAGGTCACAGGTTTACGGGTCTTCACCACCATAATACTCTCATTGACCTGGGGGATTAGTTTCATAAGAATCTCAGGTATGTGGCATTTGTTAGTATTGGGCACGATATACTGCAACAGGGGTCTAATGTTAGTTGAGGGTCTGTTGGGTGGGCTTCATAGCATGGTCAGCAGTCTGGCACATGAAAGGAATGCCTTGCAAGGACACAGGGTTAGAATGGCAATAAGTTTCAACTGGCGAGGGTAAGAGGGCAAGGACACTTTTGTGAAGATGGATGAGCTATGTGCTTGGCTCATGTTGGTTCACATGCAGGACAGTGATCTCAGAGGAAAAGAGATGTGTTACATTTATTATTTGTTGCAAGCATCTCCGGCTTCAGCATGAGAATGGAGCTGTGGAGTTTTCCAGTCGGAGTGGGAACGAGGGTGGGGGCCATGTGCTCCGAGCTGCTGCGGTGGGGAAAACAGAGAGAGGCATTTTGTACTATCGCAGTGAGGCCTGGTCACCAAGATGGAGTCGAAAGGGGGTACAAAAAATGGATGCCCCGTGTCCTGCTCGGTGGTCCCATCTACGCGAATGTAATCCAAAGTTAACATTGCGTAAGGGCGAGGGGCGTACCCACCTCTAGAGGCACTTGGTCCGAGTTTTGTAGTGAGAAGTGATGGCAGAGAGGGGCCCATTGGCCCCTCGCTCCCACACAGCCCCCTCAAGGCTTTACATGCTTCGGAGGGCTGTGAGAATTCACCAGGTAAAACTAAAGGCATACATGAATTCCATAGACCATCAGTCATCTTGACACGAGCAAGCCAAGAAACAAAGCAATGTGGGATATCGGATGATCACCCCTTGAAGGGAGAGACCTATTAATGGCTTGAGATAGTTTGGCAAGAAGCAGTATTCAGCCAAGAATCAGACACCTATGTGGACAGTGACTACACCAGTCAGCACCACCAGCAGTATGCAGAATGATCGACCAGCCTTGAAGTCATCAGCTGACAGAGGTGAAGAAGCTATGTTTACTGAGAAGATTGAGGGACCTAACACAGCTTTTTGTCCTTAGAGAGCTGAGAGGCCTACGAGGTAGGAACGCCTGACAGAGGTGAAAGCTCTGGGACTGCTGCAGAAAGAGCTGGGCACTACATCCCCAAACACTGAGAGTTACATGATACCCTTGATAAGTGAGTTTGCCATTATATCCATGGAAAGTGGGCAGGAAGATATACCCTCAGAAAGAAGTGAGCCATACACTGGATGGATTGCACCTAGAAATACTTGTGTACAGGTGCGTTATAAATGCCATATCATAAATAGTGAGCTGAGCAATTTGGGCATCAGCACGGGTTGGGCGGTGTGGTAAAAATGTGGTGGTAATGCTATTACAACCACGTTACCTCTCCGCCCAATCTCGAGTTTGGGCGGTAAGCTGGGAAATTCACCTCCAACTTTCATCTGGAGGTAAATCTGTGGACTTTCTGACCATTTATGTCACAGTTCCTGTGGTGCAATTTGTGCCACTGTAAATTTTTATTTATTTAATGCATCGAAAATGCCCCTCAGAGTCCTATGGACTCAGAATAAAATGAGATTTACAGCCTTGCTGCAACTCAGGATCTAGTGCTAATAGTGCCGGACCGAGTTGCAGTAGTGCGTTTTGCATTAGGCGGTATCCCAGCAGATTTACCGCTGGGACACCGCCCACCTTGTGATGAACCCATATATCCCTTGGAATGTGATTTGGCCAAAGAAGCAGGCTAGGAAATACATCCCTCTGAGTATACATGTGGAATAGAAAAATGCTAGGTGCTTTATTCCTGAACATTGGTCAGTGTAAAGAAGTGTGCAATTTCCTGTGAGTGTCGTTAGACGAAAGATGCTTCCTGGGTGCTAATCCCTGAGACTGTATTCATATAAAATATCTAGAGGAAGATCAGCCTCCCTAGTAAATAGGAGACCCTGATACACTATAGTTTACCCTATATTGAGACCGTTTTATTAGTTAGCTGTGAAATAAGCTCACTCTCTTTAGGTGACGCTAATCTCCTTGGAACAACGGGTGATTAACTCCCACCCTTACGAGACTAAGAGTGTTATTAATAGAAGTAGGTGTTGTAAAACTGAAGGAGATTTGCAACCCTAAAAGATTTGAAACCACACTTTTGTGTCTTATGTTCATGAAGCGAATTTGTAGCCCACATTTTGGGGGCCAGGCTCCCATATATTCATGGATGTCTGTTGAGAAGATTCACCCATGCTTGGCCAAAAGATGGAAGCATTGTGAACCTTGCTGTATTTGGGGGAACAGCAAAGTGTTGTGAATCCTCCAAACCTTTGTGAAGTTCAAACAAAGGTCTGGGAGCCCCCCTACTGAGAGTGAACATGGACAATTAACCTGTTCTATGGGAAGGGACCCACTTGGGAGGGGCTACAACCATGTTTCAGCTCACTGCAACTTTTGCAAAGGAGAAACCTCCATTGGATATTAGTCTGGTCAGTCCAGCACCAACATGCTAGACAATTCTCCTCTGAACTAGAGTACCAACAGCAACCACAGACACATGTGTCGGCCTAGTTGGGCCTCATCAGTGAGGTGAAGCTGTACATATGTCTGCACAGTGAGCAAGTGGTCCACATCTGGATTACTCTGTGAGACTTAGGGTGAAACCCCAAGTACCTAAAAAAATCAAACCTTTGTGAAGTTGTTGCCTCTTATCCTGTAAATTGGGAATAGTGTTAGACTAAATAAAAATCCTGTGAGAGATAATGAACAAGAAACGTGCATGTGAACCCTGCACCCTGTAAACATGTAATGCTTAAGCCCAGTAGAAACTGCCTCCCAAACCTCTAGCAAAATCTCTCCAATACTCCCCATGACCTCCCCCCAGACCTTGGTCGGGGCTCATTGGGTCATCTGACCGGGAATCATCTGAGGCCGTGCAAGGGATTCAAGCAACTCCACAAGGAACAAAGCCCCCAGGCCATATTTAAGACTGTTTCCCCACCCAACTGCCTGTCAATCCTATCTGACACCTCTCCACCATGCTCTTTGTGCTCTCCCTTATCAAAACATGGCCCAAGACTCATTCTACAACTTGGAATTCTTCAAGACAGCCTTGCCTTAGCAGCCTAGCAAAGAAAAATGAAGAGGGCGATGCGTGTTCACCTTTCAGATATGTCATGTCCTTTCAAACCCTCAGCCTTGATACAGATCACTACTAAAGAACCAGATAAGGAACATCGTCTTGAAATATGCTGGACCATCATTTTTCAACGAACACCAAGTCATTATGGTTCCATGTAATAATGTTGCCACAAAAATATCGCCATGCAAAAATATCGCCGAAAAATGGTCGTTTTTTGTGGCAACATTATTGCATGGAACATGCGGGGGACACCTCCGCAACCCCCAATTTTTGGTTTAATTTTTTTTTAATTTTAATTTTAATTTTTTATTGTTTGCCCCTGTCGCCACATATATATATATGGTCACCCAAATAATATCGCCACAACATTTTCCCGGCGATATTATTTACGGCGACCATATATGTGGCGATATTAATACCTGATACCGTCATTATATCTTTACTTGTTCCTATTTGTTCTGCAACACAGCAGATTTGCTCCTAGGTGCCACAGTTCGTTTGGCTCATAGGTGTGTGTATTTTTTTTTCCGAAGGGACACACTGTAATTGTGCTCTTGGGTGTCCCACTGCAAAATTTGTTCATGGTCTCCTTGTAATTTTGCCCCACTAAATGTTTTCTCCTACATGCCTCACTACTATGATTTTGGGCACAAATGTATAACTATGACTTTGCCCCACTGTGATGTTACTTCCAGTTGCCCCACTGTGTTTTTAGGCCACTGTTTATTTTTGGGGTGCCTCTATTGTGATTTTACCCTGGAGCGATTTCAGGTCACTGTTGATTTGGTACCCACTCCTGCTTGAAATCGTATGTCTTCCCCCCATCTTTTTCCACTTTGATTTACCACCAGGTGCTGCACACTGGCCTACGCCTATCCACGCACACAAATAATTGTATCTTCTTCACGTTCTTTATGGTTGACTCATATGGTAGCTCATTCCTCCATTCATTGAATGTTTATTATTTTGCAATCAGAGCCAGTTTTGAAGTTGGCAAATTCATAACATTCAATAAATCAAGAGACTAACTTTACTGTGCAAATGTGAACAGAAAGTGATTTGTATCAGGACATGGTTGTAGGTAAAAGCTCAAAAAAACAATCGCACTTTTGCTGGTGCTATAATTACATTTGACACAATTTACATTTCGTTTTTCTCTAATGGCACTCTGTTTTCTTTTCTGCACCATCTTGGATGTAGTGGATGTGGTTTGGGTACGTGCACATGTAAATCAGTACACTTTGCTCTTTGTTTTGGCTATTTATTGTGTAAAGGTTTGCTGAATTCCTTGTCACAATGCGATTTCACTGAATGGCTCAGACACGTGTACACAGCTGCCCTTGCAGCGTGCACAAAGAATGCGCATTTAGGCCTAATGTATCAAACCTTTTCCAATGGGATTGTACCATTGTAAAACATTTGTGTAAACCAGGCCCTGGGTCTTCTGTTCCTTCCACGGTCGCTATGTATGTTGACAGAACCCAATGTTCCGTTTACAAAGTTCGGTTAATAGAATACGTATGAAACACATAATCACTGGCATGACGTGCCCCATCATTGTGTTGTGTATTTTCTGTAGCTTTGGCAAGCCTCTTAAAGCGTTCTTTGGTTATTCACAATTATGTATAAGGTCATAACAAAAGATAAAGTACAGTTGCTTTGAACAGAACATGCAAACACTTACAAGGTACATTTTAAAATAGAAAACAGGCCAATTCAATCGCTTTTGTAAAATTCGAATATGCGTTGCCACTGTGGCTTTGCTAACCTTCCACTCTACTCCATGCATGTGTATTTAATTTGCAGGGTAAAATGCATGTTTCCCCCCCGAGGGATCAGCATCCACAGGAAAACATATTTACTTCTTCACATCAACATTAGGAAGAGAAATTCCTGAAAAACAGCTCTTCCATCACTGCGGATCTATATGTTCCAATTATATTATCTGTCCCCTGGAGGTCTCAATAAATCCACTCATGATAGTTAAAGGGCGTTCTCGCTTCCCGTGGGAAAAGTTTAAAGCCTCACACAAAGAATTGTCCCTTCAGCAGCGATGTGTTCCTACTACAGTGACATTTATAAATAAACTCTGACCTGCAAACTGTAAGCACAATCTAACAGTGCCTGGTGTTCTTTGCCGAGAAGCAGACTGCAGCATTGTCAATGCGTCTAACCTTCTAATTCTCAGAATTGCTCCATTTTAAGGTTGCGTTTTGGTCGGTCCCGAACATACACAAAGCCCTAAAAGCGCAATTCATGCCATTTCCTGGGTTTTGTATCCAGGGTTTTCAAGGTGAAAACATGCTGCCATTGTGCCAGAAATAGCCCCTTGTTGACAGACGGAGTTGCTAAAGTCTTGGACTGAGAAACGTTCCCCAAAATCCTCATGCAGAATCAGATAAAATCATCCACCACAGTGCAAAACGAATTAGTCAAACATTGTCCTTGACTCGGAGTTGGTTGGCATGGGGCAGAGTGGGAAAGCGGGCGCCTGGGGAGCTAGAATACACCTAACTGTCCTTATGTTGAATATCGTCATTGGTGCACACTGATTCAGGGATACAGCACCTGTAATGTGGGACATAGATTACTATGGTTATTGCTTGACGTGCGTGAAATGTGACACTCTTCCACGCAAGTGGTATTATATGCACGGATTCCATTTCCTTCAATGGTAATTCTATGATAGCACACCAGTGGGATGAAGACGGTATGCGCGGGGGAGTTACATTTACTATACAAGCGGAGAATGAATACTTTGCATGGAAAGAAACACATTTCAGGTTGATATCAAAGGCCCAAAGCTGCACCTCTGAGGAGAGCTAGCCGTATCTTTGAACGTTCATTTCACCTGATAAGCCTGCCTTTTCCCATGCAGTCTTCATAAAATGCCTCATCAGGTGAGCAGATTTGTATTTTGTTAAAGCAAGTGCACCATTGTGAGGCTTAAACGAGGAGAGTCCGTGACATACAACCATGTGTCAACACATCACAATAGAGGATTTAAAACTGGTATTACATGGATCAAAAATGGTATAGTGGAATAGGATTACATGTAACAAGAAAGATCCTACATATATTTTAGCTAAAAACATGCACACTGAGTAATCAATTGTGTTTGTTGTTTGATAAGCAAGTACAAAGTGCATTCATTGTGGCAGTAAACATACCATCACGGCCATGTTTCGCCCTCAGGGATTTATCAAGGCTAATCAAAATGCATCCTATTCTAGAAGGCTTTCCATATAGATATCCATACAATAAAGGATTAAGCTAGCACAAAGCAGAGCAGATTTAAAAGGAATTTGACATCGGAAGAAGACCAGACTCAGGATTGACTATCAAACGATGCAAACATTATTTTAAAAGAGGCTGGTAAGGGAAGCAATATTGTATTGTAAAACCTTTACTCTGCATCAGCCATCAGGTACAAATACAACAATTCCAGAGGAACAAGAAGACAAAACAACTAGTTAAAATCCATAAAAAGAACAATGCTACAAGATGTTCTCTGTATCATCAGTCTAAGGCATAAAACATAGCTCGTTGATTAAGATCGAAGCCATAAATTGCCAATGCATATAATATATAGTAGGTCAAAATTAATTTCAGTAAAAAAACAGTTCTTCTTTAGCCATGCCAGAGAAATGTACTTCGAGACAAAACGTGATACATTCAAATTGCCTAATAATTTTCAAAATTGCATGGCCTCCCAGGTCGTTGAGATTTTGAACAATATAAACAATGGTTTTAAGTATTTTCTCCTCAAATCTCCATGGCTCTCACATATGAGCAGAAAGTGAAGTAGATTCTCGGTCGCGGTGCCAGAGATCAAACAACTTCCCCCCAATGACCTGTCCCAACTGCTGGTGTGAGACATTACCTGCAAGCAGCCCAATTGAAAACGAATGTATAATACCCGTGCATACGGGGGAGCGATGATGTCGAGATATTCCTCCTACCCTGGCATACACTTACAGTTTAAATAGTCAGGCCCACTAGCCAGTGCAGCGCACATCATGATTGATCTATTCCTCTTATACCTTAAATAGGCCATTTTAGCACTTACCTTAGCATTCGTGGATACCAATGCCGGGTTGTCCCAATAGCCACTTAGCCCTAGTATCATGAGCCATTTTTTCACACGCAGGAGCCAGCAAAATTGTAGCTAGTACTAAATTCAAATGACCAGGTTCCTGCATGACACTGAGATTTATCTGTGAAATAAATAGTGGACAATTTTAAAAACGGATCCATAGGTGGTATTTCAAAGCCTGCTAATTGATGACAATCTGTCTTTTTTTTAGTAATAAACATCCTACAATTCCAACAATATAGCTCTTGCCAAAAGTAGACAAGCAAAATGACATACTACCCGATGTCAGACTAATTGTGAGTGAGATTTGATTTTACTGAGACTGTTTCAAAATCTATTGTTCAAATTCCGCAACCTATAGTCCTTAAGTTGGAATATTATGTCTATGATTAAACTCATATCTTACAAAAATGACACATTACATGGAAGGAGGATTACTCAATAATAATCTTTAATGTAAACACGCTTTATAAGTTCACAGAACAACATAGCTCTGTACAAGAGCAGAGCATTGCATTCTCAGGGCATGCATGACCCATGGTAGCAGTTAGGGTATTAGCCATAGTTACAGACTAGAATCCCTAGAACTGGTCACTAAACAGCAGGGTCCAAAGCATGTGTCTTTCCCCAGCCCACTCACTTCAGGCCGTTCTCACCAGCAGATCTCCTGATGAGAAAAGCTGTGCACCAGAGCAGAGTACTGCATCAGGTAGGCTTTTCTCACCCAGTACGAGTTGGCTCCCATCTTAGACCCAGAAATGTAGCCGGTTTACTAGGAACAGTCATATGACTGTAGGGATCGAAAGCACTACTTCCATTGTACTGTGCCCTTTGTCCTCACTCCATTCTGTATTCAGAGTCAGCTCACCTGATCTATGAAGCTTGGCATGCAAGCTGCCAACATCATTCTCTTGGCATGCCTGGCAAATAACCACAAAGTGTCCATTTTAGGTCCAGTTATGAAGCAGATTCAACAGAAATGGTCTTGGGATCTAAAGCACTATTCCCCCTTAGCTCTGCCATGGGCCTTCACTCTAGGCCGTCCTCACCATTAGCTGTCTCATGGTATGTTATGTTATGGTATGTCTTTGTAATTCTAGAGTGCAGGTGTGCTAAATGTAGCCTCTTGGTGCTAATCAGAAAAGTCTAAGAACACAGCAGTAAAAATGATAAAGTCCACTCAGATAGTCAGATCATACTAGTACTTCACTAAAGATTGTTGCCCAACTGGATGCCAAAAAGGTGGGGTTTTATCTCTTTTTAAATGTAAATAAATGAGGCATTTGCGGGACAGTAAGCAGGATAGAGTACACAAGCATGGAGAAAACAAACCAAAGGATTGTCCGCCAATAAGAGATGTATTAAACTGATTAACTATCAGTTGGCATAGAGAAGATAATAAAGTGTGACTAGTTATATAATGGTGTAAGTGATTGGTTAAGAGGCTTGGTCCTGGTTTATAAAATAAATGATGGGTCACACAGCAGATCTTAAAATCTATGTTCCACTCTATACTGTAAGTCAGTGCAGTGTCGGCACAGAGAGGCTTTGACAGAAAAAGTCATATGACAAAGGGGATCCCCTGAACTCTGTTCTGCACTCTCTGGGCATCCCTGACCCATGGCTTTCAGGCTGTCATGATAGGTATTGGCATGGAGAAAATTGGGTAAGGGTCGTCAGTGCAAACCCACATTAGCCAAGCTCCTAGACATCTCATCACCTAGAATCTGTAGCTAGGAACATCTCAGCAGGGGGCAAAAACGATATGCCCTATTTAGTCCACTAAGGACTAACTATTGCTAAACAATACAAAAACGCCGTAGCCAAAGCCAAAGCTGCTACATACAATACTAGAATAGACAATGCCCAATCACACTCGAAAGAACTATTCGCTATCTTCAATGAGCTAGTCATACCTCCCACATCAAAACATCAAACGGCCAAAGACGAGAAATGGTGAAATGACATTCAGAAGGCTATGCTTGACAAAATAGACCTACTCCAAAAGAAAATCAAAGCCAACCTTGTCAATCTACCTAAGTCCCCCCACAAAACGCGGACCTCCGCCAACCCTAAGCACCCTATCCAACATGATAGCAACCCACCACCGCCGTTTACTTTCAGAAAGGTAACCACTCCAGAAGTCCTACTCATCATGAAACAAATAAAACCCTCACTCTGCAAAGGGGATATCTGTCCAGCAAACATAATCAAAGACTGTGCTGAGTCCCTAGCGCTGTTCATTGCAACCTTTATCGACGCATCATTTGCCACTGGCTCAGTACCCTCCTCTCTCAAGGAAGCCTGGGTTTGTCCATTGCTAAAAAAGCCCACCCTAGACCCAGACTCACCCAACAACTACAGGCCAATCACAACTGTGCCATTACTGCTGAAAATCCTGGACAAGGCTGTTTATCTACAGATACAAGCCTACCTTGAATTGCACAACATCCTAGGCAAGAGACAGTCCGGCTTTCGTCCACACCATGGCACAGAGTCAGCGCTACTCAACCTAAAAAACCAACTCCTAAGAAATATGGATAAGGCAAATGTGCCATCCTCCTACTCCTTGACGTGTCAGCTGCGTTTGACCGAGTCGACCATAAAATCCTAAATACACACCTCACCAATGCGGCTCACTTCTCTACTGAGGCCTCAACCTGGATCCCATCCTTCCTGGGGGGCAGAGCAATGAGGGTCTACTCAGACCAAGCATCAGCCACTCCCTCTCCTATTAACTGCGGAGTACCACAAGGTTCCTGCAACTCCCCTACACTATACAACCTATTTACACTTCCTCCATTCAACGACCTAGAATAATTTGGCATAACATTCCCCAATTATGCTGACGATACACAAATTCTTCTCTCATTATCTGGTGATTACGAGCAAGACTTAAAGACTTTACAAAACACATATGCTATCATCCAGGCCTGGATGACAGTCAATGGCCTCTGTCGCAATGGAAACAAGGCAGAGATCCTACTGGTGGGACCAAAAGAATCCCTTGGTAAACTAGACAACAAATACAGTAACTTCTTAATTGAGAACTCTGTAATGTAAGAGGATTCAATTCAGCACTACAGCTAAGTCAACGCCTAGTCTAGAATACTGAATGAAAACCCTTATGGATATATCTTTAGGTCCAGTTCATGCGTTCTGGATGACTACCCCTATATAACACCCCTCTCTTGGAATCCCCCTGACCCCACTGAGCCAAGAAGTAGTTCTGTTTTGCAAGTTTAAAAGGTTTATTTGATAATTTAAAATATATATATATCACACTTTATAATAAATTAATAATTGAATAGCACACTTAATCTGATATGATAAAGATCAACAACGGAGAATCCGGCACTAGCACACTTCTTTATAATCACAAAGGAGTTGAGATGAAATGGATAAGGTAGCACACTGGTAAATAGGTACAGAAGTATAATGTGGTATAGAATGCTTTATAGGGTTCAAGGAAATGCAAGGTTGAATGAATGAAATGCAGTATAGAAAATACTCAATATGATTTCAACAAAACAATGTAATCACTTGTCTCTGGCTATTCACTCCCCCCCTCTTTATGCAATGCAAGGGAATGGGAGGAAAGCACACAGTTCTCAGAAATGCAATCAATGTAAATCAGTTCAATCCCCCCCAAGCTTACACTACAGAAAACAGATAGGAGTTTTGAAAACACAGGCAAAATGCTTTGATATGTGCTAGCAATGGATGAGAAATATGCTGGAAATGCTTTTAATTCCCTTTCAGAGGTTCAGGGTGAGTGGTATCTAGTTAATATTAGTCCAGGCTCACACTAGCAATGATGCAGGGATAGTTAGCAGGTTAAACGAATTTCTGGCAAATGGAAGGCAAGCAGCAGCAGTTTTACACGTGAAGAAATTTGCAAATCGCGGTAAAATTCGCGAATGCGTGTTCCGCGATTGCGGTAAAACTATAGGGGTAGGAATGCGGTTCTAGGTTCGTAGGAAAGCCACCATTCTAAGCTTTCTAAGGAAAGTTACTGCAAGTCTCTAGCCCAAACGGTTACAGAGTTATGAGCGATTTTGTGAAGGTCGTTTTACAGATTTGAAATTTTAAACGCACACTTTTTCAGCTTTAAAAATGATGGCAGGATAACACAATTGCTAAGCTGCAGTTCTACTTAGGTTAAAAATGGATTGAATTATATTATTTTAACTAAGAGATGGGTTCTACACAGTTTTACTATGTACTCACACTATATTCTTGAATTAAATGGGCCTCGTCACGGATCTGGTCAGGGTTTTAAACTGGACTCTGGTCTGGTCTGGTCTGGCCTCTGCACTTCACAGTGATCTGGGTTAGCTCTCTCTGCTGGTCTGGGTCTCTCTGGGTACAGCACTGCTTTCTCTCTGGTCTGGTCTCTTAGTTCTGGATAGATTGAAGTCTCTAGTTTGGCTTTCTGGAGGTTGATGGAGGTAAGTATGGATTTTTCCGGCAGAGCTTCCAGCTGCAGATGGAATTGAAGGTCTCTACCTAAGTTTCAGTGGTCCATTTATATGTTCTGCAAGTGGGTGTGTGTGTTTGGTCATAACTAAACTCGCCCCTCTCACTTGTCATTGGTCAAATTTCCATTCCTCACTTGATGGGGTAAGGAACTGTGAGTCAGAGTGATGTCATTTTATGGCTTGCAGATAGGACACTCCCCTATCATCTGTGCACCCAAATCTATATATGATCAAAATCCATATTTCACAGTTACACAGTTGTTTGAAATTACATATACATGGTGTGGCTGAATTTAGCCATGTCTCTGTCCAAATCTGCTCTTTCTAGGAGCTTGCATTAAAAAATGGCAACTTCTAGCACTTTTTCATGTGCTGAACAACATTGGATCTTCATTAAATTTTATACAACTGTTTCTCACATATCTACCCACATACCAATGCATTTTCGTGTGTCTAGCTGAAACAGGGAGTCTGTAATATTAATAAACAATGGGGTTTTGCCCCAGAACATCACACAAATTCGAGTTTGGGCTTGAATTTAAGGTACATTTTTTAAAGTAAGGCTCTCAAAGTTATACATTTCTGTCATTTGATTACAAAGAGTTATCAGTGTTTTTGTAAACTATATATTTTACTTTCAATTCAGTCCTCAGAGTGTTGAGGTCCGCCTCCAAGACTTGGGTGGGTCAGTCACAGATCTCTGCTGGCTGGCAGATCTTTGTTGACAGCAAACATTCAGAATTAACATATTCCTTTCAGAGGAAAGGGTCCTTTGTGTGGTGTCTGGCAAGCTCACATCAGGAGGCCAGCGGGCCACTTTGCATTTAATTAACAGAACCCTGTTAATTCCTGGCTTCTTGTGTTGAGTTCTGAAGTGTCAAGAGTTCTCAGGACAGGCAACCCCTTTGAACCTTTGATGAAATAAGACCCCTTTCTTTGCACTCATGCAGTTTGCAAGACAGCTCTCCTGTCAGAGTTTAGACCGCTAGCGCCACCATCAGGATTTTGTGGTTACTGCATCCATCCTTGGGATTTTTTTTTTTAGATTGATTCCTTTCAGCAAGTGATATTATATGGAGTAGATTGTCCATGTTCAGGACATGGCATTGGTGTGTTTCTGCAGTAAAGTAATTCTGTGCCCATGATTTTGCCATATTTGACATTCAAGAAAAATGAATTCCCAACAGTATGGGTTTGCTTTTGGCAATCAGCATTGCATCTCTGAACTCACAATATAGGCAAAATGGGATTTTCCTGTGCATTTTCTGGGGAGCACTGGCCATTATGATGTTTTCAATGCCAGTACTGCACAGTTTTGAGGTAGGGCCCGGATGCATGGGTAAATACATCCCACAGTAATCTCATTCTCCTCTGCTGTAAAAACTCTGGAAGTATACCTAGACTCACCCCTATCCATGGACAGACATGTTAGCTACATCTCCTACTCAGCAGCACTAACAACTAAAATAATCAATGCAGTAAAGCCTCACCTATCCACTGTAAACTGCCTCAACATCGCTAGAGCCATTATAGGTGCCAAACTGGATTATTGCAATGTCCTCCTACTAGGCACTTCAGCCAAAAACATAAATAGACTTCAAATCACACAGAATATCGCCCTGAGAGCAGCCCTCAATATTCCTAGGAGGGACCACATGTCCCTAGCAAGACAAAATGCCCACTGGCTCCCAGTCAAAGAACGCATCCAGTTCAAGACTCTCACCATTACCCACAGATGCATATCCCAATCTGCCCCTAGCTACCTCACTGAGCGTATACAACCAGTCCAGACACTCGGACCTAAAGGGGACCTGTATGCAAACCAACTCTTAGTCCCCAATTTCAACAGAGCAAAAGCTGGCGGCTCGAGCTTTGAAGTTCTAGCTCCAAAATCTTGGAACTCTCTACCTCCCAAACTGAGAGCTGAAACATCCCTCATGGCCTTCAGAAAGGCACTGAAAACCACCTTATTTAAGTGAATCCCACTTAAAACTCCACTGCAACGTGAATAATGGCTACAATATACAACTGTACCTATGCTCACTGTTCCCATGTAACCTCGGAACTTTAGCGATGTCTGTAACCATGCTCCCATTGTCTTCGTTATAATCACCTATGCCAAGTAAACTTGTAACAGCGCCATGATGCCTGAGGGCAGCTGTGCACTTTAAAAATGCAAATAAATAAAGTGCCTTCTTTGTCCACTCTGCCCTCTCTTAAGACCTTAATCCCTCCTTATTCACCACACCCCTACTAACACATCAGCTGTACCACCTGTTTTGCTTGGAATAGGGCACTGCTATTGTGACTGATCACTACCGGACAATCTGATAGTATTTGACTATGCTGCCCATCTTCTGGCTGCTGCTGGTCTATCTGCTTATTATTACTGTTGATCATACTCGGCTGCAAATTTTGCCTGATCTACTCATGTTTACTGTCCGTTGCTATTGGCGTATCTGAATTTCTTTCTTTTGGTTACTACGTGCCTACTTGTTACCTTTTACTGTTGGTCACAACCTGTACATGGAACAGCTAGTTGCCATGCCACTCTTTGATGATTCATACATCCCTTTACACCAATATAAATACAATACCCAGTCGTACCTCATTGTGAACTGCGTGCACAACTTCAAAATCCTCCGGAAATGGTGTGCCATCATTCAAATGTGGATGACAAGCACATAACTAAAGCGCAACATGACCAAAATGGGGTTTGCTCTCCTCTGTCACCCATCTAAACAGGAAATCATCCAAGGATTACTAAAAGACATGCACTTGCATGGGTTCACTTCTCAACTCGTCCCCTCTGCCAAATCCCTCAGGTGATTCGTAGACAGTAAAATCTCCTTAGAGCAGAATATTAACAAAAGGTCTTGGGTTGCTTGTTATCAGTTTAAACTGATCCACATGATTAAGCCCTGGGCCAACTACTGTGCATCTGGTCCTTATCAAGGTAGAGGAAACAACATAAATAAACCACTAGATATGTAGGCCAAGGTGTGTTACTTCTCGGGCTCCCAAAGTATATAGTGAAAATACTGAAGAGAGAGGGTCTTTAACTTCAATTTAGAAAACCTGTAAAACTAGGTAAATGTCCCTTCACCGACTCTAACTGTTCATGTGCATGGGTGTGTTTTACCTAGTTGGTGCTGGTGGGCAGCCAATCTAGGTGAAAGACAAAAAGGCAGTCAGTCATGCTGTAAAAATGCTCCATAACAGGTTCCAAGAAATGTGAGCACATCATCCCAATTTCTGTATCCATCTACACCAAATTCCAATCCCTGACAGGAGTCTCTTGAAAATCACCAGTCTCATATATAAGGTAACCACCACACTAACACCCACCTACCGTGGTGTCAAATGATCAAGTCTTACAGCATACATTCCTCCAGGAGTCAGACCAATGGAAGTCATGAAATAAAACTGTACAAGTAGTAATACTCTGACACTGAGGGTTGGCATAAACATGTATTATATTATGAAAATTAATGGAAAAGCCTATCTTACCCTAACTCTAACAGAGGTTTCCCTGCATCAACCCAAATAACTAATGTCACTGTCAGCAGGTCAAAAGCAAAAAGTGTCTATGTCCAATGGTAGAAACCTAACTCTGTCCCTCACACTCTAAATTAAACTAAATGAAAATGAGGTCTTCCTGGCCCAGATGAATGACTCTCTTCTCCTGGACAAAAAGACTGTTCAGTGCGTATTAATTCCTGTACAAGGTGGAGAATGTCTCCCTTACCCAGCCTTCTTCAGCCTTGCAACACAGTTCAACTACATTTCTGTCTCTGCGGTCCCTGTCCTTGGGACTAGCAAAACTGGTTCTTTTCTCACCAGGCACTGAATGACTCTCTTCTCCTGGACAAAAAGACTGTTCAGTGCGTATTAATTCCTGTACAAGGTGGAGAATGTCTCCCTTACCCAGCCTTCTTCAGCCTTGCAACACAGTTCAACTACATTTCTGTCTCTGCGGTCCCTGTCCCTGGGACTAGCAGAACTGGTTCTTTTCTCACCAGGCACTACGACAAAGAAGAGGAGTTTGGATAAGTTTCCAAAATGTTGTGGGTCATCGACCCTGGTTGGCAGACCTGGCTTCCTTTGGACAAGTTCCAAAATGAGGAAGAGTGGCTTGGATGCTCCTCCAAGCTGTGGTGGGCCCCTGACCCTGGTTGGCAGACCTGGTCTCTTCATACCAGGTACTGCGATGAAGGAGAGTGTCTTGGGGGCTCCTTCAAGCTGAGGTGACTTCCTGACTCTGATTGGTACACCTGGTTTCCTCCTTCCTCAAGTCTCCTAGTTTCAAACACAGACATGGTTCACCCACCTGCCAAGTTCTGTGTTCCTTTGTATTGTTCTCATAGTTCTTGTTGTGGTCTCTTGATGTTACATACAGACTTGGTTTACTCCCCTGCCAAGTACTGTCTTCACTTGTATTATTTTCACTGTTTTTTCTATAATTTCTTGATTTCACACACATTCTTGATTTATTCCCCTGGCAAGTACTGCCTTCAGATATATTGCTCTTACAGTTTTCTTGGTGGTTTCTCTTATGTAGCCGTCCTGGGTCACTTTCCCTTCAAGTACTGCCTTGAAGAAGAGTATGCCTTCTTATCGCTTGATATGTTTTTTTCTCAGACAGATAGTAGACCCTGATTCCCTTGTTACCATGGGAATGCGTAGGTGCTGTCTTCTTTTGCACACTTTTAATTTGTTATGCTTTTTAGGGTATCATTCACCCTCTGATAACCGCCAACCACAGGCACAGCCACCCAGTTGCGTTCAGGATCTTGACTGCAGCTCTCCGGTTGGTCCGGGCTTCCCCATGTTATTTTCTGATTTGCTGGTACTCTGGCATTCCAGTCCGCTTGCCGCAGTGACTCTGCAGCTCTGCACCTGCTTAGGCAGCTACCTCTTCACCAGGCCGTGTGTTCTGGTTGGGCTGTGCTGTTTGTGCTTCCCATAGCTAGCCTCTCAGGTTGTTTAGAGGTATCGGTGGAGATCGCTCCTGCTGCTTCTCTGCACCTGGGTCTGCTTTTTCGGGCCTTCTCTGTGAGCCTTGTTACCTCTCGCAGT
This sequence comes from Ambystoma mexicanum, assembly GCF_040938575.1. NCBI lineage: Eukaryota > Metazoa > Chordata > Amphibia > Caudata > Ambystomatidae > Ambystoma > Ambystoma mexicanum. The sequence continues at coordinate 1,133,654,053 of NC_090922.1, read as the reverse complement.
TCCCTTCGAGTGTGTCTGCCAATTGGGTACATCCATTGTGAGCCTTTATGCTCCCAGCCAGTAAGTTCTGTGACTGGAGACCAGACCATTCAGATAGATTGCTGTGAGTGATCCAGGCGACTCTGCGCCTCTTCCTCATCACAGTTTCTTGCTTCAGATCTTCATAGGATGTATCCCTATTCTTCCTCGTCTCAGTCCTTCCAACGTCTTTCATACTACAGAAGTGTATAGGATAGGAGGGTATGTGTGATGAGGGTGGGCAGTGAAGGAGAGGTGGGGGTACTGCGTATATAGAGAACATTCAATACAACAGCAATAGTCATTACAATTATATGAGGCATATCAATATAACTCCCTCAGTAATATCCAACTTGATGTAGTGCAGTTATTGGTGATATTGGATTGTAACAGCACAAGCAGCTTGCTCTTCTTGCATTTCACTAGTTACAAGTTGCAAACAGCATCCTTACCCAAATAATGCAAAAAAGACAGCACGAGTTAAAGTAATACAAACTGGCCATTTAGACCTAAATAGAGATGGTGTGGGACCTAGGTAATTACTAACAATAGTATGCTTATGTGTTTGTTTCTTTGTCTAGATACATATTCAATCGCATTATGAGCCATCCATGAAATCAACTTAATCCATCAGTTGTTTATGGTAGATGATGTCCCAGAGTGGCACCGATCCGCATTAGGTAAGTGTGTGTTGAGGTGATATCGTTTTTTGACAATTTTGATTTGCTAGCTAGAGTGAGTAGCTTAAAATTGTAACTCTAGATATGTCTATTCTTTAGTAGGTGTGGATAACTGATAAGGAGTAGGAAAAATGACAAAATGAAGATTCCATACATATTGATCTGTTGAGTCAATGCTTCAATGAATACTAAGATTTTGAACGTCCAGAAGAAGGCATTTGTAAAGATAGTACGCGGAAACGTTCAAGATGGCATCAACCAATTTTCCCTGGGATCATATTCCAGGCCCTTGTGTATTAGATTAGCGCCTTCTAGAATGTACAAGTGGAGGACTGTTTTAATGAACAATTGAGAACCAATATTAAATACTGCTGCTGTTTATTTTTGTGACTTTTTAATTTATTATTACAATTGTCCTATAGAATATGAGGAGTGTGGTGTGCCTGTTTAAGATCCACTGTCACTTTAAATGTGTATTTTTTAGTATGCACTAGTGCTTTTTATACATTAAAAGCATTTCTATTGTTTCTAATGTTTGTATATTGATATACCTCATGTAGTTGTAGTGACTTTTGTTAGTGTAGTAAATGTTCACTACATATTGTAATAAGATCAGCATGAACATTCATTTTGTTGGCTACATCATGTAAGAGCAGAATGCACTGTGAAGAGACTTGTCATCAAGCTGATCAGGCTCTCACAGACAGGCTGTTGTGATGCCTGGGGCAGAGGGTGCTGCCTCCATTTGTAAAGACAGGTGGGTTGATGGGCCGGCATTGTGTAAAGTATCAAAGGCTATTGGGATGTCCAGATTTGATGATGTTGTCTACTTAATTACAGTAATCAACAGCAGATGTCCACAATCTTGTGGAGCCATCCCACCCCTCATAAACCCAATTTGTGTTGAAAAACAACCAATATTATCTACTTCAATTATGAACAAAGATTCAGACCCAAAACGTGTTACTAAAGCAATTCTGCTTCATTTATATAATAGTTTTCAAATAAAACATTCATATCAAATATGTACACGTGATACAGTTTGTTATTTTGAAGAAAAACACCTTTTCAAATGTTTATGTGATCAATCATCAGAAGACATAGGATAAGTCAAAACTCTTTAATTCATTGAAAAACTTATGATGAAAATCCACTCTTAATTTGTGTATGTTTTGCTCAACGCATTTCGGGGAAAAAACATTCCCTGTTGTTGTCATTTTTTCATTTCTAAAATTAATTTGAACAAAATAGTGTTTAGTCTCTATTCTATACTACACACTTAAATCATAATGTTTACTGTCATGTAAAATAAATCAAAAATTGTTTACTGTCATGTATTCTTAGAAATCTATAATCACATGGATGATGCTGTGTGGATGGATATTATTCCATTAGTCATGATATCAGTGTTATTCCATTACTCATGGTTTGGCCTACGTTCTAACTCTATCTGTGTCCACCTAGAAGTGGGACAATATATATGGTAACTTATAAAAGAATCAGCTCTACCTGAATAAAACTATTTGCAATAAAATGAGCATAGGGCTAATGTCAATTCATTTAAATTCTACCTGTCAGGAGATGGCTCTAGATAGATCTGTTGGACTATATGGTCCCACTGGCCTTGGCCTATGTCTATTGCAAGTACATGATGCACTCTAAAAATTAATAATCAGTCTGTGTAGTTCCTTCCTGAAATACAGGTGAACAAAACTGTATCACTTAGAGAGATATATATTCATAATATTCCTCCAGCTTTCTCAGCGCTTTCATATTCTGTAAGTAAATATGGAGATTCCTTCAAAAGGTTCCTCTAGTTTTCTAGGTAAGGTAACCTTACACTCAAGATCAGTTATGTTCTAAACCCACTGATGGGTGATATATGGGTGGCTATCTATTAAAATTAATGCTCCTCAACCCTCAATTCAATTTTTTACGCTACTACTCACCTTCATAGAACGTGTTTGTTGCTTTGCCATGCTACCGTGCTGGAACGGCAGGTATCCCGATTTCCAAAATGCCCACCATATAAAATGACACGTCATCACGTTGTTGTGTGATGACGTCATCTTTGTTTACATTGTGACATTGCATTGTGACGTTAAATGGTTTGGTTAACTTAAAGTATGAAAATTCACGTGCAAATTTGGCATGATTTCCTCCTCTAGGTGCTTTCTATACAACTTCCAGTATAATAACTTTAAACTGTGCAATTGTGTGTCTGTTTGATTTGAAATGCCGGGCAATTGGAGATTTGGTATTGTGGGTTCTGATGCTGCATTTAGGTTTATAGTCATTGCATCGAAAATGAAGCATTCAATGCATTGAAATGCCAATGCATTGAAAAAGATGCATCGAAAATAAAGGCATTGACATTCTATATTTTACATTAAAAGTACATATCCATTGACATTTTTCGATCAAATGGATATGTACTTTTAAATGTAAAAAAGAGCATTTCAATGCTTTTATTTACTACATTAAAATGTTACATGGAGCTATCCAGTGCTTAAATTTCATCACTGGCCAGCCCCTTATTTTCTTTTTTATATATTGGGGGCCCCAACCCTAACCCCTAACCCTAATGTAACCCTTAATCTAACCCTAGCCCCAATCCTAATCCTAGCCCTAACCCTAATCTAACCCTTAATCTAACCCTTAATCTAACCCTAGCCCCAACCCAAACCCTAACCCTAATCTAACCCTTAATCTAACCCTTAATCTAACCCTTAATCTAACCCTAGCCCCAACCCTATCACCTAACCCTAATCTAACCCTTAATCTAACCCTTAATCTAACCCTTAATCTAACCCTAGCCCCAACCCTAACCCCTAACACTAACCCTATACATCGAAATTAACCATCAAGAATTATTCAATGAATATGCTTTTCGGTGGAAAGGCAATTCAATGAATAATTTTTGATGGTATGGCTTTCGATGGAAATACCAGATACCCTGGTTTTATGTTCATTCCACCTTTCTTTTGCCTTTTGTGAGGTCTAGCCTATGTAAAAGATTCCACAGGGACAGTTTAGACCATATTTCACTGATTTGGTATTGCACGTTGCAAAATCCTTACGTTTGATTTTATTGCCCTTTATGGGATGTCTCACGTATCCTCCTTTCATCACATTGTTACAGTTGTTGCAAATCAAGCAAAGGTATGGTCCAGTCTTTTCCGCACTTATTGTAGGTTGTTTGTCCTTAGGTTGTCTTTCTGCCTTGACTAATTGGACTCTTAAATTGCGTCCCCTTTTGTAAGCTATGATGGGTGGTTTTGGGAATAGTGGTTGGAGTTGTGATTCCAGTTCTATTAGACGCCATTTTTTCTAAATCAATCTTGTCACATGATTACTTTGCCCTGAGTATCTTAGGGCATATACAAATGGAATTTCTTTGGATTTGTTTTTTGCTACCAATAAATCTGATCTTTCCAAACTCCCCGATTTGGGTCTTGCTTTGTCAATTATTTCCTTTGGGTAACCTCTCTATAGATTTTTTGGTAATTTTCTCATTTTCAATTTCCAATGTGTCTTCTGATGAAATGACCCTTTTGAGCCGAAGAAATTGACTGTAGGGTAAATTATCTTTTAAGTGTTGAGGATGATGGCTTTGGTAATGCAACACATTGTTCACATCTGTTTGTTTGTGGTAGATGTTAGTAGATATTATACCCTTCTTGATTTCAAGTTCTACATCCAAGAAATGTAATTGTGGTATACCCACTTCCATGGTAAATCGAATCCTTTCGTGAATGGAATAGATGTATTGAAGACATCTGTCCAAGTAGTTGATTCCCCCTCCAAATGACAAATACATCATCAATATACCTTTTCCAGGTGACGATATTCCCTGTCCATTGTTCATTAGTGAGGATCATCATGGTTTCTAAGTGATGCACAAATAGGTTTGCATAGGCAGAGGCCATCGATGAGCCCACTGACATGCCCGCTGCTTGTAGGTAAAATTGAGTTTTGTATCTAAAACAATTGTGAACTAATATGATCTTACTCAATTCCAAACAAATACTTTATTGGCTTCATAGTTGCTTTCTCTCAATAGTTCCCATTCTAGTGTGTCCAATCTGTCCTGGTGTGGAATCGAAGTGCAAAGGCTTTGCACATCGAATTATACCAAAATGTTGGTTTCTTCAATGTTTCTCAATTCCCAAAAAGAATGTTGAAAATCAGTAGTGTCTCTTAAGTATGTGCTTGTAGTTTGTACCAGAGGTTGAAGTGCTTTGTCTACATATATAGCTAATGGATTGAAGATACTGATCGTACCTGCTACGATAGGTCTTAACAGAGGTTTCCTTGGATCTTTGTGAATTTTTGGTAATCGATAGAATGCCGGGTTGATTGGATGATCATTATTAGGAATGTTTGTGTTTTTTGAAATATCTAATCTCGATCTCTTGCTTTTCTTAAAGTTTCCTTAATTATCTTAGCCACTTCCTTGGTTGTATCTTGATCAATTTTAATATATGTGCGTCCATCATCCAATAATGATTGTCATAAAACTCAATATCCATTATTACAATTGCACCCCCTTTGTCCGCAGATTTTATGGTTAGCGATGGATCATCAGCTAGATCTCTAATTAGCTGGCTTTGATGTTGTCTGATGTTATAACACTTATTTTTGGTAAAGTTATAACTTTAAGGTCTCTGATCATCTGATTTTCAAACATCCTTAGGGCTATGTTGTTTATTAGTGAATCAAAGTAACTTTTTGGTTGGACTTCCAAATAGTAATGTTCAATCTTTGTTCTTCATTCGGTGGCTGATTGTCAAAGAAGACATTGAGTCTCATTTTCCTAGTAAGTCTGTGTAAGTTAATTTTTTCCTCTAGGAGATTAGAATTCTGTGTTGGTATAAAGGATAGTCCCAGATTAACATATCCAATTGACTCTTTGTGAAATCCTTCGAGGAGATGTTGAAAACAAACTGTTCGGTTTGTTTCATGATCTTAGATTTCTTATTCCCTCATCTCGTTGTCTTCTGACTAAAAAAGGTGTTGGTTGTTGGGTATTGGATGTCGTAGCTTCCTGCGATGTGTGTATATTTGATGCAGATTTGGCTCCTACTGTAGTGTTGCTGTTATCTTCCCCACTTGTTGGGGCTTCACTACTAGGATCACTCTAGTGCTGTCCTGGTACTCTTGGATTAGTTGGAGGTCTCCTGGTATTAAATGATCTCATCTGGCCATATTGCTCCTGCCATGTATAAACAATATCCTGAGAATAATCCAAGATATTGTGTCGAAATTTCCTAACTTTTCTTCGCTCAATGTCTTTCCTATAACTCTCGAGGGTAGCGTTGACGTCCTCCAATATTTTCTTTAGTTCCTCTGTGCTTTTAAATGTCAATAATTGTTCAGTTAACTTCTCTATCTCTCTGTCTAGACCTTTAACTGATTTCGATAATTCCTCTATTGTTAATAGTATTAAATCCAGGGAGCTTTTTTTTAAAATCTGCTCCAATACAATTTTATTTCATATATATGTAGCAGCACATTTGATTGAATTGAATTTAAGAGTTTTGTGTGTTGATGCTCATTTTGTTTCAAGGTTTAAAGAAAGTTCACTGTTGCAATTTGAATCATTTTGTGTGATGCACCAGGAATACAAGACCAACATGATTGTTCATCCATGCCGCCTAGATATTTATGGTATTTTTTTAAAGTGAACTACTCTTCGGTTGATCACTGCTGGGCAACTTGCAATCAGGTGTTCAGTTGTTTCCCATGTATCAAATGACTGACAAAATCGACACACATCTTGGGCTTTAGTTAAAATTTTCCGTTTATACAGTAGCTCTCTAGTTGGCCATAAATTGAAGCAGAAACCTAGTATGGCATGTCTATAAAAGACAGAAGGGGATTGTACCAGATATTTTTCCATATTATCCATTATTTTAGGACAAAATATTTCTGGAGAAAGATGCTTGCTAAGTTTCGATTATCAATCCAGTCCATGTGATAGATTTTACCTTTAGCCTTATCTGGGTTAGAGATTAGCAGATTGATCGCAATATCACCATATGCAAGAACTCGGTATATAGTTAACAGCCATCTTTGGACAAATGTGTGTTTGCTTGTGAAAAGATATTCAGATAAGGTTTTTAACATCACAGGCATTGTTGTTAATATTAGGCATTTACGAAAGAGGGCGCACAGTTTCCAATGATAGATTGCATGGAGTGAAACTAGGCACAGCTCATATCGAATCCAGGATATTGGAATGCATTTGGGAAGTTGTAATATTTGCTACCAATATTTCTTTTCCCATCTATCAAAAGTATAGGAGGTGAGTGGTATATCTGTTTCTGATCCATATAAGACGGTAGGAATTACTTTGGATTTCCAGTACAACAAAGCTGGAAGTAGAGTGAATTTACCATATCGATGCATTATAATTCTGGCTTGGGATATGGCTGTGATCAGTTTACGCTCAATGCATGTTACGTGCCCCACAGCGTTGGCCGAACCTTCAAAAGACATTACTAAATAGGTGTAATTTGGAACAATCTCTAGTCGTGTTTTGTTAATGTGCCATGGTCTCAGCTTAACTCTGGCCTTAGTTGGACTGTAAATAACTATTTGCGTTTTAGATGTGTTAATTCTCTGATTCATGGATTGCTATATTGTTTGAACGCTGTAAGGAGTGTTTGAAGACCAATTGGGGTTTTTGCTATTAGAACCAGATCATCTGCATACATTAGGGCCTTGATGGCTGTTCCCTTAATTTTTGGTGAATCAGAGCAGACAGTGTCAAATGTATATTTGAAATCATGGATGAAATAATTGCATACTGCTGAGGTTAACAGACATCCCTGCTTGAGTCCATGCGATGTTGGTATGGAAGTAGAAAGCAATCCATTCAAATTAAGGCGAATACGGGTGGAGGTATACAAATGAAAACTATATATAATGTCACACAGTGTTGCAGGGCATTGGTCTCAAATAAGTTTACAGATCAATAAGGCTCTAGACACCGAATCAAACACGGCATGTAGGTCTACGAAGGCAAATAATAGCTGTTGCTTAACATGTTGACATTGGTGTTTCATCGCGTTTAGGCATAATAGATTTATGTTTGTGCCCATCCCTGCAACAAAGCCTGATTATTGTTTGTCACGAAAATTATGAGATACAGTCCAGGTGTTGAAATCTCTTAAAATGTATTTCGCGAACATTTTCCCATATATACCAAGAAGGGCTATGGGTCTATAGTTTGTTGGTAAGGAATAGTCGCCCTTCTTGAATATAAGTACTATTATAGATGTTTGTCACGACCAAGGTAAGATAACATTTTTCAAGATTTGTTGAAACATAGTGTGCAAGATTGTTGCCCAAAGCTGTGAGTTATCTTTTAGCATGATGTTATGTAGACCATCCGGTCCTGCCACTCTAGAATTAGTTGTCTTGTTAATTGAGTCTCTGATGGTATCTACAGAGCACTCCAATATCCAATCAACTTTAGTTTGGAAAGAATATTTGAATTTGTCGAATAGAATATCCAATTAAAGATCTTTAAAATGTCAAATCCACTGATGTTCTTGTACACCTTTAGCTTGTGCATCAATTTGGCGGGAATGGCTATGATTATTGAGGAGCAGACAGGTACCTGCCGAATTTTTAGAAGCTATAGTTTAAGAAAAGTTTTGCTGTCATGTTGAAATAACATTGCTCTACGGACTCACACCCAATTTGTATAGCGACATTTGGCTAACCTCAAAGCAGTTTGTGATGATGGGTTTGCTGATCTTAATATGAGTTTGCGTTCTTTGCGATATGCAGCTCTTCTTTCTCGTACTTCAGGATCCAAAATATGAGTATGTTTCACTGACTGATTGTTTCTGATCAGGATGTTATCTTTCAATTGATCTAAGATTTGGGTATATTGCTTTATTGGGTTATGTATGGAATGCCATTCAGTCATGTTATTAAATATGCAGAGCTTTTGGGAAGACCATGAGAAGTGTGATCTAGTGTTGTTGACAACAAAGGATTGTATGAGATATTGGCGGTCTTCTTCAGAGGCAACTATCTTCCACTCAAATGTGATAGCTAACACATTATGATCACTAAAGGATTGAGGTATCACATTTAGAGAGACAATCCATGTGAAGAAGTTAGAGTCTACAAATACATAATCAATGGTTCTTAAACAATGTTGTCTATGCCATGTAGGTGAGCTGGCAAATCTCCTTTCACCGCACCATTTATCATTGTGAAGTTTCTCTCAGTCATAAAGCTAGACCATCTTTGGGCCTCCTGATTAGCACTGTCCTTTTTCTCTTTAAAGCAATCGATGTTGATATCGCCTGTTATGATCGTTGATGTAATATTGCAGGACATAGAGACAGCTTCTAGCATGTTTGAAAGTTCCAGATAAAATGTGTCATCTGGGATTCCATCAGGATTTCGGTAGATATTTATAAGAGCAATAGAGCCAGTGGCACTCACCAATTTGACTAGTTGCAAAAACACACTGTAAGACCGCCACGGTTTTATAACAAATTCTGAAGTTGATCGTACTGCCACCAGTAACCCCGAAGATGGTCTGCCCTTAATCCCTCTCAAGGCTGGAATAAGGGCAATCACATAGTTGTCCAACACAGGTATCTCAAGTAACCATGTTTCCTGAAATACTAAAACGTCAAACGGGACAGAGAAATTGCATATAGAAAACTTGAGATGGCAATGTCCTCTCGTGTTCCAGCATCCTAGGGAAAGTAACTTAGAAAATTCAGGCCTTGTCAGTTATGTTCTCGGTGATGATGGTTTGTTAAGTTGAGGAGCTTATTCTTGCAATGATTAGGCCAAGGACTTTATTTAAAAATCCCTTGTCAAAGAGATGCATTTTAGCTTGCCAGATGGCATTTAAGACAACACCCAAAGGGATCCATAGCCTTACCACTGTTAAATTCAGTCCCTGCAATAAACTCAATTAGATTGATATCACCGAAAGTGATGTCTTCTAACTCAATGACATCATTAAAGATGTTAAGGACACTTTTCCGATTGAGATCATATGAATTAAATTGGCCCCCACAGCATTTCATTATGAATGAGTGACAGTTTGGTCTGAGGTCATGTTTGATAATTTGCATGAGAGTTGGTAAGGAGATTTTATTTTGATTACAGACAGCCTCAATATTTGGTGCAGGAATTGGTAGAAATTGGTAGAATTATAGAAATTCAATGATTGTTGGCTTGTCACTCGTGAACTTGATATTTCAGGTAGTTGTGCAAAGTTCTGATTAGTCAGTTACTATACCATGAGGATTTTGATTTACAATTCCATTGCGAATATTGCCTATGGGGTGAATATCAGCTGTGGAACTTAGTTGAGATCTCACAGGCACAGTGTTCAGTAGAGGTACTATATCAATAGGTCTGGCATCATATTGAAGATTTGATGAGTATCTTGAGACGTCAGCAGGACAGGTTTTCAAAGACACTTTCGCAAAATCATCTCTGTTAGCTGTTTGTGTAAGTATTCTAGTCACCAAGTAGGCATCAACTATTTTTTTCATCTCCTCAATAGTGCAAGTGGAGTCGCTCTTGGGAGTAATGCTGGGACTTGGAGTGTCTTCGACTAATGGTCCACTCACTGGCACCCTGGTATTAGGGCCTGGGTTAGCAGTTTCAATCGCTTGTACTAGTTTGTTTAGAGGAGAATAATTCAAAGGGGAACTCTGTCACAGACTTGAGGTTGGCGTCACTCCACTAAGGAGGCCCTGAGTTGGTCTACTAGCTTCTACGGATTTCATATGATTTTGCAAAGTGCTGGCTGTAGCTAAATGGACCGATAGTAACCGGTCGTCCCCTTCTGCAGTTTTTGGAGCCGCCGAGGCTGTTTTGAAAAAAGAAGCAAGATTGTTTTTAGAAAACTTAGGGACTGGCATATATTTAGATTTTTTTTAAAGAGTGTGTCTAGTCACCATTTTATGTTTCTGTTGCTGTTTGTCATTCGTGTTGCCTACACTTGGAGGTTGTGGGGGCTCCAGGTTTCCATCATCATTATTAATGCTCACCCATGAATTATCAGGCAAGGCTTCGGTAGGTGGATTATCAGTGGTCGCAACAGGACGAATCTATTATAACAGGGAGATGGGTGAGTGTGGAGGATTGGTTCTGGAGCTTCCACTTATAAATGGATTCCACTTGTTGAGCTTGTGTCGTGAGTTTTTGGTCCAGATTAACTAATAATTTGAATAGGCTCATTATAGTGGTATTTATTGCAGAAAGAGTTAGTTCCAGCATAGCCATTTGTGGAATGCTAATGTTTGGAGGAGGATTTTTGCAACATTGTCATGCAGTAGGATAAAGATATAAGGACGAGTCTCTGTGAGCTAGAGCATCGTCAATGGAGCCATCCAACTGATGTGTACACTCACTACAAATGGTTATGGCTGACTCACATTGACTTGCATACAGCGAGATGTTACCTTCTTGATGATAACTGATCTTTGAAATGTTTGGACTGTCGGACACAGATATGGTTGGGCTAACCAACAAGGCTGTATGTATTAGCATGTGTATTTGCTGCACCCTCTTCGATGTTGAACATTGTTTTATCAGAAAGTAGCTGAGGCATCGGCAAAACCGTTGCTGAACAGCTTCTCATTTTACTGTGTGCAAGATCTGTTGTTCCTGTGCGTGCCGGGCATGGATCAAAAAAAGGAACTGATTTGGAAACATCCACCAAGCCTCTTCAGACCCATTTGAATGTTTTCAGAGTTGGGTTAGTGGCCGACGACAATGTTTTGGACTGTCTGAGCGGCGTAAGAGTGATGGATTTATGAGAAATGCAAGCATTTGTGGAGCCATTCACAGTGATATTTAAAGCACAGAGAATTGATTACCCCTCACTACTGCGACCTTAGGGATAGTAGAGATTGAGCGATTATCTTCACATACACATTAACACATCCATACTAATGTTACCAAAGTGAACATTACAGTGAGACTTCTTAGTGCAGAAAGGCATATTCAACAACCCAAGTAAGAATATATATATATATATATATCACTTTAATAATAAATGTTAAAAACAGAACATATTCATACATCAGTGCATCACAAGAAAAGCACAATAAACATCTGTCCGAACAATAAGACATACAATAAAAAAGTGGAAAATTAATGAATCCTCCATGAAAAACTTTCAAATATCGCGTCTGTGTTTAGACATTAGATATTAGAGATATAAATAGCGTCTAAACACAGACGCGATATTTGAAAGAAATCCGCCAAAGGCATGATCTGGCGGACCCTTAAATGCTTTGGTAATAGTGCTACCATCACATTTAAGGGTTACCACCAGACTCGTGATGAGGACCAAAGTATGTTATTTTGAAGAAATACACCTTTTTAAATGTTACTGTGATCAATCATCAGAGAACATAGGATAAGTCAAAACAATTTCATTCATTGCAAAACTTATGATGAAAATCCACTCTGAATGTGTGTATGGTTTTGCTCAACGCGTTTCGGGGGGGAAAAAAATTCCCTTCTTCAGGAGCTGCTAGTTTCCTGTTATAGTAATTTTTTCATTTCTAAAATTAATTTAAACAAAATAGTATTTTAGTCTCTATTGTATAGTAAACTCTTAAATCCTAATTTTTACTGTCATGTATCATAAATCGATTTTTTTACTGTCATGTATTCTTAGAAATTAAAAATCATCTGGATGATGCTGCGTGGATGGATATTATTCCATTATTCATGATATCAGTGTTATTCCATTACTCATGGTTTGTCCTGCGTTCAAACTCTATATGTGTCCACCTAGAAGTGGGACAATATATATGGTAACGATTGCTCTACCAGAAAAAAACGATTTACAATAAAATTAGCATAAGGCTAATGTCAATTCATTTAAATATTACCCGCGGTTGTTTCTGATCATATTGTCTCTGAATCTAGTTGTGAGTGTGAATGAGGAGACTGGTGCAGCAACAGGAGGTAGGGTAATATTTGCAGATGTGCCCTTTGTGTGTGCAGCTCACACACATTGCCGCCTGGAAAATCCAGAGTGGAATTCCCCAAGCAAACCGCATGCCCCCACAAAGGGTGCCTTCAAGACAATCTGTCAGAGACAACCTCTCACTACCTGGAGACTCCTGGCATTCTCCATCCCTTTTCAAAGAGGGATGTGCATCAAACCTGTGCCGCCACCAAAATGCAGCAAGGATCTTAAGACAAAGGTTTAGGTAGCTGCCAAACGAGAGAGGCAACCCATTGCCAAGTCAGTAAACCAAGACTTGTAACGAGAGAGGCAACCCATTGCCAAGTCAGTAAACCAAGACTTGTTACATTGGGCCTCATTAGGACCCTGGCGGAGAGGGTTTTACGCCAGCGTAGTGCATGGCGTACCTCTCCGCCATACTACGAGTTCCCGTAGCGCCATGGCGGCCTTTTCCGCCTGGTTTTACCAGGCGGAGAAAACCATGGCGCTACGGGACCTCGTTGTTAATTACGCCACCGTATTTTACGGTGGCGTAATTAACTCCTTCCCCACTCCCATTATACCCTATGGGGCAAAAATGGGAATGGGGAAGGGCAGAATGGGGATTGGGGATTTACCGCCCCGCCAAGGTCGGAATGGGGCGGTAAATCCGCCAACCCCCATGGCGCTATCGGCGGCTTTCCGCCATGCTTCGCGGTGCATTTAGCACCGCGAAATCCGCCTGGGTCCTAATGAGGCCCATTGTGTTTTCAATACTATTTATCAATTCTCCATTAAAGGGACCAGATTATGGGAGGAAAGACACATTTATTTTAAACAGAATATTTAGGTCTTTCTAATAACCCTTGAAAAATACAACAGTTCCAGCAAGATGTTCTGCAGCAAATAATTCAAATGTTTTTAGAATAGCTGTGATAAGGACATCCATTGCCATTTGTAATAGACTGCACTTACAGAGATGCGCTGGTGTGTTACATACAATGCTGTATAGGTTCCTGCATTTATAAATGATGGTGTGTTAGGGTTTTGTTAACCCAAGTCCGAACAACCAGGATACAGAGACAGAGGAAGAGTGCATTTATATGAGAAGATCTTGTCCCTGCGGCCTGGGCAGTCAAAGGCATCTGCCTCTCTGTCAAGTTCACTAGGTGTGTCACTTACATCTGATAACACCTCTTCGTCCTCACCTGTTTCACTGGACCTTGTCTGCAGATTCTTGTCTCTTCCTCTCTGCTCGATGCTCCACTTCTTGTGGTAGAGGTATGGTCTCCCTCGGAGGGAGGCCACTATGCCTGCCTACTGAAATTGGTGAGCTAGTGGCCTCTTCTCTGAGGAAGCCACAAAAAAGGTAAAATGCCATGAAAAGGTGGAAAAAGCCCCTGTCGGTTGTGGTTCCATTGGACGAGCCAGAGATTATGGTAGCCTTGCGTAATGAAGGTACCAAGTTCAATGGGAGGCACCGGTGGAGAAACTCTTCCAAAGTGCAACCAAGGCTTTTCGTGCAGTAGCTAGTAAGTGAAACACTGTCACTCCCAGAAGAGAGGACTGTTATTAAGAGGGCTCGGAGTATGAAGGCTTAACACAAGACCAGATAGAGGAGGATGAAGAGAACCAGATCAGCCAGAGAGTTGGAAAAAATAGTAGAGTAGCAGCCGCGCTAACCAGAGAATCGCACAGTAAAATCCTGGAGAGGAAAGGCAGTGCTTTCCCAAATCAGATAAGAATATGGGAAGCCATGGAAGGACAGCAAGAAAGAGAAGGGAGAGGCGTGGCCGGAACCGTTGAAAGACAGGGAAGCCAGAAAGATTCCGTGCGAGAACCGCAAAATGAGGAGAAGCCAGCAGACAGAATAAGGAGAGAAAAACTCAGTGTCGAGCGAAAAGACAGGGGAATACTAGTGCCTTACCCAAAGACATCAAGCAAAAGGGTTGCAACGCGCTGACCGCTGGGTGCAGAGTGGCTGAATGCGACCTGGCAGCGGCCATGTTGTAAATAAACTAGACCGCAGCTCACACTAAAGGAAATGCGTTGTGTGCCATTGCCATTCAATGGCGGTGCATCCTCCAACTGTTCCAGAAGTGCCTTCGGCGGGGGTGTGGACAGTATACCCCCTGCCTCCGCTGGGGTTTACGGGCTTGCCTGGTTGTATTCTGTGGAATTTCTGGACGAGATTGTGGGCATGCACATAAGAACAGGGTTCCCAGGAATCTTCGGAGTGCAAATAGCACTTCCAATGTAGTAGATATTCTAGACTTCCCTTCTTGTACCATGAATCCAATATCTGAGAGACATCGTATTAAGCAGGTGTCTCAACGTTGTTTAAAGGAGATTTGTGCAAGAGCAGGCAGGCATCAAACATGGGGTGGATGCAACTGAGGTGTTTGGGCAACTGGAGCTTGAATGCAACTGGATTTATCCTTTCAAGAATCACAAAACAGCCCAGGTTAGGTGGTGATACCTTGGAAGGATGTACCCAATTGGGCAGAAACTTGGTAGAAAGTCAAACTTTAGAACTCTTCTTCCAGGCATGTGTTTCTCAGCGATGGCGGTCTGTCTGGACCTGATAGCGTGTCTTACTATCCTGAAGACTCTGTTGAGCCACCTTATGAGCTTCAGTGATGTCGGACAGCACCGCATCAACAGATGGTATCTTGGAAATTGGGCAGCATACTGAGAAGATGTTGACCGTAGTTACAAAAGAATGGACTGAGGCCGGTAGCTGAGTGGGAGGAATTATTGTAGGAAAACTCTGCAGTGGGTAATAAAGCCACCAAGCTATCCTGTTGGTAATTGGTGAAGCAGCGTAAGTATTGTTCCAAGGTCCCATTGAGCCGCTCCGTCTGCCTGTTGGTCTGAGGATGAAACCCGGAGGACAGGGCTCTATCAATACCAAGACAATTGCACAATGCTTCCCAGAACTTGGAGATATACTGGCTACCACGGTCGGATATTATCTTCTCTGGTAGGCTGTGCAGATGGAATATATCCTTGGAAAAAACAGCATCCTTAGCGGAAGCAGAAGGTAAACTCAGGAGTGGGGAGATATGGGCCATTTATTAGAACAAATGACCATGATACAAGAGCTTTCTTCAGAGCGAGGAAGGTCCACAATGAAGTCCGTCGTGAGTTGGCTCCAGGCTATAGTAGGCACTTGTCCTTGTTCCCGCAAACCCACTGGCTTCTGTGTGCTATATTTACAATGAGCACATGTCGGACATGCCTTGGTATACTTCTTGACATCCGCTGTTAACCCGGGCCACCAGAAGTTGCGGTGAATAAGCTCTAAGGTATAGAGCTGCCTCAATGCCCTGCTACCTTTCTGTCATGGCACCAGGACATTATGTGCCAATGTGAGTCTTCGTCTGGAAGGTAAAAGCAATGATTGACAACAACAAAAAACATCCTTTTTCATGACTTGTCCTCGGTGGAGACCTTGGGTAAGGTGGGTTCTTGGTTGGTGGCTTCCTTAACCTTTTGGAGAAAGATCGACACTTGGGAAATTATCTTGTTCTGCGTACAGAGCCACTCTGGCCCAAGATCTAAGCAAGGGCCAGGTACCGGACAGCGTGACAAAGTATCTGACAGGATATTTTGACTGCCGGGCAGGTACATGATGGCAAAGTTGTATTGTGCAAAGAAATGCGCCCATCTAGCTTGGCGTGAGTTCACACACTCCATCTGCTGGAGTACTCTCAAGTTTTTGTGGTCCATGCGGATCAAGAAAGAGTTAGAACCCTCCTGTAGAAGATGGCACCATTCCTTGCACGCAACCTTCATGGGCAGTAATTCTTTCTCAATAGCGGAGTAGTTGGCTTGACTGGGTGTGAGAGTATTTGAAAGATAAGCCACAGGATGCTCTAACCAGTTGAAGTCTGGTAGCAACGCTGCTCCAATGGGTGCTGTGGATGCGTCTGCTTCCACAATGAATATACGGGACTGATCCGGTTGGCGTAGTACTGGAGACGAACAAAACAGGCCTTAAGGTATTGCAAGGTAACGGCAGCGGCTTTGGTCCAGCGAAAAGTGGTCACTCCTTTCTTCAACAAAGATGTTATGGGAAGAACGAATCTGGAGAAATCTGGAATAACTTTCCTATAAAAGTTAGCTAGGCCCAGAAACCTTTAAAAGTCTTTGACGGAGGTCGGAGTTGGCCACCGCAGAATGGCTGCTACCTTATTGGAGTCCATCATGACTCCTTGTTCGGATAAAATGAAGCCCAAATAGAGAACTGAGGATACTTTAAACAGGCACTTCTCGAGCTTCACCTTAAGCTGATGTTCTTGTAACCATCGTAGCACTTCCTGAATGTGATCTTAGAGTTGCTGGGGGGATGAGGAGAAAACCAGAATGTCGTCCAAATATACAATCATGGTGTGGAACAGTAAGACGGAAAACAATCTGTCCATAAAGTGCTGGAACACACCCAGAGCATTAACCAGCCCAAAGGACATCACCCTGTATTCATAATGCCCAAATGGAGTCTGAAAGGTGGTTTTCTACTCATCACCTGCCCAAATTCTCAGAAGATGGTATGCTCGTCTCAGGTCGAGCTTAGAGAAGATGACTGCCCCCTTAACAGCTTCTAGAATGTCCTTTAAGGCACCCGGGTCCTGAGTATGTGAAGTAAAGCATCACCAAGATGTATAATTGTGGTGCACAGAGGCTGCATTGGAATGACTGCCCTAGGTGAACCATGTCATGTGGTGTACTGACTCCTGTCAAGTGAACACAAGAGTGGATACAAACCATGTGTTGTACATCAGTTGAACATGGCCGTGTGACAGTGCTCATCCCCCAATAGCATATCACCACAACATATGCAACATGATATCACAATATGCACAGTTGTTTGCTGCATCCTTGATGTCACTGACTCTGCTAGACATGTGCATGTGTCCGAAATATGAGTTGCACTTCATGTCATGCAGGGTATAGAATATATTTTCACACATGTATCTAGGTCCTTCTGTCCTACATAGGCATCCAAGATGACAACCAACCCACCTTATGGCATGCTCTGAGTGAGTGTGCATATGTCTAGACTGTGCACATCCCCGCTGCCCCAATGGTAATGACTCGTGAGGCAAATCATTGAGGCCTGCTCCCTGTAATTTTCCCACACTCAGCCCACACTCCATGGGTCCATGCCCATCTACCTCTTGTGGGACACTGTACCTGGTTCCTATCTACAACTCCATTGATTTACTCTCTTCACTTCAATGACCTTGCCTAGGTGGTACTCTTACAGCCATACATCAACTGAGACTGTTTGCTTTTTCCATGACTTACAGCATGTTCCAGTTGTGTACAGTCCCTCTACCAGGACAACACTGGTGTGGCATGTGATGGATGCAGACTTGGATGTGGATATGTATGTCTGCCTGTTGCCATATGATGTAATTTCACATCACAGAGCCAAATGTCCATACCCATTTCACTGGTATTAATCAACATTTTGCAGTGCCATGGGCCATAATGTACTTCATAACGACCATGTTGGTTGGCAATGTGTCCACTGGCAGCATGTCCCTGAGCAGGAAATGTTGTTGCTAGTCTGCATATGCCATGCTCAGATAGCTTGTTGTCCATATTGTGTGGATGCTGTATTTCTTATGGTGACATGTGCTGCATTTTGTTGCAGGACAGCAATGTTCTATACATGTTTACTGTAGACACGTTGCACATGACTCTGCATGTCTTTTTATGTCCATGTGCAGGTGAGGAGGCACCAGATGCAGAGGAGGAGAAAGAGGATGAGAAGAGTCTGTGATGCTTCAGACCACCATTGGAGGATGTGCCATGGCAGGCCGTGAGAACCCACTGGTGCTACAGACCATCCTTAGCTGTGCTGAAAACACTTCTGACTCTTTGGACTCAAGTAGCTCTGATGCAAAACCGGATGTGCAGTCCTCAATGCTGGCAGAGGTGAGTGCACCAATGTCTGGAGTAGTTGGGGCCTGTGAGATCTGCAGGTGCCTTTACAAGGCCAGTCAGTGGTGGCACGCCGGTTTGTGGTGGTTATGGCTGTAAGACCACGCTCCCACGTATTGGTTTCTGGTCCTGGGAAGGATGTCCAAAGGAGTGTTGCAGTCCTGCAGCCAGGGACAGGGGCATCATAGCAAGGGCCATGTTCCCTTGGATCAGGCAGGCGTGGGCCCCGCACATGGGGGTACATGTGCAGACTGGGCAGACCGAGTGGGAGCAGCAGATGTTGTGCTCCACACCGACAGGGTGCTGCCTATGAAAGTTTGGCTGCGGGCATGGATAGGGTGGCCACTTCCATGAATCCCCCCACTACAGGGCTGGAGAAACAGCTGCAGATCATGCGGTTCACGTGCCACACCCACTGGCTGCGCATGGAGGCCAAAATCAGGGGCTGGCAGGAAGGTCTGCAGTGTCTGCAGGCATCCCTGCCTGCAGAGGGTCAGGCACACAAGGATGCCCTGAGGTGTGAGTTGTTAGCCCACCAAGCTGCAATCTATGAGGAAGAGGCAGCCAGCAGAAGACTGTTCCTCCAGTAGATGTGATAATTGAGGCAGATAATCTCGAATGAGGTTGTGCATAGTGACCTCCAAGCCCTCACTCTGCTGTTGCATTCATCAGTGTCACGCATGGAGGCTGCAACTGAGGACCATGCCAGGGCACTGCATGGTGAGACTCCAGCACCACTTCCACCTTCAGATTCAATGCAGGATGGGGTGCCAGCACAGCCATGCCTCCCGGTCCACCGTAGCCATGCTGTCTGTGAGCCTATGGAGGGGTATTTTTATTTTATTTTAGTATTTTTGTACATTGACATGCACCCTGCCCCTCGCCCGGTCCAAGATGGACATTTTTGATTTTTTGTAAATTTGTTGATACTTTTATTGACACCAGGTTTTTTGATGGCGGATGTTGGCATGTTATTTTTGAGTTGCCCTTTCCATGCTTTTTTTTTAAATGTTACCTTGAGTTGTGCAGTTGACCTCTCAAAGCCTTGACGTTTGCAGTGGTGGACATGCAGGCATGCATAGTGAGGTAGACTTGCATGTTTGCATGGTGGTGCGCAGCATGGCATGTGTAGTTAACTATGGTTTCAGTGTATCCTCGCGCATGTGTGCTGTGTGAATGGTACTTCACTCTGCCTGTTGCAATGTCTTCTCCCATGTTGTTTCAGTAATTTCTGATGTAGCATGGAGTGCTGTCCCGGCGGAGACACCCTACACCCTTTGACTTTGATGCTCCCCATGCCCTCCACCAGGCACTGGCCCTCCTGTCACTAATTTCGAGACACAGTTCCTGGCGAAGCTGATGCAGGATTCCCACCATGCCGTCCCAGTCAGAGGGTAAGCATGAGAACTGTCTTGCATGTTGAGCATGTGTCATTGTTCCCATTGTCTGCTGCATGTGTAACTTTACTTATATGTGCTTTGAATGCTAGCATGCCAAGATGTTTTTTAAGTGGTATTCATGTCACTCTATTACCTCCCTCGGTCAACTCTTCTATGCACCTCGTGTGGTGTACTGCATGTCATTGGCCATCTCCAATCTGGGCAGTGTACTCCTTGATGGGTGCTTAACATGGCCTTCCCTCTCACTTTCACTCTCTCTCCCTCTCTCTGTTGCTCTGGTTCCATGTAATAATGTCGCCATAAAAATCTCGCTATGCAAAAATCTTGCCAAAAAATTGCCGTTTTTTGTGGCGACATTATTACATGCAACCCCCAAACTTTTTTTTTCTTTTTTTTTGCCTCTGTCCCGATATGTATGGTCACCCAATAATATCGCCACAACCTTTTCCCGGCGATATTATTTACGGCAACCATATATATGGTGATACCGTTGTTCTTTGTTCTATGCTGCACCTATGGGCAGATCACAATCTATGTCATGTCACCCTCTTGCACCCTGTAGTTCTTCTGCAGTGGGTTCTCTCTGCATATTTTCGAGATCCATTCATGTATTGTCATGGATGTGCATGTTCTTTCTGTTGTTACTATGCATGTCATTGCAGTTAGGGGAGGTGTCTCCCAATGGGTTGCTTCGTATGCAAGGCAGGTGGGTACCCTGTGCAGGTAAGTGAAGGGCATTTGCAGACACGTCTGTGGTGTTTGGCTGGGAGTCTTGCACTGTGTGTGATCACTTATTTATTTATTAAAATGTTTCCAACACACCACTCGCCCGGAAGTCTCAGGGTGCACATACAAGACAGACTAGGAAAGAGCAATGGAAATTCACAAAAGACAGACCAGGAAAGAGCAATGGATAGTCACAGTAGTTGTATTAAGTAATGCTAAAAAGGTAAGTCTTGATTTTTTTCTTGAAACCTTTGAGGGAACTTATCTTTCCTATATCAAGAGGATGTGGGTTCCATGCCTGTGGAGCCTGAAAGTCAAATAAGGTACCCCCAAAACCTTTTAGTTTGTATTTAAGTTGCTGGAGGTTAACCTTGTCAGCTGAGTGGAGTGCTCGACCAGGCTGGTATACCTTTGCGTTTGCAGAGGATTGTGGGGGCTTGAACGTTCAGGCATTTACGCAGAGTGTCAGGACCTTATGGGTAACCCGATGTTTCACTGGAAGCAGAGAAGTCCCCTCCTTGCTTGAGTGATATGCTCATGTCTGGCTAGGTGTTTAATAGGCCAGACAGCCCCGTGTGGGTCACCTGACGTGCTGCTAGGTTAGGCTGGGAGGTGGCCAGGAGGAGACTGTTACAGTAATCCAGGCGTGATTTTACAAGTGCAGAAGCAAGGAGGGCCATGTTGTCAGGTGACAGGAAAGGCTGAATGTGACTCAAAAGTTTATTAATGTAGTCACAGGATGTTCGTAAGAGGGCTATGTGGGGCTTCATGGATTGTTCACCGTCAAGCATGATCCCTAGGGTCTTGACGATCTTAGCAATTGGGATGGTAGATCCAGCTATGTCAACATTTTCAAATCCAACTGATAGTTCTTTAAGCCGCTGCACTGTTGCAACAATCAGGAGCTCTGTCTTGTCTTTATTAAAGACAAATGCGTTGGTTGCCATCCAGACCTGGATGGCCCCATAAACCCTATTGACAGTTGTGTCTTGTGCGTAGACTCCTGAAAGCATCAAGACCACCTGGGTGTCATCAGCGTAGTTTGCATATTGTACACCCAGGTTGTCAAGAAGTGTTAGAAAGGAAAGAATGTAAATATTAAAAAGAGTTGGCAAGACACATGACCCCTGTGGTACCCTGCAGGTGGTCTTGATTGACGTGTCTTGTGGGGAACTCGTACTACTTCATAGGTGCATGTTTCACAGGGTGTGGTTCGGGTGATAAGTCGGGGCATGGTGTTGTTTCTATGGATTGGTGGGGCCACTGGTTTCACATTCAAAATTTGGGGGCTTCCATCTGTGTGGGCCTTTCTTGGGTGGTTGCAAGTGGGTGGCAGGGCCGGCTGTTTGTGGCCTGTTGCAAGTGTTGATGGCTGTTCTGGTGTTTGTCTCATTGCATTTTGACCATGTGTACTGAATGACACTTCACATCCCTTCAAATGTGTGTGGGCTAATTGTTTGACGGCACATTTGGCCTCTCTTGCTTAGGGTTCCCTAATTATGGTCTGCAACTCCAGTTACGAACCACAACCATGGAACTATTGATGCACATTTCTGGGATGCTATGTTGTGACCCAGCACATTATGTTTTGTGTGTTGGTGTTTTCACATACATGTCCCATGCATGCAGCACCATGGTGTTTGCAGTTTAACCGCAGCTGGGTGCATGGTACTGCTGCATTCAATTGAATGCACAATTGGACCAATTGTATGCTGTCACAATGAAGTCTACATTGACCTTGCACTTTTACTTTGCATGCTACTTTTCGCATGCATGTATCCTTGCTTGCAGTATCACATTGCTTTGTCCTGTCTGATTATGTCTTCCATGGCAGTTACCTCGGTGGCCAGCCTTCCAGTCTGACATCGGCCTCTGTGAATTGCTGCGTCAAGCATGATCCTGCCTGGGGTGCAAGAGGAGAGTATTTGTGTACTTGCATTCTTGTGCTTTGCATCATGGGCTCCCATGACTATGTTTAGTGCACTGTCCCAATATTATGCAGGTGATGGCATGCCTTTTCATGTCATTGGTAGCCTTCCAGGGGTATCCCCGCTTTTTGAGGGGCTCTATTATCTGCACATGTGATGTCTTCTCATTTTCATGCAGCATGTTGACTGATGCGTGTGCTGTGTATGTGCCATCGTCTTGTGAATGGGGAGATGTGACATGCACATTTGCTGCATGTCATTCACTGGGGCAGGCAGTGTGTTTTTTTGTTGTTTGTCAGTGTGTGTGTTTTGTGTGTTTGATTTGCATGCAGTGTGCAGGTGTTGTATCATGTGTGCTAGGACACATGGTGATGGTTGTCTTTTGAGTTGTTGTTTGTATGTGTTGTATGTCACTGTGGGGGGCCCGTGGGTCTTGAGTTTTTGGGTTCATGGTAGTGTCAGCTGCACTCTGTTTAATTTTATTCATTTTCTGCAGATCCCTCCATCAGGGAATGATGGCTATTTCATGGGATGAAATTTGACTGTTGACTGTATGCCAATGGGACAGGTAAGATGTGCATTTATCTTGATCATTATGGAATGGCTACTTAAGCTGCTGCATGTCTGGATGTGGCAATTCTAGTGTGTCGCCCTCAATTTTGGTTTTGGGATGGGGTTTATTGTGGCCATGTTGCCAGACTGAATCACATGTGGATCGATGCAGTACTGCCTTTGTACACCACAAAATAGGGACGTGTTTGTGAGCATCATACACATTCTAGGAGTTGTCTGCATAAATATACCATTGTGCTTGTTGTATTTTGTGTCCATGTTATTTTTTGAGGCCATATATGACTTGGAGCTCAGACATTTTTCAGGATTTATCGCTGCTTAAACATTTGACAGGTATGTTAGTTAGTCATGTGGGATGTTTTTGGTGCCAAAGGGGTGGTTTCATAAAATGGTTGGCATGGTGCTAGTGGTGTCCTCCCCCTTCATTGTGTTTATTTGGGAAACACACAATGAAAAGTCTTTTTAGTAATAAGGGATGCACTCAAATTTGCACTTCCAAGGGCACTTTCTCAGGGTGGTTTTGTGGGCACAGTACATTGGCCCATTATCATCATTGAATGGCACCTGGTATTTGGCGGGATCGTGTGCCCTTCACAGGGGAAGGATTTTACTTGAAAAAAGATTGCACATTCTTGGTACGTGGAGCCTCTCCATGTGCCCTTTGCCCAGCCATACGCAAAGGGTGTGCTTGTGGGTGTGGATGGTGTGCCACCACCATGTCCACTGGGACGCAAAGCTGTGTTGCAACATTGTTCAGGACACATGCTGCAACATTGATCCTGCAGACTACTGGTGGTGCATATAGTAACACACCACCCGAGTGGTCAAGGGAGCGGAAACGTGACTTGAGCACTCTGAATGTGTGCTCCAATATGCCCGAGTTGCAATATGGCTAGTGTTGTACCCTACCTCGGCAGGTGTTTAGGGGTTGCGTGTGGGCGTCATCATGAATGTGCTCAGAGGGTAGGCACTGTCCCCTGTAGAGGTGAGAATGTTTGTCATTGTCATTTGTTGACAGTATCTATTGGTCTATGTGCAACATGCATGCATGTGCATGGCCATTAATACTCAACAATGAGCCATGCGTTGCCATGCTTCCCAGCTTCCAGGGCCTGGTGTAGCGGGAACATTCTGAAGATGTAACTATCATGTGTGCTACCTGGATAGTTGGCATACACTCCAGGAATGATGCCCTTGGCATCACACACAACCTGAACATTGATGGAGTGCCAAAGTTTCCGGTGGTGGTAGATGTGCTCTGTGGCTCTAAGTCGATGTAGAGCAACATTGGTTCAATCAATGGCACCTTGCACTTTTGGGAAGTGCGCCGCCCCATAAAAATCCTGGACCACTGCTTGCCTTTTTGCCGGTGTTCTGGGCATATAGATAAGCCGACTGGCAGAAGAACGTGCAGTTATGATTGGCAACACCTGGTGTAAGCAGTGAGATTGCATGGCCTGGGAGATGCCACCTACTATGGCGGTGGTCCACTGGAATGAGCCAGTGGCCAAAGAATGCAGAGTAGTGAACTCCTTTGGCAAGGGGCTCAGTGCTTGGGAGCAAATGGTGGGTGATGTGAGGTCATCTTCCCACCCCGTGACCAGGTCTAGGATTATATGGTGGGTGGGACCCATACCTACCATTGACCTGGTCATCAGGTATTCCAAAATGGCTGGTCTGTGCGCGGAAGATCTCGGCCCTGGCCATCCTTCTCCTCCTGTGGTGTACCTGGATGATTGTTGCAACAAATGGTGCATTCATGGTGGCTATATCCGTGCGTTTGTTGATCGTGCATGCTTTTTATGTACGTGTTAGTGTGCAAGTTGACATTTACGCCTGCTATCCCATGGTGTAGGTGTTTCTGGTTTTGCGCATGCTCTTTTGCGACCCGGCGTTCCCAGTTCAATTCCATGAATATGTTTGTTTTGTGTGCGTATGGGCGGTGTGATTGTTTGACGGTGGAACGTCCCTCATAACGCCCACATTTTCACTTCTTCTTCCTCATGCCAAGTGTTCTGCCTCCTTTTTAGGTGGATGTGCAGGCCCGGACGACCCTTTTCTTGGAGTCTCGTGCAAGGCATTCCTCGGGGCGCAGTGACGTGGTGGACCGGCGCAGATTCCTCGCAAGTCCTGGGTTAGCCCCGCAGATTGTGTTCCAGGAATTGACAAACAGGGACTTGCACGATTTTGTGTGCACGTACCCTATTTTCAGCACAGATTATTCCATGAATCAGGCCCTGCGACTGTCTAGTGCTGGTAAAGTGGGACAAACATCAGTGGATGTAAGACACCAGAGATTAGTGCACTCTCCAGGGTTTGTCCAACTTGGCTCACCAGATGATTCTTTTTCTGTTTTACAATTTCCATGAATCTCTTAACATTAAATATGAAAAAATACGTAATTTACAAAAATACAGATAAGCTGAAAAAGGTCATGGCAAATATAAAACAGAGAAAAAACCTTTGCATCACTTTGGGCATTTTACATAAATACTCTTACAATGGCAAACTATGCCTATATCGGAGAGCGTTGATTAATTAGCCATAATTGACATTTGTTTCCCTTAACTTTATAAGTGGGTGCATTACAAGTGAATTGTGTGACCCTAGATATGGAGATACTACTTTCCAAATGATTAGCTTCACTTAAGCTTTTAAGAGGTTTAGCACACACCGGAGACTGATTTGGGTCCAATGCATTATAATACGTTTCTCAGCGTATGTCACACAGGTCAACACTACCCCTTTTAGTTTCAAGGGGATCTCATAACATGATCATCTGTATAAAGATTGAACATTGTAGAAAATATTTCTCACCACTGACTCAAAACATAATGCAGACGAGTTTCCTCAGTCACTAATTCGTCAAAAATGAGCCTCATTTTCAATTTAACATTCAAATGCAATTGTTGAATAAAATGTAGCTAAGGATTAATTCTCTGTTTGGAGAGATTTTACCACAACTTGTGCTGGTTTATTGTTATCAATCATTACTCCAGATCTAGGAGAATGGGGGGACAGAGTGTCTTCTAGCCAATCAGGGCGCTCGGAATGCTGGCTTTACCTCATGGGGTGAATCTTGTGTTCTGAG
The DNA here is from genome assembly GCF_040938575.1 of Ambystoma mexicanum. NCBI lineage: Eukaryota > Metazoa > Chordata > Amphibia > Caudata > Ambystomatidae > Ambystoma > Ambystoma mexicanum. Next base: position 1,133,627,726 of record NC_090922.1, on the reverse strand, counting down.
CCCCCTTAGCAGCGGGATGCCACCATCTCTCCTGCCGGGTTAGAGGTTAGTAAAACTGCACACTTTTTCACCCACCCCAATTTTTACCTCCAACACCCACTCATCCCACCTAAGCCCCAAACCCACTTACCTAAAGATGCCTGGTCCCTCACCAGTGCCTGGAACACTCAGTATTATGGTGCTTCCCCAATGGCCGTCATAGGAAGGGAGAAGGGAATATGTGTCGGTTTCCATCCTCCATGACCATGGTGGACATATTGGTTTGCAACCATGTCATTTCTAAACATAAAACAAAAAAAAGTATTATCTCCCCAATTAGCATGCTGGGACACTAATAGCAATTAACCCCTCCAGGCGCAGGACATTACTCGGTCTGGTGATGGCCATGGCCATTTATAAACTTAAAAAAAAATGATTATCTCCCCAATTAGCATGCTGGGACACTAATAGCAATTAACCCCTTCAGGCAGAGGACATTACTCGGTCTGGTAACGGCCATGGGCTCGCGGTTAAGCCCTCACTTCGCTATATTCTGTAAACTGGCACCTGGACATAACCTGACCCAGTAATGACCCTGCCTTTCTGGGTTTAACGCTTAAATGTCATGGAAAAGGCAACACAAGGTGCAAATAAGGAAGACTGTTTCCTGTTTGTGATATTTTTTTGCAATAATATATAAAAGAAGTATATTTATACCAGTAAACATGGCTTTGCCACATCTTGCCTGACCAGTATATAATATGATGTATCCACCAAATAAGCTAAAGTAAGATGATTTTTGCAAAAATATTTGATGCCGAGCTCCGCACTGCAATCAATCCATAATTGTGATCATTATGTTTCACGTTTTTCAAACTAGGGACCAAAATCCTTTTTCTCCAGAATGGGGGAATAATGCCTGTTGATATTGCTGTTCGATAAAGGTTTAGTAAGCAGTACCCTCAGCGAATGGGATCTGATCTAAATAAAATATTGCACATCTGGTCTGGTGTCAGGGCTCTGGGCTGCTTTGGTCCAGATGCTATCAACCATGTCTGTAAGTGCAATTTTAGGTCGCTATTTTGGAGAATATGCAACAATGCCTTCTGACTCACACCATTCTAAAGTTACCTATAATAAATGATTTCCACACTTCTTCAATTATAGTTTTTTCTTGGTAAAGGAACAATATCAGCTTTGGTTCATTAATTTGCTGTGTTTGGTGTTTTGTGCTATCATCTCTAACATATACCTCCATTGCACTGATTAGGAGTGTGGCTTTTGCTTCTGTAGCCAATTCTGATTCCACTGCATTAATTATTTTACTAACCGTGAATGCACAGGCCAGTTCAAACTTTGATAATTGTTTTTACATCTTAAGCTTGCTCTCAGTTCTCTTTTTCTTTCGCCAGTTAAACTGTATATGGTTACCCAACTACATAAGATTGATGGAGTGTTGGACTTATACTACAATGCGTTTGGATAGGATATCATAATTATCTAGGATTTGTTCCACAGAAATGGACTGAATCTTTTGTGCTGTAGATAATGCTCTACTAAATTTGTAATTTGTCTAGCTTTCAGTAACATTCTGATGATTTAATGTGGCAATAAGCCACAAGGTGGCGGGCCAATAACGCCCCAGGTAATGCCCCCCGGGCGAGTTATAGGCCCGAGCGAAGTGAGGGCCTTAACGGTGCCCCGGGGGCATTACCTCGGGCGGTATTGGCCCGCCACCAAGTGGCTTATTGCTATTAGTACCCCAGCCCGTTATACCTGGGTACTAATTGCTTTTTTTTCTGTTCCGAAACACGTTTCGCAGCACAGAGGAGACGCAGGAGGAGAAGGAGGGCAAGGCAGGCCCAGCAAGCCCCACCAGCACAGCCAGTGCCACCACGCAGGCAGCCCCCAATCCCACGCATCAGAGCCAATCCATTCAACCTCACTGCTGAGCAGATCCACACCCTGTACCGTTTGGACCAGGACACCATCACCGCCATCGTAGACATGACACACAACGACATTGTCAGCATGATAGAAACTCCAACCGCCATCCCACCCCTACTGAAGGTAGTGTCTGTACTACACTTCCTGGCCACAGGCACCTACCAGCACACAGTGGGGCACTTGCATGGCATTTCACAACCATTATTCTCACGAACACTCATCCAAGTGCTCGATGCCCTCCTCAAGCACACAGACGACCATATTTCATTACCACGGACTGCCCAGGAGATTGCAAACACCAAAGTGGGTTTCCATGCACTAGCCGGCATACCCGGTTGCATCGGTGCCATCGACTGCACCCATGTGGAATTGGTGGTTCCACGTGCCATGGAGGTACCGTACCGCAACCGGAAACAGTTCCACTCAATCAACGTGCAAATGGTCTGTGACTCCAACAAGATCATCACACATTGTTGTGCCCGATTCCCCGGATCAACCCATGATTCCATGGTCCTGAGGAACTCCACAATACCACGCTACATGGAGCGACATGCAGGCCCAAGATCCTGGCTACTCGGTGAGTCCAATGTCATGGAAGTGGGCAGGTGAATGATGTACCGATGCATACTCCACCTGGCTGGGGGGGGGGGATGATGCATACTCCACCTGGCTGAAAGGGGGGGAATGATGCATACTCCACCTGGCTGAAAGGGGGGGGATGATGCATACTCCACCTGGCTGAAAGGGGGGGGATTATGCATACTCCACCTGGCTGAAAGGGGGGGGGGTGATGCATACTCCACCTGGCTGAAAGGGGGGGGAATGATGCATTCTCCACCTGGCTGAAAGGGAGGGGGAATGATGCATACTCCACCTGGCTGAAAGGGGGGGGGGGGGGACCCATACTCCACCCAACACCAGTAAAGCCAATAGCCAATGCATGCAGCCCTACCATGTGAATGAGGTTGTGTCCCAACCATGACACAACCATCTGCAAGTGCATTCTACCAAATCAGACCACATTGTCAACAATGAAAAGCACCTACATGCATGTCACCAAACACCATCAACCGATAGGCCTGTCCCCCATAACTGCCCACGAAGGAGGCACATGACGGACAGAAACATCAACACACCATTACACAGACAGCAGGGCCCCCACAATGTCCCTGTCTACATCAGCATTGCTCACTGGGGTCATGATGAGGCCCACAGCAATGTTGCAATGATGTGCGCATTGCCATCACAGGACATGTGCCAGGCCAACTAACCAAACGGCATGAACGGACACAGTGGATGGGCACTCACAATGCACTCAACCCCTCTGCATACATTGGGTGATGGCATGCAAAACAGGCCATGGGAGCCATGAGCATATACTGGTTGCATTGCGTGAATCAATTAGTGCATGCAGAAGTGAGCCAAAGTAACAGTTGGATGCAAGCCATGGTGGCACATCATGTTCTTGATCAGACGACATGACTGACACATACATTCTCGCCTACATACAGGTGATGCAGGCTATCCCCTGAAGAGGAGGCTCCTTATACCAGTCCGGAACCCGCAGAACCAGCACGAGGAGGACTTCAACCGTGCACATACACGTACTCGTGTGGTCATAGAGCAGACATTCGGCCTATTGAAGGCACGGTTCCGAAGCCTCAGCAGGTCTGGTGGGGCACTCCTGTACCGTCATGAGAAGGTGGCAAAGATCGTCATGGCATGTGTCATGCTACACAATATGTGCATCAGACGGAATGTGCCCCTGCCCCCTGACGCAGAACTGCAACCACCTGACGTTGAGGATGAGGAGGGTGCAGATGGGGCGGCACCCCATGGAGGAGGCGATGCACAGGAGGGGCGTGCAATGCGCCAAAGTATCATCGACCACTGCTTCTAGCACACACGGCTGGTGTGTATCACATGGAGACTGCACTTGGGGCACTGTGTGTCTCTGGGACATGCACACTGTGGACTGTACACCAATAAAGCACACGTATGCAATGAAAATGTCCACACATTTCATTTCGGGAAAGCAAAAAGTGTATTTCAATCATAAAATGTCGTGACACAACCACTCCCCCCTCCCCCTGCACACCCCAACACACCCCCTCCCCCATGCACACCCCAACACGCCCCCTCCCCCCTCCCCCCTGCACACCCCAACACACCCCTCCACCCCCCCTGCACACCCCAACACACCCCCTCCCACCTCCCCCCTGCACACCCCAACACACCCCATATAGGTGTCAACAGATGCCTGTGACAGTGGCCACAGGCTGTTACAAGCCCCCTCTCCCGGCCCCCGGGGCACCCCTGGCTGTGGAGCACAGGTTACGTCCGTAAAGTCGGACGGGGCTGCTCTGTGCAGAACTGGCAGCGGAGGATGTCCCTGCCTGCCCCCGTGCATGCACGTCCTGTAGGGTGTGGGTGAGCTCAGTGAGCGCACGACGCAAGCCGGCAAGTTCACCACAGATGTCCCTGGACATGGCCTGCATGGCATCCCTCAGGGTGGCAGTGCTCTGCGCTACTTCGGCCCTTAGGGTCTCCGTGGCCTGTTCAATGGTTGCCCTAGCCCCCACACATTCCTCGGCATGCTCAGTCAGCATCGTGGACAGTTGTTGCTGCCATTCTATGATGTCCTCGAGGGACTGCTGCCCCTGCTGGGCCATGCCCAGTGCTGGTGGTGTGATGGAGGGGCTGCACCCCTCTTGTGGACTGAGGACTGGGCATGGGGTAGAAGGCCACTCCTCTACCTCTGTGTGCCCCTTGTGTGATCCTCATGGGGGCTGGCGTCTGACAAACAGGGGGAATGTAGTAGGTCAGTGGGGCTTCTGACTTCGTGCTCCTCAATTTCAGAGTCTTAACATGCAGCAATTGCAGCTGTTTCTCCCATGTTGCTGCTGGCCGCAGACCCGGTGCCTTTTGTGGCAGGCAATGTTGGTACAGGTGGAGCTGCTGCTGCTGGCCTGCTGCCTACAGGGGTGCTTGCCGGTGGGCCGTCCGGTTTGCTTGCAGTGGATTCTGCTTGTTGTGGGGTCTGCCTCACTGCAGCTGAGGTTGAGGGTGCGGGGATGGTATTATTGGCCTTCTTGGCTCTCTTCATCGCAGTGACTATGGCATGTATTGTTTGAGGCACCTGCCTTCATCGCCTGATGTCGGAGCTCCCCTTTCCATCCCTCCGACGCCTTCAATGCCTTCCATGCCAATCGTGGTTGCACAAATCTCCTCCCACGGTTGGAGTTTTAGTGGGGATTCCGAACCTCCACCGGTACCCAGGGCAAGGTTGCGGTTCGCAGAGATGACGGCTCTGACCCGTATGTGAAGGTCATCCCAGCGCTTCCTGCACTGCTGTGGGGTGTGGGGTACAGTCCCCACCGCGCTGACGCGCTCGGCCACCAGGGCCCAGATGGCCTTCTTTTTCACTATCGCTGTCCTGGTCATTTCCGGGGAGAAAACGACAGCTGCGTTGTCTTGCAGGGTCTCCGCAAGCATGCAGAGTTCCTCCCAGCTAAATCTTTCCTGGCGCTGGCAGTCACATGCCTTCTTAACAACTTTACGCATTTTTGGGTAGTTGGATGGGTGGGTGATTGGTTGGGACAGGTGTCTAGGTTGGATCTGGTGTTGTTCAGTAGGATGGCAGTGTATTGTGTTTTTAAAGATGGCCGATGTGCTGTTTCCCGTTCCGCCGCGATGACGCTATTTCCGGTTCTGCTTTTTACGGTGACCGCTAATTGCGGCCACCGCTAATTACGGTGGCCGCTAATTACGGTGGCCGCTACTTACGGTGGCGGAAGTGCACCTTGCTCGACTTACGATGCCGGTAGGGGCCTTTTCCGCCATGGCGTTAATTGCATTACCGCCATGGCGTGATGCTCGTGCGCGATGGGTCGTAATGTGGCGCTCTTTATGCCATCGGCCCACGGCGTTAACGCTCATTACGCCATGGCGGTAATGATGGCAGATTACCGCCTGGGTCGTAATGAGGCCCAGAGTGTACAAAAAAACAAAGGCTGGGATTTTGGTGTCATTCATGCATCTGTGAATCATTTCTATACAGGGGAATCACATGGGTTTGATGTTTATACCAGAGTGGTAAAGCATTTGCTAATTTATCACTGTAGCTAAAATAGCAAGCAAGGAAAAGTGAATAAATACCTGCAAGGTAGGAAGGTGTGTGTAGGTGTTGTGAGTCTCATGAGACACATCGATTACTGGATGTACATACGCCAGTAATACCAGCCACAAACCATTGGTGGTGTTCTGAATAAACTTATTGGGTTCTCTGAAGTGTCATAGGTCTGGGGGTTCTCTACAGGTGACCAAAAGACATTCTAACAGAGAGGAAAGGTTTGTTTTATGATGGGATTGTAGAATGAAAAACCATGCTCACCACTATACCACAAAAATAAGGTAATTCTGAAAATACCAAAAAGTAAGATACCACTAAAATTACCACCAACACAAGCTAATATTATATTAGCACCAAAATAGATTAATACTAAAGTATCTCTAAATGTAAGGCCAGTTTACCACCAGTTTACCACCGAAATATCACGGTAAGAAAATACTGTCAAATCCTGAATTTACCCCAATAAGAAAAAACCTCCTACAATCTCAAAGTGATTGAAGTGTTGTGGGGAGAACAAAATGCACATGTGTAGCCACCCCCCCGCCAACCTCACTGACATTTCTGTGCAAGCAAAAGTCACAATTTCACATTGGCTTTTAAACGTCATGTTTTTTTATATTTTTCCACACGAGTGCAGCCACATTTCTCATTTAATGTTTGAAATGCAGTTGTTCATGGACACGGAAAGGTAGACCCTCTATACAAGTTTCTTTTGATTTAACATGGAAGAAAAGCCAAGCCGTTTTTCAAGCCGTGCCGGGTTGCAATATGAAATCCATGCTCCTCATCTGAAAGGAACTGTAAGACAAGGCTGTTTTTGGATGTATTGCCTAACTTTTTGGCATTCAGATGGAATAAAGCATGCAGAGCTGTTTTTCAATGCACCGCATAGCTTTGTGGTATTTCAGATGAGAGAAGAAAAACAAACGCAGGGCTGTCTTGAATGCAGTGCACAACTTTGGTATTCAGATGACAGAACAGCAAACACAAGGCTATTCTTCAATGCAGTGTTCAACTGCTTGCCACACATGTGCCAGGCAACAAAGCACAGCCATTTTGGGTGAACAATTCAATTTCTTGCCACACATGGAAGCAGAGCACAAGCATTTTTCATGTCAATGTTTAAATGCGGTTTTGAGGTGAAAGAGGTTTCTGCTTAGGGCCTTAAATGCTCCCGACAGACTGAGGCCATCAAAATGGGTAGGAGGAATGTTCTGATGACATAATTACCTGGAATGCTTTGGTGCAATCGGTATTCAGCTCACCTGATGACCAGCCTCCCTGAAGTCATGGTGAAGTTAGGCAAACAGAAGAGACGTAATCAAGGAAAGGACAACAGAGGAGAAAGAGAAGACACATAGGTAGAACTGAGAACATACACAAGGAGGTTTAGCATTGTATGCAGAACATTGACCGCGGGTAAAGTTCATGTTCAGTTGGGGATAGGGAGGGATGCAGGATTTGGGTTAGGAAGGGGGAAAGTCTGATGTTTAAGATGTTCTGTTGAAAGCAAAGTTGTATAATGGCAGATTTCCAAAGAAAACCCTAATAAACTTTAAAAGAAAATATATAGATTAAATAAAGCATACAAAATGTTAATAAAACAAGGTTCATCATAAATATAATTAATAAATCAATTAAAATCTTACAACCTACATTATCAGTTTACATTACTTCTCTTAAATACCACAATGTATCAAATTCTACCATTCTACCCCAATAATGGGTTATCATAATACTGGCCAAGAGGTGGATATGTTAAACATGCAAGTCAATGAATGACCCACATGACCCACATAACTAGCTAGGCATATATATATATATATATATATATATATATATATATATATATATATATATATATATATATATATATATATATATATATTACATGGCCACAGTAGTGGCCATGTAGTTATGGTTAAGTTGCTGTTTCCATAGGAAGAGCACTTTTTGGGTGGCTTATAACTTCGCTCTCCCTGGACGGATCCTCACCAAACTTTGCAAAATAAGTATTTGGGTCACTCTGAATTTTTTTTGCAAAGTTTGGTGAGGATTCGTCCAGGGGGGGCAAGGTTATAGGGGGGTCCCAAAACTTTTTTTATCCCATAGACTGAATGGGAAAAAAAATGTGCTTGTGCCTACAGCCCAAACCGCTGGACAGATTTCCACCAAATTTGGACCAGGAGCAGCGGCTTGGTCCCGAAAGCGTGCTTTTGCAAATTTGCTGAAAATCCGTCCAGTAGTATTTTTTTAAAATGACCAAAAAGTAGGTAAAAAAAAATTAGTGATATTTGTGTTCGGTTCGCGGACACACTTCCCTGTTCGCTTCGCGGACAGTGTCCTGATTGGCCAATCGTCTTGCGTGATGTTCGCGGACATGCATGTGTTCGCTGATTGGACGGCGTGGAGCGTGAAGCGCGTCAGATTTTTCAGTAGCGCCCGCCATCTTGGATTCGCAGACGTCCGCGGACAGCGCAGTGAAACTTTGTTCAAAATGTGTATTTTGTAGAGTGTGTTGGTGTGTGGGAGTGTTTGGGGAGGGTGGGAGTGTATGAGATAGGATGAAAGTTGTGTTTTTTATGTGTTAGACGTTCTTTTTGTGTTCAATTTGTTTGCGGACATCACAGGTGTTCTGAAATGTTCTAAATAAACTGACTAGGGGGTGTTCTAAGGACTCAATATGTGTCCGTTTTGTTCGCAAGCAAAGTGAAACTGTTCTAAGAACACTCGCGGTGTCCAGGGAGTGTTCGTAGGGGGTGTCCTGAGGACGCTGTCCGTATTGTTCTCTGTCAAGTTGAATGTGTTCTAAGAACACCCGCGGTGTCCTGAAATGTCCGCAAATAAGTAAAATGGGGGTGTTCTGAAGACGTTTTTGAGAACACTCCCGGTGTCCTGAAATGTTCGTAGGGGGTGTCCTGAGCACGCTGTCCGTATTGTTCTCTGTCAAGTTGAATGTGTTCTAAGAACACCCACGGTGTCCTGAAATGTTCGCAAATAAACAAAATGGGGGTGTTCTGAAGACGCTTCTAAGAACACTCGCGGTGTCCGGGGAGTGTTCGTAGGGGGTGTCCTGAGGACGCTGTCTGTATTGTTCTCTGTCAAGTTGAATGTGTCCTAAGAACACTCGCGGTGTTCTGAAATGTTCGCAAATAAACAAAATTGGGGTGTTCTGAAGACACTTCTAAGAACACTCGCGGTGTCCGGGGAGTGTTCGTAGGGGGTGTCCTGAGGACGCTGTCCGTATTGTTCTCTATCAAGTTGAATGTGTCCTAAGAACACTCGCGGTGTTCTGAAATGTTTGCAAATAAACAAGATGGTGGTGTTCTGAAGACGCTTCTAAGAACACTCGCGGTGTCCGGGGAGTGTTCGTAGGGGGTGTCCTGAGGACGCTGTCCGTATTGTTCTCTGTAAAGTTGAATGTGTCCTAAGAACACTTGCAGTGTCCTGAAATGTTCGCAAATAAACAAAATGGGGGTGTTCTGAAGACGCTTCTAAGAACACTCGCGGTGTCCGGGGAGTGTTCGTAGGGGGTGTCCTGAGGACGCTGTCCGTATTGTTCTCTGTCATGTTGAATGTGTCCTAAGAGCACTCGCGGTGTCCTGAAATGTTCGCAAATAAACAAGATGGTGGTGTTCTGAAGACGCTTTTAAGAACACTCCCGGTGTCCTGGAATGTTCGTAGGGGGTGTCCTGAGGACTCTGTCTGTATTGTTCTCTGTCAAGTTGAATGTGTTCTAAGAACACCCGTGGTGTCCTGAAATGTTCGCAAAGAAACAAAATGGGGGTGTTCTGAAGACGCTTCTAAGAACGCACGCGGTGTCCGGGGAGTGTTCGTGGGGGGTGTCCTGAGGACGCTGTCCGTATTGTTCTCTGTCAAGTTGAATGTGTCCTAAGAACACTCACGGTGTCCTGAAATGTTCGCAAATAAACAAGATGGTGGTGTTCTGAAGAAGCTTCTAAGAACACTCCCGGTGTCCTGGAATGTTCGTAGGGGGTGTCGTGAGGACGCTGTCCGTATTGTTCTCTGTCAAGTTGAATGTGACCTAAGAACTCTCGCGGTGTCCTGAAACGTTCGCAAATAAACAAGATGGTGGTGTTCTGAAGACGCTTCTAAGAACACTCCCGGTGTCCGGGGAGTGTTCCTAGGGGGTGTCCTGAGGACGCTGTCCGTGTTGTTCTCTGTCAAGTAGAATGTGTTCTAAGAACACCCGCGGTGTCCTGAAATGTTCGCAAATAAACAAAATGGGGGTGTTCTGAAGACATTTTTGAGAACACTCCCGGTGTCCCGGAATGTTCGTATGGGGTGTCCTTAGGACGCTGTCCGTATTGTTCGTTGTTAAGTTGAAAGTGTTCTAAGAACTATCTCGTTGTTCTGAAATGTTCGTAGGGGGTGTCCTGAAAACGGTGTCCATATTGTTCGCTGGCAAGTTCAAAGTGTTCTAAGAACACTCACATTGTTCGCGGACATTAAAAGTTTCCCATATATCATAGTTGAAATGTTTGACTCTATGGATGTGATATGCTGAGGTGGTTGTTGTCAGGGCATAGAGTCTTGGGTGCATGGCCATTTGTATTTGCTTATAACTTTGGGTGAAAAACAAATGTATAAGGAACAAAGGTATTAGATACTATGGATGTGATATGCTGCTATGGTTGTCCTTATTATTGTATACTTACTGTTTGGTCTAGTAATGGGAGTCCATGTTTTTCTTCTTCATTTCTGTGATAAAAGAAAATAGCATGTTAGTATTAGTATTTTGTAATGACTTATTACATTGTATAAGCAATATACTTTTATTTTTTTCAACCCTCATATTTAGTAGAGTACAAATCAGAGTACTGTGCAATTTGCTCAGTTTCTGTATTTGTTGCTAAAATCATTGGGTCTGTGGGAGAAAAAAAAAATCCATGTTGGATTAAAAAAAAAACTTTTTCTGTTATGCTACAGTTTATTTGTTTGTTTGTTTTCAGTGTTAACTTGTTGTTTCTGGCTAATGCTTTATACTTTGCTTTGTTGTATTTTTATTGGAGCAGTGACAGATTCTTCATTTGTTTTGATATCATACCAATTGGCGTATTCTAACTGTCTATTTTTTCAATATATTTTAGTGGTTTTGATTTATCTATTTGTATATTGTTAAATTTTGGGACAGTTAGATACCAATTGGCGTATTCTAACTGTGTATTTTTTGGCCTAATTTAGTGGTATTCATTTATCTGATTAGTTGTTGTAGAATCTTTGAGCTGTTAGATAGCTTTTGGAGTATTCTAACAGTTTATATTATTTTAACACAAATTTATAATTTTGGGACAGTTAGATACTAATTGGCGTATTCTAACTGTGTATTTTTTGGTCTATTTGAGTGGTATTCATTTATCTGATTAGTTGTTGTAGAATCTTTGAGCAGTTAGATAGCTTTTGGAGTATTCCAACAGTTTATATTTTTTTAACACAAATTTACTTAAAGGTTTAAATACAGTTTATTTATCAAATTTTAGTTTTAAGAACATCAAATAAGCGTTTGTAAGATTTGCTGGTAATCTCTGCTTTAGAGTAATGGTACTATCATTACATTCAAATCATCCACATTTCTTTTTTATATATGCAGCGTAGTTCCCTGAATTGGTTGTGGCTCCTGCCTGGTAGATTATACCTATTGTTGTGAAGGTTTTCTTACCAAGTGATATTTGACCATGTGTGAATGCAATCAGCTTGCAGTTGTTTTTGGTACCATCTGCATTGAAACATAGAAGCATTAGTATTACGTATTTACTATGTGTTTGTATTACTAACGTGGAGCGATTATCTGAATTGCAGGTAGAGCATAATCTACCATGGTTTGCATTTTGTACAAGTTGCTGAAATGGAATGGATTCACAATTTGGTATTGATATATATATGAAGCGTTCATTGGGGATTTCTTCTCGTGTCACATTGTTGCAGAGAGTGCATGTATGTTTCCACATGTATGAAATCTGAACGATTTCATTTATAGGTATGTTTTTGTTTTCCAGTACTTGTAGTAAGTACATTAGAAATTCTTGTGGATCTTCCTGTGAGTTTATAGTGAATTTCACCATTCCAGCACAGTAGTCCAATTGTCGTTTTATTCCAAAAACACTATATGTGTTGTCAGGATTGTTTGCTGCATTTCTGTGAAGTACTAACATTTGCGAACACAATGGGTCTGTACTGTGTAAGTAAATGTTGTCAACAATTGGTGGTAATTGAAATAGAATATTCATTGCTACATTTGCATAGCAACTTACACCAACTATATTTGAGAATTTAAATGGTCCAGGTAGTTCTGTATCTAACTGCTTTTTTTGGAGTTTGTCTTCCTTCTTTAAAGAAGTACCTGATTTACTTTCTCTAATTGATTCTTTTTTGTTTGTGGTACTTGATGAAGTGTTAGTTTCTTTTACTCTCTTTGGAGGATTTACAGTGACGTCCTGTTGCATTTCTGTTTGATTTAGTTTTCTTTTACAACGTTTTAGTTTTTGTGGAACAGAATATGTGTTTAGATGGGGAGTGTATAGTGAGCGAAGTCCATTATATTCTAAAATGCAAGGAATATCAGCGTGTACTTTACTTGCATCAAAGTTAATTAGAAAAAGACTGTGTTACCAATATCTATCATTGCTTTGTCTAGGGTAAGACCTTGTGATTTATGAATCGTGACTGCATATGCAAGAGTTAGAGAAAATTGTTCTCTGCGTACATACATATCTTTGAAGAGAAGGAATCTAGCTGTTGAGCGTCCTATCCGTTTTACTTCTAAAAGTTTGTCAAAGAGCATATTGACAAACTGAATTTTGTTGTCACGTGGGTATGTTTGAAAGCCAACAACTGTACTCAGTGCTCCATTAACTAGTGCTTGGTCCACGTCAAGGTTACGCTTAAGCATTACTCTGCAATTTAAGGATAATGTTAACATCTTTTCTAAGCCTGCTGTGTTTGAGATTGATTTTTCTAAATTATTTAATCTTGTTGTGGCTTGGTCACACATGGGTAGTGTCATACCATGTACATCTAGTTTGTCTGTGGCGCTAATTTCCATTATTGGTTGCATTTCTTTACTTAACATTATTTCATTGAATTTGAGACAGCTTGCAAGAGTTGGCATTAAGGCCATACAATTGACATTTTTGTGGGCTAATTGTTCCATAACATCTGTAGCACATGCATTATCGCCATAAAGTGCATTAATGTACCGGGTTTTCAATGTTGCTTCTGCTTCTTTAGAAAGTATACCAACTCTCAAACTTTTTAAAATGTTGGCATAAGTTAGATCTGCAGATTGGCGCATGTTTTCTGTTAATTCTCTGTATTGGAAATGTTGCCAAAGGTTGACATTTCCAATGCTGCCAACAGTTTTACGGCAGAGTGTGTGCCCTAATGTTTTAAAAATAGGTTCACCTTTTACTGGTGTTAATTGAAGCAGATCTCCAAAAACAATAATGTGTTTTCCTGCAAAGAGCTCTTCATAGTCTGTTTTGAGTACTTCTTGTAATCTGAGGTGAATCAAAGCTAACATCAGGTTAGAGACCATGCTCACTTCATCTATTAGTAGCATTTTCATTTGTTTCAATATTCTGCGTAATTCCATTGCAGCTTCTGCAGAAAGTTTGTAATAGTCTAATTTGTTCTGGTGTTCTACTGGTAATAGTAGTAATCGGTGTAATGTAACACCACCTATGTTGTAGGCAGCTAAACCTGTGGGGGCAGTGACAACAGCTGACAGTTTGTTGTTTGTAAATTGTTGAAGGAACTTACTAATGATTTTGATTAGGAATGTTTTGCCAGAACCAGCTTCACCACTGACGTACAGTAGTATAGGTTTATAATTATGGCAGGAACATTCTTTATTTTCATGTTTTACACCATGTGTAATTTGTTTTGTTATTTCTTGAAAAAAGCTACTTTGCTCATTGTTTAGTTTTGATTGTAGTATAGTTAAGTCTTCCTTATCTTCATACTGACACATGGTGTTTTCTACTTCTATCATGGCTAATTCTGCCTCATTTGTTATTAGTGGTTCTCCCAGTGGTTCTTGGTTTCCTGTTACAGAAAGTAGACTACTGTCAGGAGTATCCTGATCTAGTTGGGCTTGGAGTTCTTCTTCATGTTGCTGTTCATTTTGCAACATTGTTTTGTACTGTGTAAAGTTTACATCAGTTATAGTGCTATCATTTGCTTTGAAAGCATCCTCATATGAGTCATAGTTATCTAGTAATTGTTCTTCTTTTCTCCATGGTTTGAAGAGTTGTAGCAGGGACATGTAATATACTTCTTTATGTTGAGGAGTCTTCAATGACAATTTGATATGATTAATTAAATTTGGTTTAGTGAGTTTAACTAAGCTGCCTTCACAGTCTGTCACTCTATATTTACCTTTTTTCATCAGGTTTCATATTATTTTTGTATGTGTAGTTTTGGGCTATTTGGTATAGACACATGTTTTCCAAAGTATTACTTCTGTTTGGGTAGTATGTGTCCAATAAAATGTCTTGGCTGTTGGGATCATGTTTGGCTATTGTTTCTCTATCTTCATATGATTTTAGAACTCTTTTTCTAGATTTAGCTGGACCAAGACTTAGCATACAATGAAGTACCAGTTAAACGATCAGCTGCTTCATAAGATCCACATTCTCTATGGGTGAGCATTTTTATGCCCAAGCTGTATAATTTCTGAGATACATTTTTATCTGATGACAGGTCATTCCAGAGGTCTTGGAGCTCTGTCTTTTCTGCTTTAGTTAAGTATGCTGTGACATATCGTGCAACTGCAGTAGAATTGTCTGCAATGTACTGCACATCTATGTTTGCATTCCATAAGTGGGCAATGATTTTCTTGTTATGTAATATGTATTTTTAGGTGACTTACCTTTAACACTATGTCTAACTGAAGACATGAGGTTGTTTACATGACCTGTATTTGTAATTAGTCTAGGGAAACCAAATCGGCATTTGGTGTAGTATTTGCCTTTGTTTTTGTATTTGCAACGACAATATTTTCCACATTTGTGTCTTTGGAATTGTAAAATTCCCACTCCCTCGAAGAGCCAATGCAGATCGGAGCTACCAGGGGTCCGCTTACATTCGCTGAGCGAAGAAGGAGAAAGGAAAAGGGACTGTGTGCCTATTGTGGTTCTGAACAGCACCAGCTCAAAGATTGTCCGGTGGTTCCAACTAAGTCACAGGGAAACGAACTTCCTCGGCGCCAGTAGGGACTTGTTTCCGAGGATCAATTTGCAACCCGTTCAGTCCCTATGTTTCTTTCTCCATTTCAGCTCCCAACACTTTGGAGGATTCCAGGTTGATGGTTATTCCGGTACAAATTGAATCCCGGGGAAGATCTATAGATGCCCTAGCCCTCCTGGATTGTGGAGCGGCCGGAAACTTTGTTGACACTCTTTGGGCAGAGAGGGTGGGCCTTCATAGAGTAGTCCGCAAAGAGGATCAAAAGGTAGAGGGTGTAGACGGATCTCCACTCTCATCGGGTTTGATAACCCATACCACGGAAGAACTAGGAGTTACCATCTTCGAACATAGAGAAGTGCTCAAATTCGACATCATTAGAGCCGCGCACTTTCCTATAATTTTAGGAGTTACCTGGCTTCGCAAACACAACCCTCAGGTAAACTGGACTAGTAACCAGTTGAGTTTTTCATCTATGTACTGCAGACAACATTGCCTCTCAGCACCATTCCATGGGGAGTCCCAGACTTCGAAGGTGTTAACAAGTGATCATGTGGGGGTTCACGCATTACCACATTATTGTTTACCCTATCAGGAGGTCTTCAAGGAGACGATACCTGCGGAGCTACCCCCACACAGGCCTGAAGATTGCTCTTTAGTAATGCTTTAGTTCCTTTCGGCAGGATGTTTTCTTTAACCCAAACCGAGAGGCAAGTTTTAAGGAAATACTTGGATACCAACTTGCAAAACGGCCTTATTCAACATTCTAAGTCTCCGGCAGGAGCTTCATTGTTTTTCATCAGAAAGAGGGACTCTACCGATTTGCGTCCTTGTATTGATTACAGAGGACTAAATAAAGTTACAATCAGAGACCGCTATCCCATGCACTCATATCTGAGATCATAGAGGCGGTACAGGGGGCCAGTATCTTTACTAAACTGGACCTTCGGAACGCATATCATTTGCTTCGCATTGCCGAGGGAGATGAATGGAAGACAGCCTTCCGCACCCCGTTCGGAGTATACGAATACAAGGTAATGCCGTTAGGATTAGTGAATGCCCCGGCCATTTTTCAACGATTTATGGATCGTTTATTCTCCGATCTGTTACTGGTTACTGTCATCATCTACTTGGATGATATTTTGATATACTCCTCCGACTTGGAATCCCATATCTTTCACGTTACTCAAGTGCTGGAGCGTCTACAACGTTACAAACTTCTGGTCAAACCCAAAAAGTGCGTTTTTGCAGCCCCCTCTGTTCACTACCTTGGATATGTTCTCTCGGAAGAAGGAATTTCCATGGATTCCGACAAGGTCACTGCTGTACTCGATTGGTCCTCCCCGGACAGTGTTAAGGAAGTACAAAGATTTCTGGGTCTCGCAAATTTCTACAGGAGGTTCATCCCAAACTTCTCAGAGATAGTGCTTCCCATTACGCGACTCTTAAGGAAAGAATCAGGGCCGTTCCTATGGTCACCCGAAGCTGAACAGGGTTTTAGGGACTTAAAAAGACTGTTCTGTTCCGCTCCGATTCTTCGACATCCGGATCAAAACCGACAGTTCATCGTAGAGACCGATGCCTCTGCCTTGGCTATAAGGGCGGTTCTTCTTCAAGCCTACGATGGTATAGAACATCCAGTAGCTTATCTCTCAAAGACTTTGTCTCCCAGCCAACTGAACTATTCGGTTTTGGAGAAAGAACTACTCGCCATGAAGCTGGCCTGTGAAGAATGGTGGCATTTACTGATGGGTGCACGTCATTCTTTTCTCATTAGGACAGATCATAAGAATCTCAAGGCATTACAGAACATGGAATGTGTGAATTCAAGGCAAGCAAGATGGGCTTATTTTTTCGCCCAATACGACTTTCATATTACCTATCTACCAGGTTCCTCGAATAAAGTCGCAGATGCCTTATCTAGGAAGGATGTTCTTGGAGACTATACCCCTCATTCTCGAGAGACTATGTTCAGAAGAAACACTATTTTGGGACTTGTCAATGTTTTCTTTCAAGAGGTTAAGACCGCGTTGGCTTCCGAAAAGATGAATCTTTCCAAGCTACGAGGAGGAAAATATATCGAGAAGGAGGGTTTAGTGTTTTACGAGAACCGACTGTACATTCCGGAAGGCCCTTGGCGTAAGAAGATCATTCATTTGGGCCATGATCCACTTACCTCGGGTCATAGAGGAGTGCAGAACACTACTGAACTAATTTCGAGAAGGTTCTCCTGGCCTGAAATGAAAGGAGAAGTGAAGGATTACATCAAGGCCTGTCCAATATGTGCCAGAGCTAAGTATCCATCGGGCAAGCCCTTAGGTTTGCTGACTCAACCCGAGATGCCTACACGCCCTTGGTGTCTCATCTCTACCGATTTCATTGTGGATCTACCCAAGTCCGAATCCTGCACTTGCATTATGGTAACGATAAATACTTTCACAAAATTGGCACATTTTTCCCCACTACCTGGCTTACCAACTGCCACTCAGATGGCGGAAACCTTCACACGAGATATTTTTCGACTACATGGCTTGCCGGACAAGATCATTTCCGATTGAGGTAGTCAGTACATCTCAAACTTCTGGAAGGCTTTGTGTACTAGAGTTGGCATGGAGAGAGTTCTATCATCTGGTTTCCACCCTCAGTCGAACGGTCAGGCAGAATGACTGAATGCCACCTTGGAGCAATATCTGAGATGCTATACCAACCGACATCAAGACAACTGGGTGTCGCTGTTACCCACCGCGGAGTTTACGTATAACAATTCTACACATTCCACGATAGGTCTTACCCCTTTCTTTTGCACTTATGGAGTGCATCTTCGAACCATTTTTCCCGTGGTTTCAACTCCTACGAACTCTCCCACTGCGGAAGCAGTGCTTCAGTCCCTTGCGGAGGCGCATAAGACTGCAAAACTCAGTCTCGAAAGAAGCAGAAGCCGGAACAAGGAACAGGCGGATAAAGGTCGGCAGGACAGTCCCGATTGGAAAGAGGGAGACAAGGTGTGGCTCTCTACTAAATTTCTTCCTCGATGGGTTCACCCTTCCAAACTTTCTCCTCGCTTTTTGGGACCTTTTTCTGTCCTATCTAAGATCAACCCTGTCGCGTTCAGATTGAAATTGCCTCCCGCGCTCAGTCGCATTCATCCTGTTTTTCATTCCTCTCTTCTTAAACCTTTTTTTCTGGACCCTCACCTAAGATCTCTTCCCCGCTTGCAGGTCCAGGGTTCTGGTAGTACGAAGGAATACGAAGTTTCAGCTATTCGTGACTCCAGATTCTACAGGGGACGATTGGAATACTTGGTCTCGTGGAAGGGTTACCCAGAGTCGGAGGATTCTTTGGAACCAGTCTCCCACATTCATGCCCCCCGGTTGTTGACTGGGTTCCATCGGTGCTTTCCGGGTAAGCCTGGGGGGGTTCGCTTTGTGAGGGGGCATACTGTCATGCGCAGCCGGGCCTATTGGCGGATACTTCCGCATTGGAGGCTCCGGCGCAGACCGTAGTTCCAGCACGTTGCTTTCTTTACGTGCAGCCGCGGTCTAGTTCTCCGGCAAGATGACGTCGCCGGGAAGTATTTCAGTATCTCACTGCCGGCAATCTCTGCGTTGCAACTTCCATAGTGTTTTTGTTTTCCTGCTTTGGGTGAGAACGCTAGTATTTCCCTTACACGGCTTGGACCGTGCCTTTACCTGCGCCTCTCCTAATTTTCGAGCGAGGCTTCTTTCTCTCTCTCTCTCTCTCTCTCGCTCTCCCTTCTCCCCTTTTGCTTTACCTTCTTCAGCTTTTGCGGCTCTATCTTGCCGCCGGCTACAGTCTCTCCCACTACTCCATCTAGCAAGGCGTTTTTCTGCCTTGTTTCTGCCATCATCGTTTGTCATCCTCCTCCTCAAAACCGTATTAGCCGGAAACCTACTCTTCTACTACTACAGACTACGCTTCATCATTATCCTTGGAAGACTCCGGTTTGGCTTCATTCTTTGCAAGGGTTTTTTCTGCCATCCAGGCTTTTTCCCTTGTCGCCCACTACGGGAAAGGAGTCCCAGGACTGCTTGTTTCAAGCATTCACTGTGGCTTCCTCTCGTGGTAGGCAAGTATCTTCAACCACGAAGAGAGATTTCTGCTCACGTCGGCATCTCAATACGGAAGAATTGGAGGATTACCGATCAGGTGAGGAGACTGGGGAGGATAGGGAGACGAAATTGGACAGTATTCTAAATGTCAATTTTTTGGTATATTTTAGTGGTATTGATTTATCTGTTTGGATATTGTTGAATTTTGGGACAGTTAGATACCAATTGGCGTATTATAACTGTCTATTTTTTGCTCTAATTTAGTGGTATTTTTGAATTTGATTAGTTGTTGTAGAATTTTTGGGAAGTTAGATAGCTTTTGGAATATTCTAACAGTTTACATTTCTTAACTACAAGTTTAATTAGGATTTAAGTACAGTTTAGTTATCAAATGTTGGTTTTAAGAAGATTAAATAAGCATTTGTAATATTTGCTGGTAATCTCTGCTTTAGAGTAATGGTACTATCATTACATTGAAACCATCCACATTTCTTTTTTATCTATGCAGTGTAGTACCCTGAATTGGTTGTGGCTTCTGCGTGGTAGATTATACCTATTGTTGTGAAGGTTTTCTTACCAAGTGATATTTGACCATGTGTGAATCCAGTCAGCATGCAGTTGTTTTTGGTACCATCTGCATTGTAACGTGGAAGCATTAGTATTACGTATTTATTATGTGTTTGTATTAGTAACGTGGAGCGATCATCTACCATGGTTTGCATTTTGTACAAGTTGCTGAAATGGAATGGATTCACAATTAGGTATTTATATGTATACAATGCGTTCATTGGGGATGTGTTCTTGTGACACATTGTTGCAGAGAGAACATTTATGTTTCCACATGTATGAAATCTGGAAGATTTCATTTATAGGTATGATTTTGTTTTCCAGTACTTGTAGTAAGTACATTAGAAATTCTTGTGGATCTTCCTGTGAGTTTATAGTGAATTTCACCATTCCAGCACAGTAGTTCAATTGTTGTCTTATTCCATAAACCCTATGGGCCTCATTACGACCCAGGCGTTAAGGGTTAACGCCGTCGTTAACCCTTAACGCCTGATTCTGATTTTAACGGCTGCTTTTAGCAGCCGTTAAAATCCATGGCGCTAACCTGCCATGATGCTAATTACGCCACCGTAATTTACGGTGGCGTAATTAGCGCCATCCCCACTCCCATTATGCCCTATGGGGCAAAAATGGGAATGGGGAAGGGAAAATGGGAAATGGGGATTTACCGCCCCACTCACCTTGGAATGGGGCGGTAAATCCGCCATCCACCATGGTGTAAACGTAGTTTACACCATAGTGGTAATGTTGGCGCAATTAGCGCCTGGGTCGTAATGACCCCCTATATGTGTTATCAGGATTGTTTGCTGCATTTCTGTGAAGTACTAACATTTGCAAACAAAATGGGTCTGGACTGTGTAAGTAAATGTTGTCATCAATTGGTGGTAATTGAAATAGAATATTCATTGCTACATTTGCGTAGCAACTTACACCAACTATATTTGAGAGTTTAAATGGACCAGGTAGTCCTGTATCTAACTGCTTCTTTTGGAGTTTGTCTTCGTTTACACCATGGTGGATGGCGGATTTACCGCCCCATTCCAAGGTGAGTGGGGCGGTAAATCCCCATTTCCCATTTTCCCTTCCCCATTCCCATTTTTGCCCCATAGGGCATAATGGGAGTGGGGAAGGCGCTAATTACGCCACCGTAAATTACGGTGGCGTAATTAGCATCATGGCAGGTTAGCGCCATGGATTTTAACGGCTGCTAAAAGCAGCCGTTAAAATCAGAATCAGGCGTTAAGGGTTAACGACGGCATTAACCCTTAACGCCTGGGTCGTAATGAGGCCCAAAGGGTTTATGGAATAAGACAACAATTGAACTACTGTGCTGGAATGGTGAAATTCACTATAAACTCACAGGAAGATCCACAAGAATTTCTAATGTACTTACTACAAGTACTGGAAAACAAAATCATACCTATAAATGAAATCTTCCAGATTTCATACATGTGGAAACATAAATGTTCTCTCTGCAACAATGTGACACAAGAACACATCCCCAATGAACGCATTGTATACATATAAATACCTAATTGTGAATCCATTCCATTTCAGCAACTTGTACAAAATGCAAACCATGGTAGATTATCGCTCCACGTTACTAATACAAACACATAATAAATACGTAATACTAATGCTTCCACTTTACAATGCAGATGGTACCAAAAACAACTGCATGCTGACTGGATTCACACATGGTCAAATATCACTTGGTAAGAAAACCTTCAAAACAATAGGTATAATCTACCACGCAGAAGCCACAACCAATTCAGGGCACTACACTGCATAGATAAAAAAGAAATGTGGATGGTTTCAATGTAATGATAGTACCATTACTCTAAAGCAGAGATTACCAGCAAATCTTACAAATGCTTATTTAATGTTCTTAAAACCAACATTTGATAACTAAACTGTACTTAAATCCTAATTAAACTTGTAGTTAAAAAATGAAAACTGTTAGAATATTCCAAAAGCTATCTAACTTCCCAAAAATTCTACAACAACTAATCAAATTCAAAAATACCACTAAATTAGAGCAAAAAATAGACAGTTAGAATACGCCAATTGGTATCTAACTGTCCCAAAATTCAACAATATCCAAACAGATAAATCAATACCACTAAAATATACCAAAAAATTGACATTTAGAATACTGTCCAATTTCGTCTCCCTATCCTCCCCAGTCTCCTCACCTGATCGGTAATCCTCCAATTCTTCCGTCTTGAGATGCCGACGTGAGCAGAAATCTCTCTTCGTGGTTGAAGATACTTGCCTACCACGAGAGGAAGCCACAGTGAATGCTTGAAACAAGCAGTCCTGGGACTCCTTTCCCGTAGTGGGCGACAAGGGAAAAAGCCTGGATGGCAGAAAAAACCCTTGCAAAGAATGAAGCCAAACCGGAGTCTTCCAAGGATAATGATGAAGCGTAGTCTGTAGTAGTAGAAGAGTAGGTTTCCGGCTAATACGGTTTTGAGGAGGAGGATGACAAACGATGATGGCAGAAACAAGGCAGAAAAACGCCTTGCTAGATGGAGTAGTGAGAGAGACTGTAGCCGGCGGCAAGATAGAGCCGCAAAAGCTGAAGAAGGTAAAGCAAAAGGGGAGAAGGGAGAGAGAGAGAGAGAGAGAGAGAGAGAGAGAGAGAGAAAGAAGCCTCGCTCGAAACTTAGGAGAGGCGCAGGTAAAGGCACGGACCAAGCCGTGTAAGGGAAATACTAGCGTTCTCACCCAAAGCAGGAAAACAAAAACACTATGGAAGTTGCAACACAGAGATTGCCGGCAGTGAGATACTGAAATACTTCCCGGCGACGTCATCTTGCCGGAGAACTAGACCGCGGCTGCACGTAAAGAAAGCAACGTGCTGGAACTACGGTCTGCGCCGGAGCCTCCAATGCGGAAGTATCCGCCAATAGGCCCGGCTGCGCATGACAGTATGCCCCCTCACAAAGCGAACCCCCCCAGGCTTACCCGGAAAGCACCGATGGAACCCAGTCAACAACCGGGGGGCATGAATGTGGGAGACTGGTTCCCAAGAATCCTCCGACTCTGGGTAACCCTTTCACGAGACCAAGTATTCCAATCGTCCCCTGTAGAATCTGGAGTCACGAATAGCTGAAACTTTGTATTCCTTTGTACTACCAGAAACCTGGACCTGCAAGCGGGGAAGAGATCTTAGGTGAGGGTCCAGAAAAAAAGGTTTAAGAAGAGAGGAATGAAAAACAGGATGAATGCGACTGAGCGCGGGAGGCAATTTCAATCTGAAAGCGACAGGGTTGATCTTAGATAGGACAGAAAAAGGTCCCAAAAAGCGAGGAGAAAGTTTGGAAGGGTGAACCCATCGAGGCAGAAATTTAGTAGAGAGCCACACCTTGTCTCCCTCTTTCCAATCAGGACAAACCTGCCGACCTTTATCCGCCTGTTCCTTGTTCCGGCTTCTGCTTCTTTCGAGACTGAGTTTTGCAGTCTTATGCGCCTCCGCAAGGGACTGAAGCACTGCTTCCGCAGTGGGAGAGTTCGTAGGAGTTGAAACCACGGGAAAAATGGTTTGAAGATGCACTCCATAAGTGCAAAAGAAAGGGGTAAGACCTATCGCGGAATGTGTAGAATTGTTATACGTAAACTCTGCGGTGGGTAACAGCGACACCCAGTTGTCTTGATGTCGGTTGGTATAGCATCTCAGATATTGCTCCAAGGTGGCATTCAGTCGTTCTGCCTGACCGTTCGACTGAGGGTGGAAACCAGATGATAGAACTCTCTCCATGCCAACTCTAGTACACAAAGCCTTCCAGAAGTTTGAGATGTACTGACTACCTCGATCGGAAATGATCTTGTCCGGCAAGCCATGTAGTCGAAAAATATCTCGTGTGAAGGTTTCCGCCATCTGAGAGGCAGTTGGTAAGCCAGGTAGTGGGGAAAAATGTGCCAATTTTGTGAAAGTATTTATCGTTACCATAATGCAAGTGCAGGATTCGGACTTGGGTAGATCCACAATGAAATCGGTAGAGATGAGACCCCAAGGGCGTGTAGGCATCTCGGGTTGAGTCAGCAAACCTAAGGGCTTGCCCGATGGATACTTAGCTCTGGCACATATTGGACAGGCCTTGATGTAATCCTTCACTTCTCCTTTCATTTCAGGCCAGGAGAACCTTCTCGAAATTAGTTCAGTAGTGTTCTGCACTCCTCTATGACCCGAGGTAAGTGGATCATGGCCCAAATGAATGATCTTCTTACGCCAAGGGCCTTCCGGAATGTACAGTCGGTTCTCGTAAAACACTAAACCCTCCTTCTCGATATATTTTCCTCCTCGTAGCTTGGAAAGATTCATCTTTTCGGAAGCCAACGCGGTCTTAACCTCTTGAAAGAAAACATTGACAAGTCCCAAAATAGTGTTTCTTCTGAACATAGTCTCTCGAGAATGAGTGGTATAGTCTCCAAGAACATCCTTCCTAGATAAGGCATCTGCGACTTTATTCGAGGAACCTGGTAGATAGGTAATATGAAAGTCGTATTGGGCGTAAAAATAAGCCCATCTTGCTTGCCTTGAATTCACACACTCCATGTTCTGTAATGCCTTGAGATTCTTATGATCTGTCCTAATGAGAAAAGAATGACGTGCACCCATCAGTAAATGCCGCCATTCTTCACAGGCCAGCTTCATGGCGAGTAGTTCTTTCTCCAAAACCGAATAGTTCAGTTGGCTGGGAGACAAAGTCTTTGAGAGATAAGCTACTGGATGTTCTATACCATCGTAGGCTTGAAGAAGAACCGCCCCTATAGCCAAGGCAGAGGCATCAGTCTCTACGATGAACTGTCGGTTTTGATCCGGATGTCGAAGAATCGGAGCGGAACAGAACAGTCTTTTTAAGTCCCTAAAACCCTGTTCAGCTTCGGGTGACCATAGGAACGGCCCTGATTCTTTCCTTAAGAGTCGCGTAATGGGAAGCACTATCTCTGAGAAATTTGGGATGAGCCTCCTGTAGAAATTTGCGAGACCCAGAAATCTTTGTACTTCCTTAACACTGTCCGGGGAGGACCAATCGAGTACAGCAGTGACTTTGTCGGAATCCATGGAAATTTCTTCTTCCGAGAGAACATATCCAAGGTAGTGAACAGAGGGGGCTGCAAAAACGCACTTTTTGGGTTTGACCAGAAGTTTGTAACGTTGTAGACGCTCCAGCACTTGAGTAACGTGAAAGATATGGGATTCCAAGTCGGAGGAGTATATCAAAATATCGTCCAAGTAGATGATGACAGTAACCAGTAACAGATCGGAGAATAAACGATCCATAAATCGTTGAAAAATGGCCGGGGCATTCACTAATCCGAACGGCATTACCTTGTATTCGTATAATCCGAACGGGGTGCGGAAGGCTGTCTTCCATTCATCTCCCTCGGCAATGCGAAGCAAATGATATGCGTTCCGAAGGTCCAGTTTAGCAAAGATACTGGCCCCCTGTACCGCCTCTATGATCTCAGATATGAGTGGCATGGGATAGCGGTCTCTGATTGTAACTTTATTTAGTCCTCTGTAATCAATACAAGGACGCAAATCGGTAGAGTCCCTCTTTCTGATGAAAAACAATGAAGCTCCTGCCGGAGACTTAGAATGTTGAATAAGGCCGTTTTGCAAGTTGGTATCCAAGTATTTCCTTAAAACTTGCCTCTCGGTTTGGGTTAAAGAAAACATCCTGCCGAAAGGAACTAAAGCATTACTTTCCAACTCTAAAGAGCAATCTTCAGGCCTGTGTGGGGGTAGCTCCGCAGGTATCGTCTCCTTGAAGACCTCCTGATAGGGTAAACAATAATGTGGTAATGCGTGAACCCCCACATGATCACTTGTTAACACCTTCGAAGTCTGGGACTCCCCATGGAATGGTGCTGAGAGGCAATGTTGTCTGCAGTACATAGATGAAAAACTCAACTGGTTACTAGTCCAGTTTACCTGAGGGTTGTGTTTGCGAAGCCAGGTAACTCCTAAAATTATAGGAAAGTGCGCGGCTCTAATGATGTCGAATTTGAGCACTTCTCTATGTTGGAAGATGGTAACTCCTAGTTCTTCCGTGGTATGGGTTATCAAACCCGATGAGAGTGGAGATCCGTCTACACCCTCTACCTTTTGATCCTCTTTGCGGGCTACTCTATGAAGGCCCACCTTCTCTGCCCAAAGAGTGTCAACAAAGTTTCCGGCCGCTCTACAATCCAGGAGGGCTAGGGCATCTATAGATCTTCCCCGGGATTCAATTTGTACCAGAATAACCATCAACCTGGAATCCTCCAAAGTGTTGGGAGCTGAAATGGAGAAAGAAACATAGGGACTGAACGGGTTGCAAATTGATCCTCGGAACAAAGTCCCTACTGGCGCCGAGGAAGTTCGTTTCCCTGTGACTTAGTTGGAACCACTGGACAATCTTTGAGCTGGTGCTGTTCAGAACCACAATAGGCACACAGTCCCTTTTCCTTTCTCCTTCTTCGCTCAGCGAATGTAAGCGGACCCCTGGTAGCTCCGATCTGCATTGGCTCTTCGAGGGAGTGGGAGGAGGTGTGAGAAGAGGACGTAGAAGCATTGGATGTATGATGGCTTGTTGATACGCCATGTTTGCGGCGTTCTGCTCGGCGTTCTTGAAGTCGATATTCAATCTGCAATGTGGAAGATAGCAGATCAGTGAAAGTCGGGGGGCGAGAGGACCGGGCAAGCTCGTCCTTAATCTCTTCTCTTAGGCCCCTTCTGAAGATGGTGTACTGGGCTTGTTCCGGCCAACCTGCTCCTACCGCCAAAGTCTTGAATCGGGATATATATGTTAGAACATCTGAGGACCCTTGCCGCACATCCAACAAATCCTCACATGCAGTAAAGGTTAGTTCCGGTCTCTCAAATGTCTGTTGCAACAAGGCTTGAAAGCCGGCAAAGTCATGTAATATGGGGTTAGCACTGATCACCAATGGCGTAGCCCAAGAAAGGGCGTTACCAGTCATATTTGAGATCAAAAAGCCTACCTTGGATTGATCGGTGGCAAAGGAACGAGGCCGAAAAGTAAAGTACACTACACAAGCCTCCATGAATTCTTTTAACTTCTTTGGTGAACCATCGAATTTCCCCGAAGGAAGCGACATCATCGGTAGTTCCACAGGCGAAACCTCCCGAGTAGTGGCAAGTTGGCGTAGAACCACGTTTTCCGCCTTAACCGTCTGTAATTCTTGTGACAGGACATGAACCGCCTTCCAGAGTTCCTGGATCTGTTCTTAGGCTGACATTATTTTCTCTGGGCGTTGCAATCTGTCCAATTTCGTCTCCCTCTCCTCCCCACTCTCCTCACCTGATCGGTAATCCTCCAATTCTTCCGTCTTGAGATGCCGACGTGAGCAGAAATCTCTCTTCGTGGTTGAAGATACTTGCCTACCACGAGAGGAAGCCACAGTGAATGCTTGAAACAAGCAGTCCTGGGACTCCTTTCCCGTAGTGGGCGACAAGGGAAAAAGCCTGGATGGCAGAAAAAACCCTTGCAAAGAATGAGGCCAAAACGGAGTCTTCCAAGGATAATGATGAAGCGTAGTCTGTAGTAGTAGAAGAGTAGGTTTCCGGCTAATACGGTTTTGAGGAGGAGGATGACAAACGATGATGGCAGAAACAAGGCAGAAAAACGCCTTGCTAGAAGGAGTAGTGAGAGAGACTGTAGCCGGCGGCAAGATAGAGCCTCAAAAGGTGAAGAAGGTAAAGCAAAAGGGGAGAAGGGAGAGAGAGAGAGAGAGAGAGAGAGAGAGAGAGAAGCCTCGCTCGAAATTTGGAGAGGCGCAGGTAAAGGCACGGACCAAGCCGTGTAAGGGAAATCCTAGCGTTCTCACCCAAAGCAGGAAAACAAAAACACTATGGGGGTTGCAACGCAGAGATTGCAGGGAGTGAGATACTGAAATACTTCCCGGCGACGCCATCTTGCCGGAGAACTAGACCGCGGCTGCATGTAAAGAAAGCAACGTGCTGGAACTACGGTCTGCGCCGGAGCCTCCAATGCGGAAGTATCCGCCAATCGGCCCGGCTGCGCATGACAAATACGCCAATTGGTATCTACCTGTCCCAAAATTTAACAATATACAAACAGATAAATCAATACCACTAAAATATATTTAAAAAAAAGACAGTTAGAATACGCCTACTGGT
This sequence comes from Ambystoma mexicanum, assembly GCF_040938575.1. NCBI lineage: Eukaryota > Metazoa > Chordata > Amphibia > Caudata > Ambystomatidae > Ambystoma > Ambystoma mexicanum. Next base: position 1,133,599,672 of record NC_090922.1, on the reverse strand, counting down.
ATCTAACTGCTCCAAAATGTTATAATATCCAAACAAATAAATACTATGTTACTGCTCCAAAAAAATGCAACAAGCCAATGTATAAAACATTAGCCAGAAACAACAAGTGAACACTGAAAACAAACACACAAATAAACTTTAGCATAAGAGAAAAAGTATTTTTTTTTAATCCAACATGGATTTTATTTTCTCCCACAGACCCAATGATTTTTGCAACGAACACAGAAACTGAGCAAATTGCACAGTACTCTGGTTTGTAATCTACTAAATATGAGGGTCCAAGAAAAAAATAATGTTGATTATACAATGTAATAAGTCATTACAAAATACTAATACTAACATGCTATTTTACAATTAAATTAACAAGAAATACATGTACTCCAGTTACTAAACCAAACAGTAAGTATATTATACACACTATGCCCTGGCCACAACCATCGCTGCATATCACACCCATAGTATCTCATAACTTTGTTCCTTATAAATTTGTTTTTGACCCAAAGTTATAAGCAACTATAAGTGTAATATGCTGCGGTGGTTGTGGCCAGGGCTTAGAGTGTTGGGTGCATGGCCAAATGGCCTTGCACCCATCCCTCTATGCCCTGGCCACAACCACCGCAGCATACCACACCCATAGAGTCAACCATTTCAACTATGGCCTATGGAAACTTTTAATGTCTGCGGAAATTATCAGTGTTCTTAGTAGACTTCCAACTTGACAACGAACAATACGGACAGCGTCCTCAGAACACCTCCATTTTGTTTATTTACGAACATTTCAGGACACTGCGAGAGTTCTTAGAACACTTTCAACTTGACGACAAATTCAGGACACTGCAAGAGTTCTTAGAACATTTTCAACTTGACAACAAACAATACGGACAGCGTCTTCAGGACACCCCCTACGAACATTTCAGGACACCACGAGTGTTCTTAGAACACATTAAATTTACCATCGAACAATACGGACAGCGTCCTCAGAACACCCCCATTTTGTTTATTTGCGAACATTTCAGGACACCACGAGTGTTCTTAGAACACAATCAACTTGACAAAGAACACTACGGACAGCATTGTCAGAACACCCCCATTTTGTTTATTTGAGAACATTTCAGGTCACCGTGAGTGTTCTTAGAACACATTCAACTTGCCAGAGAACAATACGGACAGCATCCTCAGAACACCCCCATTTTGTTTACTTACGAACATTTCAGGACACCGCGAGAGTTCTTAGAACACATTCAACTTGCCAGAGAACAACACGGACAGCGTCCTCAGGACGGACTGCGTCATCAGAACACCCCCTACGAACATTTCAGGACACCACGAGTGTTCTTAGAACACATTCAACTTGCTATTGAACAATATGGACAGCGTCTTCAGGACACCCCCTACGAACATTTCAGGACAACGCAAGAGTTCTTAGAGCACTTTCACTTCACAACGAACAATACGGACAGCGTCCTCAGGACACCCCCATTTTGTTTATTTGCAAACATATCAGGACACCGCAAGTGTTCTTAGAACAGTTTCAGCTTGCTTCCGAACAAAACAGACACATATTGAGTCCTCAGAAAAACCCCCATTCAGTTTATTTAGAACATTTCAGAACACCTGTGATGTCCGCAGACAAATCGCAGACAAGTCTACCACATGAAAAAACACAACTTTCAACCTATCTCATATTCTCCCACCCTCCCCAAACACTCCTACGCACCAACACACTCTACTCAATACAAATTTTGAACCAGGTTTCACCGCGCTGTCTGCGGATGTCCGTGAATCCAAGTTTGCCCCCAGATCATGCCACTGGTTCTAAAAACCTCTTAAAATGTGGGCAGAAAAATCACAAGAAGTCCGCTCTATGAATGATCCATCTTTTTCTAAAACCATATTCTGGCTAAAGGGGTGTGGTTTCCCAAGTCACATGGTGTAGAAACCAGTTTGTCCAGTTTCTGCCAGGCTCAGAAGCCCTGCCCCTCCCAGCTTCTGCCAAGAGGAAGCTGTTTTACGGTCCCCCAATAAACCATCTGCCTGGGCCTTGGAAGGCCCATTGTTCAAGAGGAAGCCATTTATGGCCACTTCAATAAACCCTCTGCCTGGGTCCTATGTTTAGTCTCTAGCAGTCCCTTGGTAATTCAATCAGAGAAGTGTCATATCCCGTTTGGTGGGAACAGCAAAAGGCAGCTAGGCCTGGGAACACAGCAGTTGTGCAAGTCTCAACTCCTGTCGGGGGTAGCTGGTGGGCAGAATTCAGTCCCTTAAGCCAGGCCCGAGCTAATGTCACTTTGCTTTCTGCAGTTTTCTGCAGTTTTCTGCATTCAAATAAAACTAACCATTTTTACATATGCAGCTAGAATGCTGATTCCAAGTTTAAAACTATGACATTTAAACAATTGCAACTTATGTGACACTCAAAAGTAGGTAACTCATTTCTTTTAAACATTTAGATTTTTTAGTGTCTTTCAGTCCAAATTTACTTAAACTGCTGAAATCCACAGCTCAGCCAGTCTTGTTATAAACCTTCAAGTCACTTCAGAATATAACTTTACATTGTATCCACCTCTCAGTAAGTCTTTCTTTGGCCTGCTTTGGGTTAATTTATTCAGTTTTACACAAAAAAAATCTGGTGTTGTTTTAAAACGCCGGCTTTCTGATAGTGGTGAGTACTGGTAATGCAACCATTTTTGGGATTTTTCTTGGATTAATGCATTCCAAACAGGAATGGTTCTTACATGGTAGTAAATCCTTGCTTAACATTGTTTTGATGGGGCTCCTTACAGTAAAATGGTTATGTGGAACCCCACAAAAGGGTTGAATCTTTAAAGTGGTCCAATGAGTCACGATTTCAGCAACTTTTTGACATCAGTAACAGTGGATTTTGTTAATAAAGATCTTTTTTTACACTGGCGGTTGGCAAGTGAGGTAACCATTTTGGTGTGTGCACAAACTGCGTGGTTCTCCTGGATTCTGGCGCATTTGTGGGCTTTTTGGCCATCTTGGATTTTCTAAGCCCACAGCACCAAATGTTGCAGCATGATAGCTCAAACGTGGGTCAGGACACCCAACAGATCCCCCCACGTGACTGCCCTTTGAATTTGAGTCGATGGGGAGTCGGGTGCACAAGGGTTTTGACCTACGCACTGGTCTGTCCGCATAATCTTCTTCCAATTCTGCAAATGGCACAGTTCAGCATCTTTTCCTCCATCCGGTCGGATCGATCGGTTCTCCTCGCCGGTCCTGATGGGAGTATTGGGCGGTACACTGGGCCCCTTGCGTCTCTTCTCCCGGTCTCCGGATCGTCCTCCTTGGCCCGTCTCCATGTTTTCTTTCTCCTAGGACGACAAAGGAAGAGCGGCAATACCTATTCATAGACATTTTTCCCCCACCATTGATATAGTGGGGTGGCATATAAATTTATAGTCAAAACATATGAACATGCACATTTCTTTTTGCATTCAAAACCCAAAACACCCACATTGAGAAACTCAGAATTTGATCGGCGATATGTAGGATATTTTAAGTTAGAACTGAATCAATCTGAGACAGTACCCTCTAGGATTCCAGACGATTCCTCCAGTTGTTGCAGAGTGTGCCTGGGGTGGCAACACCTCAACTGGTTAATGTGGACCCACTTGTCTTCCCCCTCTGCCAAACCGCCTTTGGGGATGCGGATCTTGTAGGCCACAGGTGAGATTTTGTCTATAATCTCAAAGGGTCCCTTCCATGTAGGCAAAAATTTTCGCTGTTTGGCCTGCTTCCTTTGGAAATTGTATAGATAGACCCGGTCCCCCACCTGATATTCCTTCCTGGAAGTCTTCAGGTCATAGTGGGTCTTCATGCTATCAGCTGATCTTTCTAGATTCCGCTGATCATAAGCAAAAGCATGTTGAAGGTGTTTCCTTAAATTCTCCACATACTCATGAGTTGTGGAGGCATTTATCAGTGTCTGCTCTTGGGTCCTGTAGAGCAAATGCTGAGGAAGCACCATCTTGCGCCCAGTCATCAACTCAAATGACATTTTGGTTGCAGATGAAGGGGTAGATCTGATGGCCATTAGGACCAGAAGTAATCGGATATCCCAACCTGGCCCAGAATCTGCCACAAACTTCTTTAAAATGCTCACAATGGTTCGGTTATATCTCTCTACAGCCCCAGAAGAAGCTGGCCGGTAAGCAATATGCAACTTCCTTTTGACCCGCAGCATCTCCCACTTCTTTGTCATTACTTCACTGGTGAAGTGGCTACCCCTGTCTGACTCAATCCTTTGAGGTAGACCGAAACGGCAAAAGATGTGGTTAATCATCAGGGCAGCTGCAATTTCTGCCTTGCAATTTGGGGCTGGGAGACATTCCACCCACTTGGTAAACAAGCATGTCACAGTCAACATGTACTTATTCCCCCTAGCAGAGCGAATCACGGGGCCTACAAAGTCGATTTGTAAATCTGACCATGGCAGTGTCATCCCCCTCTTTTGGAGAGGCGCACGGTGCATGAGGGATGATGGCTGAAATTGTGCACACACAAGACACCCCTTCAAATATTGGTCGAGGTCCTGCCCCATGTGTGGCCAGTATGCAACCTCTCTTAAGATTTCCAATTTTGTGTGAAACCCCCTATGACCGGCGGTGGCCGCATCAGGGCGTGACTTAACATCAGGCTTCGGAATGAGGTAGGAACCACCCACTGATCGTGGCCAGCTTTGGATTTCCTTACAAGCAAACCGTCTTGGATTCAGAACATTTTTACATTTCATCAACACTCTTAGGTCCTCTTTCCCAATGTAATCGGTATCCGTCAGGGGAAAGTTCTCAGGGTCCTCAAGGTGTTGGTAAAACTTACCAATAATTGGATCCCCCTTCTGAGCTGTAATGAAATCAGCAATAGGGGTCTCCTTACTCCATTGTGCAATTGAAAGGTCGTTGTGAGCATTTGTCTGGGACCTAGTGATAGCAGTGACCTGGATTTCCCCCAACAGGGACTCAATCTCAATTAAATCCCCTTGAATGGCCCCGGTTTTGGCCAGCTGATCAGCTAAGTCATTTTCAGTTTTGTCTGGTCCCTCTACTTTGGAATGACCCTTGATCTTTTTCCAATAGATGGTCATCTCATTCGAGGTGACCAGATCATCAATGTTTTGGATCAACTTCCCATGTTTCAAGGGTTTGTTGTTAGCACATAACATGCCTCTGGTTTTCCAATTAACCAGGTGCTCCACGAACCCGTTCCGTACATAATCCGAATCTGTGATTATGACCAGTTCGTGGAGTTGATGCTGGACAGCAGTGAGCATGGCCTGATGCACAGCCATCAATTCTGCCACCTGACTACTTCGGGGACCAATTTTGTACCCAGCGGAGTGTTCTGGGAACTCCTTCACCATGCATTCCCTACGCCGGCCACCAGTTCTTTCTCCTCGTTGTTGTCAACATGGTAAGAGCATCCATCCACATAGACAGTGGGCATTCCCTCACACTTGTCCTCTTCAAAGACTTTGTGTGGGGAATTAAGGTATGCCTCCGTGTTGTCCTTGATTTTTAGACTTTCGTCCTCGAGACAGTTTTCTCTGGCACAATCATGCAAGTCAGCCAGACCTTGCGCGAGGGGACTCTTCTTGTTTTGGCCATATCTGACCTCCACAGGAAAGCCTTGCATTGATAGAATCCAGGAAGTAATTCGGGAATTACTCACATTTCCGGCCCGGATTCTGTCACTTTGGAGATATTGCAGAGGCTGGTGTGGAGTCTCCACTATGATGTGTTCCCCCTGGATAAACGGGCGGTAATTCTTCAATGCCCACACCGTTGCCAGGAGTGCCTTCTCACAATCGTTGAATTTTTCCTCCACAGAGGATAAAGTTTTGCTCGCATAGGAGATTACTTTATTGACCTTGTCATGCTTTTGGTATAATACTGCCGTCAAGCACGTATTAGAGAAACCCGTCTCCAGGAAGAACTCCTTGTTTCTGACAGGGTAAGCTAGGCAAGGCGCATTTGAGAGGCTTCTTTTGAGTTGTTTTACCGCCTCTGCTTGTTCTGGACCCCATTCCCACTTGACCCCCCCCTTCAGGAGATGAATCAGGGGTCTGGTGATCTCTGCGTAGCCCTCAATGAACTTTCTGCTGTAATTAGTCAGTCTGAGGAGGCTCCTTAGTTCCCGCAGAGTTGTGGGGTCTTTCAGTTTTTGAAGTGCTTCCACTTTCTTTTCCTGGGGACAGAGACCCTGATGAGTAATCTCATGCCCCAAGAATTTAACACGGGTTCTACACCACTGTGCTTTCTGAAAGGAAAGTTTTGCTCCGGCGGCCCTCAACTGCGTCAGAACATAACGGATCTCCGCTATGTGTTCCTCCACAGATGAACTTTTGATGAGGACATCATCTACATAAGCCAGGTTACCCCTCGCACACAGGTCGGGCATGGCCTTATGTAGGAAAATGTTGAATTCATTGCCGGAGTTGAGGTATCCGAAGGGAGTCCGGGTCCATGTGTATTGCTGGCCCCCAAAGGTAAAAGCCAGCTTGTATTGGTCCTCCCTACTGACAGGCACAGTCCAGTATCCATTGGTCAGGTCTATTGTAGTGAATACCTGTGACCCCTGGATCTGGGCCCGCCCTTGGTCAATGTAGGGCAGAGGCCATCGGGAAGTATGGATCCATTTGTTGAGCTCCCTGAGGTCGGCGCAGAGTCTCCACTGGCCGTTTGGCTTCAATATTCCCAGCACCGGATTATTGAAGGTGCTGTGGACTGGAAGGATTATTCCCCGGGACTCAAGGTTCTTAATTATCTCAGTAAGGGACTCCATTGATGCGAGAGGCAAGCGATATTGCTTCACAAACACAGGAGTCATGCCAGGGTCCGTGGGGATTGTTGTTGTGTGGATGTCGGTGCGACCACAGTCATATGAGTCTACCGCAAAGAGATCTTGGAAATCCAAGAAAACTTGTTTCAACTTTTGCTTTTGTTCCAGAGTCACATAGGCATCAGCTAGGTTGACTCTCTCTTCCACCATCTGCCTGAAGCCTGGAAAGACTTCTGGTTTGGCTATTTCAGCGGCCTCCTCCAGCTGGGTGGAGAAGTCCCTGGTCAGAGTGCTGATTTGGACTGGAGGCTTCAGGTGGGAAAGGCAGCCCTCATGGACCAGGAAAATCACCTCATCCCTCCTGAAGTCACAAGTCACATCTTCCTTACCATAAGGGCAAGAAGTGTACACCAGGGTAAAAATCCTGTCTGGTGTTGTATTGTCATCACTGTCACTGTCAAAGCATTCCTTGGGGATTGGCCCTAACAGTTTATTACCTAAATCTATGGAAAAATGTCGGTCATCAACCGCCATTCCAATAATGGTGCCTGCGGCTAGAGTAATACTCTTTAAGTCGCCGTTATCTACCTCTATTGGAATGGTGTCATGTTCTATGTTGACTAATGGAGTTGGGTTTACCCCCAACCCTTGCTGTTAGAGAGAAGCATTTAGATGTATGTAAGCATCAGGGTTTTGCAAATATTGTCCTCTTTTAGCTTTCACTTCCAGGGAGAATTGTCGGGTCCTTTCTGGGATGGTGACTTCCTCTTTGATCTGAATTTCAACTGCATAAGGTAGCAATTGAGCTGACCTAAATGCTTTTTCTGGATCAACAAAGCCCATGGGATTATCCGCTAATCGGGACCAAGCTTTGAAGTTTATTAGGTCCAAACTAATGGCAAAGCGATTGAGAATGTCACTGCCTAAGTAAAAGGCGGCAGGGACGTCTCGCACGACCCAACAATTGTGGACTATGCTCTTGTTGCCAATGGAGATTTTGAGCATACACCTGCTTGGCAGGAGATGTTTGGAATTAGGTGCTTCCAGGTCCATTTCCCATTTGTCTATCAGTTTGAAGGTGGGAATGGCTGGATCTTTTGGGAGTTGGCAAAACATGGCTTCGCTGATGAAGCTCTTACCATTGTTCACGCACACTCGAGCGAGAACAGAGTCCTTCCCATCATTTAACTGAACAGGGTTGAACAACTGCTCTCCAATTTGCTGAATATCAGCCAGGCTCTGAGCTGATTTCACATCTTTCTGGACTATAGGAGTGGGTGTTTCTGATTGTGGATTAGTAAAGAATTTCAGGGTGTTTCCTTCCAGTGTGGAATACCACCTTAAACTGGAAGGAAGGTTGATTTTCAGAAATAAAGAAGACCCCCCATCACCAGTCTGTTGTCCTACTGCTATTACTGTCACGTCTGGAATTTGGTTGTTCTGGAAGTGAAATTCTACTTGGTCAGATTTTTGTTCAACCATGTGGCAGGTGCTGTTTAAACTAACATGGTTGACACTCTGTTTTAATTTTATTGGTCGGCTAGTCTGGGTCCAGAGGACCTTGTTTACGCAATCTATTAAGGGTGACAACCTCCTCAGGAGGTCATTCCCCAGTAAACAAGGGGTGCCTCCTGGAGTCACTACTATGACCGGGTGTTTCACCTTGTGTCGCCCGATCTTAATGTCCAAGTCTGCAGTCCCCTCAACGGGAATTTCCTTCCCGTCAAAGTTCTGCAGTTGCCCAGGAAGATAGGTGAGAGGAATTTGGTAATTCTCTCCCCTTCCTGCATTCAGTTCGTCAAAGGATCTTCTGGACAGAAGGGTAGCTTGAGATCCAGTGTCCACCAGTGCCAAAATTGTACCCTGCCCCTGTACGTGTACCGGGGCATAGTATCTTCCCTCCTTCTCCTCAAGGGGGCACAGATAATGCACATTTTTGGAAAACTGGTGGGCTAACTTTCTGGTTTTGGACATCGCTAGCGAAGAGATTTGGGCAGAATTCTGTGGAGAGCCTTGGGAATCTGAAAGAAAAAGTTGGCAACTGGAGATCAGAGCCATTGTGGGTTCCCCTGGTTCCGGTTCTGGGACGCCCCGCCCTTTTTGGAGGCAGTCATCAGGATGGGTTTGAACCAGGGGATTTTCTTGCGGTTGGTTCTGGGATGAGATGGTGGGCGGCGGTAGCTCAGTCTCCACATCTTCCCAGTCTGGATTTGCATCCCTAGTGACCCATTTTTCTTTGGGAGGAGTTCCCCCCTCTCTGAAGGAGAAGATCCTTTTCCCAGGATCCTCTGAGGATCCCTCTCCCTCAAATTGGAAGATCTGTACCTCCTCCTCAAACTGAGTCTGTTTGGGTCTTTTGTTTCTCCTACCCCCCCTCTGCTCCTTAGGAGGCAGACTTTCAGGGGCAAGAGATTTTGTTTCCGGTTCCTGGGTTTCCAGGGGCTGTTTACAAGTGAGGAAGGAAGCTTCCTCCAAGGCTTTACACCCCCCTTCCCTTTGTGACTCCTCCCTGGGAACCGGTGTGTTATCGGGGTGCTGCCCCCGTCATTGTTCTGGAGCACCAGGTCCAGAGTTTGGGGCATTCTGCGGTGGCACGCTCATCTGAGGGTTCTGTTGAGCCCTCAGTATGTGACCCAGATCCCGTGCCATATTTTGGACCTGGCGCTCTAACTGGGAAACCCGCTCAGGCTGATACGGGGCTCTATTTTCTCCCCTGGGCTGATCCCGGGAAGGGTAGCTATCCCTTCTATGGTAGTACCCCTGGTTGGGAAGATTTTGGTACCCCTCCACCCTTGGCCTCCCCTCTCCCAGATTAGGTTGTCTGGGCTCAGGGAATTGGGGAAAGAAGGATGGGTGATTTTGGGGCTGGAAGTTGGGTGGATACCTGGGGAAAAAGTTCTGCCCAGGATTTGGTGAGTTTCTGCCCTCCTGTGAGAAGTTGGGAGGGAAGTTCTCTGGGTTAGGTGCTTGGCTGGATCCCCCCCTTGGGCTGGAGGAGTCCACACATAACCCAGGATGGGTCTGTTTCCCTTGTACCGAGGGCTTACATAATCAGGAGAGCGAGGGACCCCATTGGTGGGGCTGCCTCCCTGGCTCCCTGTCTGTGACTGGCCCGAGGACCTTCTGGGCCTAGCATTATTAGGTGCAGGTAGGTTTTTAGGCCCCCCATCTCCAACTCAAAAACGGGGGTGACCTTTACCTCTGCCACCTTGGCAGCAGCAGGGGTGTTGTTGGCTTTGGGGTTTGTGGGCGCATTATTTTTATTTTCTATTGGCTTCTGCACCTCATAGATCTGGGTCGCCTGTTCAATGACCCAGTCTAAAGATTTTTTCTCATGAAAATCTCTCACGAGCTGGGTCATTATATATTTGGGCAAGGCATGGAAAAACGTATTAATAAATTCTCTGCTATCCGTGTGCACCCTTCTGGTGGTCTGCGCAAAGGCACGTTTCAGTTCTTGCACAAACTCTTGTGGGGCCTGATCCTCCCCACACTGCAAATTGTAGGCTGCCTTGCGAGCCTCTTGGGGATTTCTGTGAACAGAAAAATGTTTTAATATGGCCGCCCTATAGGTGGACCACCTGGAATGATTTTGGTCCTCCAGCCCTGCAAAGAAACTGGAGTACTCTGGGGAGAATGTCCACTTTACATATTGGATACAGCTTTGGCTGTCCTTCAAATGAAAAGTCTCCATCATTTGCTCATAGAGCTCCAAGTGTTCCCAAACAGAGTACGTGGCGTTCTTATGATAAGGCGTGATGACACTCCTGATTGCCTTAATCTGTTTCACTGGGTCCTTAATCAAGGCCCTTTTTTGCCTTATTGGCCTTTTTGGTTCGGGTAACCCTTGTCCATTCGTCCTCTGACTCAGAGGCACTGCTCCCAGAGGTTCCTGTCTGATCTTCCAGGTTTTCCCGGATTCTGCGAGCCTGGGAATGTCTGGCAGAATGTGGGGACCTGGTCTCCTGTGTCCTGTACCGTTCAGAGGAGTCTTCAGATTCCTCTTTGCTGCTAGGATTTGATGGGTACCCCCCCCCACTGACCTAACTGGGCAGAGGTTTTCAGGATGCCCTTAATGGGCCTACTCTCCTGGGGTTCCCCACTAAATTGCAGTGTGCTTGGGTGCCCATACCTGGATGCCCGCCCATCCATTCCTGGGAGGTACTGGCCTATGAGCCCCATGCTTCTGGCTGGATAGTAATCTGCCCCGGGACTCAAGGTTCTTAATTATCTGTGGCCCGGTGCTCATGTGCGCCAGGGGACATGGGGATGGCAGAGTCCAGGGACTGAGAGAGATAAAGGCCTCTGGTACTAGGGCTCCTGAGGTTATGCTCAGGAGTTTCCCTTTCCCAGCGAACTTGGTCTCTATCCGCCCCTGCTCCCTGTTGCAATGCAAGAGCCTGCGCCTTCAGTTCCTCAGTTAAGGCCTTACTAGACTCTATCAGTCTCTCCTGCATCGCTACCTGTTGTTGGAGCCTATCATTGTGCTGGCAGAGAGCCTCGTTTTCTCTCTGTGCCTCCTGATTGGTCCTGGAGTACTGGGCCAGTCTCTGCTGCAGGAGGGTTACCTCCTGACCTGTGTCCCTATTGGCCTGCTCCTTTCTTGCTAGAGCATCCTCCACCCTCCTGGTGTGCTCTAACAAGTTCTGGTGTTCTTTTTGGAGGTCACCCAGTCCCTGGTGGGCCAGGTGATTTCTTTCCATGTTTCTTTTTAAGTGGCAGACTTCCTGGCCTAAGGTGTCCCTTTCCTGACTAAGAGTCTGCATCTGTACCGTCTGGTCGTCCCTTTGCCTTTGGAAGGCACCAGCTTTCTGGCGCTCCTGATCAAACTATGCCTGGGTATCCAGGTCTTTCAGAATCAGTTTATTGCTCTCTGCCTTCTCCCTATCTAGGTGGCTTTGCAGGGTGACTACCTACTCAGCACATACCCTATTGAAGTCTAACTGTTGCTCCAGCTTTTTCTGGCTCTGCAGTAGGGAGTCCAAACCTTCTTGGTACTCCTTCTGCAAGGCCAGAAATCTGGTATCCTGGTCAGCCTTTTCCTGTTGCAGGATGTCCATATCCTTCTTTATTTTAATGATGTGCTGTCTACTCTCATTTTCTGACTCCTGGCTCCCCTGCAGCCTCTGCTCAGAAGAGACCAGGTCAGATTGGACCTTCTCTAACGCCATCTGTCACTTATTCGCCAGATCTTGGCTTTCAGTACATTTATCCTGCATGTCTCCCATATATAGGTACAGGTATGCCGCTATCCTAACCATCTTGTCTTGTTCATCCTTAGCTTTAGGAGCCATGTATATTTCACTCAGGGCCACATGTAAGGGACCCTGATCTCTCCATATATCTGACCCTGTTTCAGTGACCTGTTGCGTGATGGCCTGCAACCAGACCATGCGGTCCTGGTGAGTCCACTCACCTCTCACAAATAACTTATGTAAGAAGTGCTCTCTGGCTATTTTCATGTCTACTAAGGTCGTCATTCTAGAGATTGGTCTCTGTCCTGACTTACAGAAGTTTATATTTTATTTTTGCAAAACAGACCTTTTCCTTAGAGCGTTCCTTTGAGGAGTGCTTTACAGCGTAACACAGCGTGGTGATCCGACCGGATATGTGTATCTGGTCAGCTGGCACACTGTATTAATCTGCACAAGTGATAGATCTAATCTGGAATCCCCGGCTGCGAGCCCCCAATTTGTAAGAGGATTCAATTCAACACTACAGCTAAGTCAACGCCTAGTCTAGAATACTGAATGAAAACCCTTATTGATATATCCTTATGTCCAGTTCATGCGTTCGGGATGACTACCCCTATATAACACCCCTCTCTTGGAATCCCCCTGACCCCGCTGAGCCAAGAAGTAGTTCTGTTTTGCAAGTTTAAAAGGTTTATTTGATAATTTAAACAATAGATATATATATCACACTTTATAATAAATTAATAATTGAATATCACACTTAATCTGAGCAGTAATCAATAATGGATAGTCCGGCACTAGCACACTTCTTTATAATCAATGATGAGTGGTTATAGGATGGATAAGATAGCAACAATACTTTGATGGTTTCAAATGGATGCAATGTGGAATGAAATGCAGTACAGAAAATAACTTGATAGGATTTCAGCAAAAGACAATGTAATCACTTTCTTGGACAATTCACCCCCCTTTTATGCAATGCAAGGAAATGGAAGGAAAGCACTCAGAAATGCAATCAAATGTAATTCAGTTCACCCCAGCAAGCTTAGACTACAGAAGTTTGAAACACAGGCCCAAAATGTTTTTATATGTGCTGGCAATGAAGTGAAAAATATGCTAAAATGCTTTTAATCCCCTCTAGAGGTTCAGGGTGAGTGGTATCAAGTTAATATTAGTCCAGGCTCACTCTAGCAATGATTCAGGGATGGTTCTTAAGAGGCAAACGAATTTTTAGCAAGGAAAGCAAGGAAGCTGCTGTTTTCATACGTGGAGAAATTTGCAAATCGCGGTAAAATTCGCGAGTGCGTTTTTCGCGATTGCGGCAAAAGTATAAAGAATAGGAATGCGGTTCTAGGTTCGTTGAAAAGCCAAGATTCCCAGCTTTCAGAGGAAAGTTACTGCAAGTCTCTAAGACAAACGGTCAGGGAGATATGAGCGATATGGTAAAGGTCGTTTTTCAGATTTCAAATTTTAAAAGTTCTAAGTGACAAGTGACAGCTAGCAACTAAAAATGACAGGTGACAGCTTTGCAAATGACAGGTGACAGTTAGGAGGCAGTTCTACTTAGATTAAAATAGCTTGGATTAGATTATTTTAACTAAGAGATTGGTTCTGCACAGTTCTGCTAGGTACTCACAATATATTTAGAAATAGAATGGGCCTCGCCACGGATCTGGTCAGGTTTCCTTCACTCGCCACGGACGGTCTCTGCGCACAGCATCTGGGTCAGCTCTCTAGTTCTGCGAACAGCGGTCTCGGTCAGCTCTACTCAGCTATTGACGTGTTGCCATGGAAATGGCAGGACGCCTCTTTCCCCAATAAGTATAAACAGACCGTTTCACAACATACAGCAGCAGATTTTCGATTCCATTACTCTCTGTGTGTTACTTTGAGTATTCTGTGACTCGTTTCTGTGCTCTGGTCAGCTACCTTCGTTGATTGTAGCCCGTGTGAACAGATACCAGTACCACCGCTATAAATTATCTTACTTTCTTTACCACACAATGGCTACAATAATGCCGTATATGTACGAGCCCGAGTACACCGAGGAAGAACTACTGGAAAGGCAAGCACGCGAAAACGATGGGGATTCGGACGGCAGTTGGGAGGACCAGTCAACGGATGAAGAGCCTGGACCATGTCGCATGGACGGCGTCTCCACCTGGTGCACGTGCAATCGGTGCGAGCTAATGCCAACTGAGGAGGAGAACTGCTGCTGCCGTGAAAATTCCGGGTGCTTGGCCTACATTTCGGAAAGCGAGCAAAGTCTGCAGGAAGGCGAGCAAAGTCCGCAATGCATCACCGAGCTGCCAGAGTTCAGGGAAGCCTGCCTCTCACGGACAGTGTTGAGGATGATGATGGTGCTTATGCACGAACTTCGTGGCACTGTTCGTCCGCGTAATCCGAGTAACGAGTAAGTATACTCTGTTTGTGATGTCAGTGATGCCACCACTATTTCATGGTCGTCTCCCACATATAAAATTACATTTACATATCATTCGAACGCATGTAAATTGCTTCCATATAGTGCATTTTCTAGATATAATTTTTTTCTAAGAAAAATGACATGTGTTACCTGAATCGACATTGATAAGAAAGTTTGGTCAGTTTAATACAGTTTGCATCTTTTTTTTTCACAGGTGGTACAGGCTGGTGGCCTATCGTTGCTTCACTTGGTGGCTTCACGGGAGGCTCGGACACCGCGTTCGGAGAGTAATACCTGCCTGTGAGGTACTTGCCATTAGACAACATTTCCCCAGTGACAGTGGACAATACCGCGGATTTTCCCTCGATGTGCTGCAACCTGAACTTTACAATGTGTAATGTTTATTATTTATGTTTAACTAAAATCTAAAATAAAGCCCAACATATATTTTAACAATGGTTGTTTTGATTTTTTAAATGAATCTAGTGTATATTCTCCTGGGAGGGTGAGGTATTTATAAACTCACCCCCCTGCCTTCCATGTAGTAGATCCTGCAGCCATCCTCTTACATTCAGTTAGATGGCCTCTCCTTGGTGAGGCCCTGCGGCAAACGGGTCTTGTCTGCACGACCACCGCCCCGATCCACCCCCCCCCCGCCCTATCAAAGGCAGTTCGCACCAGGGTACTTGCGCTGCTGGCAAGTGGAGCTGTCAGGGAGCGATAAAGGCCAAGAGGTGCCAAAGACCATGTACACTTCAAAGTGGTCTATAGAGCATGGGTTGTTGTTCCCATGTCTACCTCCAGACCCCGTGTCTCCTGCCAAGCATCCCCCCTCACGCTGGACGCCCCCCTGCAATCCACATAAGTGTGTCTCCATTCACGAGTCTTCCTGTGTCTTGTCTGCACGACCACCGCCCCGATCCACCCCCCCCGCCCTATCAAAGGCAGTTCGCACCAGGGTACTTGCGCTGCTGGCAAGTGGAGCTGTCAGGGAGCGATAAAGGCCAAGAGGTGCCAAAGACCATGTACACTTCAAAGTGGTCTATAGAGCATGGGTTGTTGTTCCCATGTCTACCTCCAGACCCCGTGTCTCCTGCCAAGCATCCCCCCTCACGCTGGACGCCCCCCTGCAATCCGCATAATGCCACGACATATACACGTCATTCATTCACAAACACACCCCTGTTTCGAATTCTTTATAACCCACTTCATATTTCTAATGAGAACTTCTTTGCGCTTTGCTAGTCAACCCGTGAAGGTGCTGGTTATCTGCTCTTCGTCTCTGTGAACTTCCGTGACCACTTTGAGCAAACTCGTCAGTTTGCAACCTGTGAACTGCTCCCTGTTCTACGACAAGAAACTACTCTGATCCCTGCATCTAACTGTTTGTTCGTCAAGGTAAGTCCATGTACCATAATCATTTTGCGTCCAATTTTTTAATTTATATCTATTTGCTAGTAGTCATCAAATTGCATCCATGTTTTCTTTTCGTTCACGACAGTACCTGCAAGGAACTAGTCACATGTTCTGAGTTTAGTCAAATTACTTTTTCTATTTTTTGAAAGTTATTGAAATACTTATCCGCATGTGAATAACGTGTATAGTTCCAAGAACCAAAACGGACCTTGCATTGAACCTTTTATGTGTCATTTAATGTTTTAACACATTGGTATTCATAGAGAATTGTTGATCTTTACTTTTCAGAACTTTCCATAATGCCTGCCTGTTCCATTGGCGGTTGCCCTTCGAAGACTCATAACAAATCTGAAGGTACTATAATGCATGTTTTCCCTAAGACAATAGATCAGATAAGAGAATGGGTCCGATATTGCGGATATCCAGCCTCTGAGCTAGAAAGTAGAGTCCTAGAAGTCTTTGCGGACAAGAGGGGTGATCGATACCGCATCTGCAGCAGGCACTTTAGCCCAGACATGTACTCCACATCATTGCTAATAAAGAAGAAAACACCGCGAGCGAGGCGAAAATTGCTCTCAACCGCTATTCCCACTCTATTCGTCCACATCCCTCCACTGGTGAGTCAAGTTTACGTATTTGTCTCTCGGCCTTGCGGTAGTGTGTAGCATTAGCTAACAATAATTTCCCCATTTATGTATCCACTCAATATGAAGGCGGAAGATTCTCCATCCGTGTCGTTATTGCAGTCATCAGCCACTTCAAGCGCCTATCGGGTAATCTTACTTAGCTATTCTGACACTGACTTGTTTTAGGCATGTAAATCAATAGTTTTAATTGATCCAAAATAATGCAAGTACTGTCTTTCAGGGAGATGCTGAGGAGTCCAACGCATTGACGACAACCGTAGATGTCACTCAGATGCTCGAGGTACGTTTCCGGACAGTTCCATCGATGGAGATCATCAGATCTTGCATTCTTGTAGCGTGATTGTTACACACAATGTTTCTTTCGTTTTTAGCCATTGGTATGTCCTTCTGTCGTCGCCCTCCTATGTGTCTTCTTTTTTCAATATTGTGTTCATTACTAATGAAAGTCCTATGTTTCAGGGAGTCGATGGAGCATTAGTCCAAGAAGAAGGGGGAGCATGCAGTTACGGGTCGGCGCAACAGCTTGCAGAAGTGTGCACCGCAGTTACAGCGTCCCTTGATGTTCTTATGCATTTCGAGGTATGGATACTGACAGATCAATCATGCGAGATCAAATGACGTGATTACATCCGCTATACTTCCTTCTTTATTAACGCAAGTACTATGTTTCAGGGAGCTGACGGAGCTTCTTCAACAAGAACATCACCCCTAGTAGTTGATGCAGATCTCTGGGTGGTGACACTTCCAACGATGGAGCAAATCGAATCATATTTAGATATCCATTATTTATTTTAGACAACTGATCATTTGTGCAGGTCTATTTAGATGAGCCGTTGACGCCTGCAGAAAGTTTATGTTCTTTTAAACAAAATAGAAAACCATACTAATGCAATTACTGTGTTTCAGGGAGTTGCTGAAGCGTCATCTTCAATAATATCATCAATGGAAGTCTATGCGGAGCCCGAGGTATGGATCTTGACAGTTCAATCTAACTAGATCAACAATGCGTGAACTATTGTCGTTTGAATGTTCTACACAATGCGTTCATTCGTGTTTTGCTATTGAGATGTACGTATGGGTATTGGTCCCCAAGTACATTTTGTGTTTTCAATATTATTATACATACTAATGAAAGTTCTATGTTTCAGGGAGTCGATGGAGCCTCAGTGAGTGATGGATGTGCTTATCATGAAAATATAGTCGTTGCAGCGCGAGAGGAAGTGGAGACATGCACACACGAGTCGGAGCAACAGCGTCCAGATGTTGAAGTTCGAGGCAAGAAAGTTTCAAAGAAAAGAAAGCAAAAGAAGGTTAGTGTCCTGTTCACTATATTATGTTGTCTTTCACTGTCAATAGTTCAATACTGTAAATTGTGTTTAAACTGAACATCCCTTTTCTAATCTGTCCTCTAGTTGCGAGTGGGTGTAAGAACTAGATCTACACAGACAGTGAAGCGAACGAGAGATGTTGCTTGTCAAACCTTTTGGCAGGGACTTGAGACTGGAGATGCATCGTGCCAATGGGAAGAATATGAAGTGATTGACAACGGAGCTATACCACCACCAGCCATTGATAGTGAATGTCCTCCTGGTAGTTCGGATGCAGTTGGAGATAAATTCACAGAATCCACACCCGCAAAAAATAAGAGCGCGCGAAAGTTGAAGACATTGTTTTTTTCTCCCATCTCCGGACAAGGAACAGATGTTGCAATGGAAGAGAATGAAGTGGACGACAATGAAACACCATCAATATCACACAGCATAGCGGAAGACGATATCAGAGATTGTACCTTTCATGCGAGTGACATGTCCTCAACGTTACAGGCCGAACCAGCTGGGATGCAGAGTGACAGTATAAGGAAAGAGGCCAAATTCATTGTATTCGATAGCTGTTTGATGGATATTATTATGATGATGAAATGTGGGCATTGGGTTGGTGGGGAAGTATGTGGGGAGCCATTGATTAATGTGACTCGTGCAATTCGAGGCACTAACCTTAAAATACATGCCACCTGTACACAATATCATCCGTTCGCATGGTCTGCACAACCCATGCTGGGGCAACTGCCAGCAGGCAATCTACTTTGTGCAGCGGCCGCACTTTTTAGTGGTTCAAGTTTTAAAAAGTTACAGTATTTCTTTCACTTTGTGGGAATCCATTTCATTGCGAAAAGTCAGTTCTACAAATACCAAACCGATTATCTATTTCCAGCCATCAGCGAAGCTTGGAGAATGGAAAAAATGTCAATGGAAAGTAAATTCGCGGGCAAACGCTTCAGGCTAGCCGGTGATGGACAGTGCGACAGCCCAGGATTTTCAGCCAAGTACTGCACCTACCACTTTCAGGACATGGAAAGTAAGAAAATTGTGAGTTCGGTGGTCGTGCAGGTGTCACAAAGTACATCCTCAGTGGCCATGGAGAAAGTTGGCTTTGTAGCATCATTGCAAGAACTACAATCGCGGGGAATGGTGATCGACCTGATAGCCACGGACAGACACGTTTCAATTGCCAAGACAATGAGAGAAGAGTACAAAAATATAAATCACCAATTTGACGTATGGCATCTTGCAAAAACAATCAATAAAAAATTGTCGGCTGCAGGAAAAAAAAAAGATATGCAAGGTATTTCACAGTGGTCCAAGTCAATCAGCAACCATCTTTGGTGGAGCTCAAAAACATGTGAAGGGTCGTTGGAAATTCTACTGGAAAAATGGCGGTCAGTAATGTTGCACTGTAGTAACGTACATCGATGGTCGACAAATGAGCATTTCCACAAATGTGAACATGGCCATTTGTCCACAGAGGAGGCACGGAAGAAGAAGTGGTTGATTCCTTCATCACCCACTCACAAGGCCATTGAAAAGATTGTATTTGATAAAACTATAACAAGAGATTTGAGGGGACTCACGGAATTCTGCCACACAGGAGATTTGGAGGTGTTCCACAATATGTGCCTAAAGTACAGGCCCAAAAGATTGCATTTTGGCATGGAAGGCATGATAAATCGGACTCTTCTAGCGGTCTTGGCACATAACCATAATGTTGGCCGTCAACAAAGTAGGACGACCGGAACTTTAGGGACGCTTCGCTACAATAAGGCCTTCGCTAAAAGAAGTAAACAATGGGTGATCAAACCAGTGTTTGAGGATATGCAATATGAGTTTATTGAGAGACTTATCGTAGATGTCCTCGATAGGCACATACATGGAGTGGTGAACGAACCTATGCAGGGGACAACTGCATTGCCACCCAACATTGCCTCTGTTCCATGTCCACCTAAAGCAGAGCTCATTGAGAAATACACATCACGGTTTAAATGATTGTAATTTGATTGTCTGTTCTCTCGAGTCTCCTCATGTTGCAGGCCCATTGCAATTAAACCAAACAGTAATATAAATCATTTTTACAAAAATTATAGAATGTTTCCGTATTACAAACACATGGCCGACCCATAGGGACAATAAAAAAAAAGGCACGCAGACAAGATGCCCTTACACTAACTGCAGCTAACTAGAAATGTGTGCTCGCTCAAAGTGAAGGTCAGCTGCTTTGATGTTTTGCTCGGGTGGCGGAACGGCCCACGACCCAGTATAAGGTTCTATTGTGATTTGACCTTGACAGGCCGGGACCATCCTGAAAGACTAAGAAAAGATAATGAATAAAATTTCAGAAACTAAACAATGAGCCACGTTCATTAGAAGAAGTAACGTCGGCAAAGAAGGAGTGGTGTTTCGGGTCTGCCCTACACAGAGACACAATGGAAAATGCAAATATAATGTAAGTAACTTTTGATGAGTTTATACCGCAATTTCATTACTATACAGTGGCTTTAAAGACGGGTTCAGTTGTACTTGTTCGTTCTATGTGGCATATTGTTTTCTACCGCGCACTATCTTGAGGAGAAACATCTGCTTTTACTGAAGCACCTCAAAACCTTCCTCTTTGCTTCTGCTTTCTCTCTCCCTCTCCCCTGCTACAACTGGTCCACTGTCTGCGACCTCGGTCCTGGGCCCTTCCACTCTCCACCTGCACTGCCTCCCTGTCAACCCCTGCACTGGGGGACTGTCTCAGTATCCTACAGCCCCCCCTTCCCAGCACTTGTTCTGCACTTACCTTGCACTTGCCACCAGCTGGCCCTATTTATTTATTATTTTATGCTACTTACCTTGTACTCCACTCCCCCCCCCTCCCTGCCTCGCCACGCCTTTAAACACTTGTGTACACCCAGTAGCGCTGTCCTCGCTATGATTTTAATAAGGATCTGATGGTGAGACTAATTTCATTTTTTATGTTTTTAGGTACATCATTCACTACTGTCTGTGTCACGAGTACCGGACACCGGCGGACGGCTTCTACAGCCGCCAGTTGCTTCTCCGCGTGAACAACGTTACCACCCTGACCATTTTATGGGACGATCGCCAAGTACAAGTATGCCCTTACGCGGTACTAACGGTTAGATGCAACATACCTACCGTTGTGGTGGCCTAGTGCCTCGTTGTTGGAACAGCCATGCGATTATCAGTGCGACCGAAGAGCTTATTTTTATCGTAAACCAACACCCTGTCTACTGCACACGAACATCGCTTCCCTCAAGACGAACTAATTTGGATCGAGAGCAAAGAAAAATGCAAATCGCTGAATATTCTCTAAACATTTGATGTCCAATAAACGTACTTTGCCAAATGTACAATCTTGCCGTTTGCTTTTAAACCACGGTTTCACATTCCGAATTGTGGCGCTGTATTGTGAGATGCTCTAAGACCCTGTGTACAGCAAAGGACCATCGCGTTCCTCAATACGAACTTTTTGGAACATGAGCAAATAAAAATGCAAATCGCTGAATATTCTCTAAACATTTGATGTCAAATAAATGTACTTTACCACATTTACAATCTTGCGGTTTGATTTCAAAGTACAGTTTCATATTCCGAATTGTGGTGCGCTGTATTGTGAGCTGATCTGTGTTGATTTCCGGGGTCTGTGTGGAGTCGCGTAGAAGACGCCTGGGCGCGTTTGCCTACGCAGCACAGTAACGTCACGGAGAGAGGCGGGGAATATGAATGTTTTGATAATGTCTGTTTCAGGGGCGGGGGATTTGATTTAGTGCCGCAAAGGCAGGTGAGCCAGGTCGATGCGGCGGAATGATAGGATTATCACAAAATGGAGGCTGATTTCGAGTGCGATAATGGGCGAAAAGTCGGGTAAGGTCCATAGGAAAGTTTCCTACGATCTACCGATTTATGCTTACAAACACATGGCCGACCCGTAGGGACAATAAAAAAAAAGTCCCGGAACTATCCTTTAAGGTGAGGGGACGTGTAGCATTGGGCGTAGCATAGTATGTTGATGGAATACAGGATGACACAGTGGAGCTCGTGGAATGGAACGTGGGGACGTGGAGCATGGAGCGAGGTGAGACAGTTGGGGAAGACTGGAGAGGCTGCACTACGCTCATGTCCCCTCTGCCCACATTACTTATTACTAGTCATCAATATGTTATAAAGTTATAAAGTACTACTCATAATCTTCCTATTAAACACACTTACTTACTTACTTGTTATTGCCCCTTACTTCAGCAAGTAACCAGCCCGCTGTACACGTGGGACTTGCAGTTCGATGCTGACCTCCTGCTGGCACCAGGAATGGTCACATGGAACATATTGTCCTCATTACACAGTGGGCAAGCAGGTGCAGTGTGCGTAGGGTCCACGTCAGGTGTTGCTCACATGATGGTGGTCTGAGTGAATTAGTGCCTGCTATGCTAATGCCATGTCGATGGCTGTATCTGCCTGGGGCATGTCGCAATTCCAGATGAGGGACTGCCACCGTTTATTTGCGCGACACGGTTAGCAGGCTTGAATTCATGTGCTACGCCTTCAGGCAGAACCTCGCAATTCGGCCGGGTGCTCACCTGATCATGAGCATGAATGGTCGTCTAAGCGCCATGAATCTGGGTCATGAAATAATGAGCTTTCCGAACAGTCTTATGAGCTGATTTTGAAGTATGCTGGCATGTGGTTTCTGGTAAAATGCCAATGTTGGCTTAAACAACAAGCTGCAGAGCCTATTCCCTTATAACATGTGGCGGGGTGGCAGCTCACCGCGTATCATTCCTCGGTGCTCGTTAGCCCAAGGCACGATGTTCATTTGGACTGATGCAAGCAGCATATGCAATATTTAAAGGAAACAACCACTTAACAGATAACAAACATGCATGCGATTGGGGGCAATTGGACTTGATAAATCGAACACGAAACGCACACTCTTTGAGTGTAAATTACATGCACGACCGGAAGCATGAAAGATGCACGGGTCCACCTATCCTGAATGCTCAACTTGTACTTAGGGTGAGTTACTGACGGGGCCGTGCGCTGGAAGGTCCCCAGCCTTTACAGACGTACACCAATTTGGAGAAATGGAGTGTGCTAATTTGGGCCAGTCCCGCTGTGATGTGAACGCTGCCTGGTGCTCCGGTTGCTAAGAGATGGGGACTAAGCGCAGAGTGTGAGCAATGTCTTATGGGAAAGTGCAATTTAAAAGAAGTTTGATCGCAGGGAAAATAACCGAAGCCTCGAGAAATATATGGCTATTTGATTAGAGTGTTTGCTTTAATGGCAGGTTTGTGTTTTATAAGGTATACATTTGAATAATGAATTGTGCGCCATCCCACGGCAGCATGTGTTCAGTTTACAGGGCCACGAGAAAAAGCAGGAAGAGTACGACTGCCAGCTGTGTCAGTGTACACAAAAGCAGCCTCACAGCAAGACGCTCATGGGACGGCATCCTCCCCCTGTGTCTCAAACCAGGTTTCTTGCCTTTTTCCCGCCGTTGATCTTTTCTGAGTTTCTTGCAGCTCTCCTGGGACATGCAATAAATGATGTCTGGAGGCAGAGGGCCGAGTAAACATGAGCGCTTCTCGCAGAGCAGAATATGCTGCGGTGCAGACTTCTCAGCTGTGCATTCCTATACAAAACAAGAACCCACCATATCAAAATACACACCATAAAAAAACCACATTATGACTGAAAACCCGGGGGCACACAGATACAAATAAACATAACATGAAGTGGGGGGATGTTTTGCTTACTCCCAGTGCCAGCTAGATTTCAAATACTGGAATAGTGGTTTCTGCCTCTCCTTTTTTAGTACGATGGGTTAGAATGTATTTATTTATTTATTTATTTACTGTTTAGTTCTTGAACACATCCGATGTTTTGTGTTAGCTGTGACCACTTTTGTGTATGACGAACGTGCTATGCAAACACATGTGGTGAGCAGGGATGCACGGAATATTTTTGAAAAGTGGAACATGACACGTTCATGTATCAGAAAGATATCGTTTTGAAGATAACAAGTACATTGTGCTGAGTGAGCAAAGCTTGTGAAGCAGCAGGTGCCACATCGAGCTGGCCCCAGACAATGAGGTTATTGAGTAGCTCTATTTTGAACCTCAGCCCAATTCTGAGCATAGCCGCTTTGATAGTTTCCCAGGGGCCCCATTCAGAGAAGCGTTTTAAAATGGTGCGAACTCACTGAAAAACACTCAGTGAATCAGGCCCCTAATGTGTTCAGACTTAAAGGGCATATTGCACCCGCGTGTCAGCCTTCGCTGGCCACAAGGTGTGCACATTATTTGAATTATACATGTCAGAAGATGCACCTATATTGCTTGTTCATTTAAGATCAACTTGAATTGCCACTGGACTCCATAAAGCGAGCATCATGTTAAAACTCATTGGGCCCGATTTACAGAAGCTTTTCACAATGGCCCAATGCCATTGGAAAACGCTCTGGCAATCAGGCCCATTGTTAGCTCTTTGTACAGGGGACTTGCAACTGGGCACTTAGGGCCTGATTCACAGAGTGTTTCCCTACGGCATTGCGCCATTATAACATGCTTCTGTGAATCAGGTCCTTAATATCTGATTAATTAGTGAAGAAATGCTCATTTGAAAGGGCTGTGGGAAACACACTTGGGGCATCATTTGACTCATTCACTCTTGCACCCCGAAACTCATTAGCGCCATAGAATGGCTTGAAGATTGTATTTACCACAGAAACACTGGTCTACTCACTTATTCCCATAAACACGTCTGCTTCAATGATTGAGGTGGGGACGTTATTCTATTCTTCTATCAGGAAATAATGTGCCAGGAATCTCTGTTGATATGTTATATAGTTGCATTCCATCAATCATTTGGGCCCACTAAATCAATTATTGTCAGTACGTTTAACGTTTCCTAGATTTCTTTCCAGGCATATTGCCTGTTGTGACTTCTTGCAAGCAATCCTGATACCGTTTAAGTACCTGGACACTTCTTGAGACTATGGCGCCCTAATTTTTCCCAGGTAACAAGAAATAATGACTGGGGGTCCCACTCACTCAGGCATGCGATGCTGTTGAGTTCAGGACATGGTTTTACACAGCTAATAATAGTAATAATAATAATAATAATAATAATAATAATAATAATAATAATAATAATAATAATAATAATAATAATAGTTCTCTGTAGGGTACACCTTCAGTACAGAAGGCTATATCCCACAAGAATTATAAATAGTAGTCTAGCACTAGCCAGAATAGTCTAGACAAACCACTGTGCAAGGTAGTTTGCCTGGGGCACACAGTACATTTGTGACCCTCTTACCTGATACTCCAACATTATTTTGGAGGAATGTGTGTTCTTGGTGAGACCTTGGACTAGGATATATCAGGACTAGGGTACAGTTTGATTTACGAGAGAGGAAAATAAAATGAATGTAGGACTTTTCAACCAAACACAACCACTCACTTGCTCTGCCAGGCCTAGAAAATTAGATCTGTAAATTTACCTACAGACAACCCATCCTTAAAATCCCCAATAATAACCCACAGATGTCATCCCATTAAAGATACACTGTTGTTCAATACGATTTTTAACACTATTCGTACGTCTAACAATATTTGCCATGCTAGAGAACAGATTTCAGAAATTGAGATAAATCAATGTACTTTGAGATACCGAAGTGGTGAGGTGGCGTAAAAGAAACACACTTTAAAAAATAGAGAGTGGAATTTGCCAGAAGCTAGACGATAGGACAAAAGACTGACGCATAGTAGCACAAAGAGTGCAATTCGATATATAACATACAACTTTGTAAGGAAGAAACAAAAATGGATCGATAGAAAAACAATCCAGAACAGGTTGGCAAAAAAACACTTTAACATGATTGGTTCATTATTGGTCAGGACAACTTTGGATAACTTTTGATGTGCATAACCCAGAGTGGACTGAATCAGGAAGCTAGTGTGAGCAACCATGTCAAACCCAACCAATGATACAATGGCATCTTCATGAGACCAGACAAATTAGCACTGGCGAATGGCTCATCCTTGGCATCACCTCTTGCAACCCCCATCTGAGAACATGTTGCACCCCTAACAATGCCCGTACTCTATCTCTCTTGGTAGCCACATGCTTATAAAAAAAAAAAACACACTGAAGGCGCTGCTCTTGGGAATACATTTCTGGTATTTGATTGTTCTAGTTAATAAAAAACAACTGCAGTTCAAAAGGTGTGGCTGCTTTTCACTGAGGGCACTATTGCTCCAAACCTAGTGTGACTGCATGATGGCAGTGCCCAATACCAGACCCTGTTCTAATAGAGTGCATCCTCCACAACTGCAACACTAATCTAACTAATCTAACTAAAACCAACATTACATTCACAACTTCTGTACACTGCTCAATCTGACACATTTAACTTCTATCTGCACAGCGCATCTCCCTTTTTTCCTCAACCTTGGCCGTCTGCTCTCTGGCTGGGGGAAGGATGCATACATTCTAATTAAATGGAAAAAGCAAAAGCTCCAATGAGCAGCCTAATTGTCTAGCTAATGTTACTTGCAAGGCCTAATCCAAAATGGCAGAGGTCTTGCTACCACGGCGCACAGCCCTTATGCACACTATGCGTTACCCTATCGTGCTCTTGGACACTTCAATTACCTTTTACCAATGGTCAAAAGTTGCTCTACATCCATAATCAAACCAACATACTACATGGTCACTACCACTAGCAACAAAACCTATCACACAGGCCCTGGCTCTGACCTCTACCTATAATATTTGTGATGCTGGAAATGCTTTTTGGAGGGACAAGGTCTCCTAGTCCTATTCCTACCACTTCTGTGTGTGTGTTTTCTTTATATGTTCTGCCACTGAGGTCCAGCCTGGACCCCTGGCAGTGCAGATGTTCCTGTTTTCCTTTTGGTGAACAACACCCACGGGAGACCCTTATGACACCCATGGGTGGGCATACACCCTTGTACACCTTCTGTGTGCTTTTGGGTACCTGTGTGTTTCCCACGGAGCATGGTATGGGATGGTGGCAGCTGCATGCTGACTTGGCAGTGGCTCTGAGTGTCCTCCATTTTTGGGACACCCAGGCCCTGCCATAAAAATCAGTGGATTCCTGAAGAAAGGCAATATGGCTACTGTGGCCTCTTGGTTTCTATTGCCTTTACACCCTGTTTCCCACAGTCCTGGGAAGCCCTGACTCTGTCCCTTCCCCCTGACTGGCTGTTGGGTGGAAATACCATATATGGCTCGGGGACTGCCTCTGCCTTCCCAAGGTTTGTGGGTTATGGGTACACCCTTGAGGTGGGACCTGTGTGAATGGAGTTGGGAGTCAACTCACATTCTGTGTTGTGAGTGTCTGGTTTCTCTGTGTGACACAATTGTTGAGACAGCCCTGACTGAAACTGGTAAGAATGCAGTGTAGTGTTCTAAAAGGCTGGATGCTTACTCCAATCCACATTTTATGTTTTGGGTGTCTGAGTGAAGAGAATGGCCTGAATGTCTGCAAGCCTGATTGGTTGATTGCCTGCATACATGCCCTTATGCATGATTGTTTGACTGAGCCTGGCTCAACCTGAGTGAATGGGGAACACATGGGTATAACTAGGGTCCCTGCACTCACCAATTTGTTCAGAATCTGAAGTCGAAACCAAAGCTGAGTCCAGCTGGAGGAGGAAGATCATGGCTGCTACTCTACACAGAAATCCAAAGGCTGCTGGGCCACTCCAAGGACTGATCGAAGAGAGGACCTCCATAGGAGACCTGTGCCCGAGCTATGCGGGACCATCGTGCAACCTGCTGCTCTTGGCCAGAAGTACCCTGGAAGCCACTCCTGTGTGCCTGCCTACTGGAGAAAGGGCCTTTGTGAATCCAGAAGAAGAGTGCCTGAGCATTTCTAGTCAAAGATGTCCAGAAGTGTTTGTGGTTGCTGGAAGCCCATTACAGTGTAGCGCTCAGAAGAGGGGTACTCAAGCTTACTCTGGTATAGTGCTGGTTGACACCCAGAGCTGCAAAAGTTCCAAACTTCAAGGGACATCTTTACAATCATCCTGCCGGAGAAGGTCCAGGGTTTCTGAATGCAGAGGAAGGTCCGCCGGGGGTTTCCTGTCACCAGAATCCAACAAAGATGTCACATGGGTCCAGACTTGGTGAGGGTCCCTGGTCTACTCCAGTGGTCGAGTCCAGGTCACCAGAAGCCATCCAGATGTCTTTGTGTGGCTGCAGCACCAAAGAACCAAAAATTGGAAAACCTGACACCAAAATTGACCTCTGCAACCGTCACCATCAGAAGTCGACAAAGGTCCCAAGGGGGCTTACTCTCCTCTACCAAGCCTTTTGGGATCCCACAGCAAGTTTCATCTTCTCAGGAATCCTACAGACAGAAAAAGCATCAACATCATCAACAAACCGGGAAAACTGCGAAGAGCAAAACTACTGCACTTCAGAGAGACTTTGGTTACATTTTTCTTATTGGACTCAGCATTCCAGTGCTCCTTCTTCCAAGGGGGGGTCCATCCTCATAGGGAATCTTCAAGTGATACAGAGAAACTCTGCCACTTGGCCTGCCAAGGCACCCAAGGTACTGTGATGAGGAAAAACATCTTCTAGCCTCAGGAGTCGTCCATGGGTCCAGAATTCATCATGGATCATGTTCACTTGTGGCCTCTCAACTCCTTTGGGGTGGTAGAACCTTTACATATAACATTGAAGGTTATTGAACATTTTTGGACAGGGCTGTAAAGGACAAGATAAGTTACTCCCTAACTTTACCATTACAGGTTACCCAAGTGGGGGAACCTCACACAGTATTGTGTATCTAGTCTAAAGAAAGCATTCTGCCACGGTTCATAACTAACCTTCCGTTCACCCCTAATCTATGCTGTACACCTCATTTAAGCAATCACATGCCTATTTGGAACTGTCTGCAGTTGGTGCATTTATTACTGAATTTAAGTATTGTGTGGTACCACACAGAATGTGTATATTTGCCATTCTTTGAACAGAACTGCCTGAGAACAAAGTGTTAATATGTATATGTATATATATTACTGAACTTTATTTTACGCATAGAGGCTGTGTTATCACCTAAAATAGTGTGTGGACATTCCTTTGTGGGGGCTTGAGGACTCACATAACATCCAGCCTGCATATCCTCCTGAGTGCTTAAGCCTTGGTTGCTCGTCCAAGCTACCATATAGAGAGCCTTGGCTGGGGTGCTCTCTGTCTTTGTTCTAACCATATAGATGGCATAAGTACTGATACCCTCCTCCAGTATTTACAGTGTGCAACATTATCACATTGTTGCTCTTTTTTCATCGTATAAGGCTCATGATGCTTCTAATGTGTGTCAAGCTTAACTACAAACAACATGTGAGCAGATCGGCCAATCCAAATGGCAAAATACTGATACTAAATGACCAACTATCTTTGTTAAAACAATTTGCGCAGCCCAAACTCATGTTGGTGGTTGGGACATTGCTCTTGCATCCACAAAACTTGGTAAAATAATGTATCCTGGTCATTATTAACCCTTTAAATGCAGGGGGTGACATTGCTCATCCTGTACAGTGCTTCAGCAGTGTTTAGGACGAGCAACCTGTCCTTTTCTGTACTTAGATTTAGAGGGGCAGACCACCCCCATATAGGAGTGCCGATGCTCCCGAGACCCAGGCAATGATTTGTAATTTTCACAGCTCCGGGGGTGTCAAGCAGCACTATGGGCAATACTCAGGATCTTGGCTTCCAGTATTCACAAACATTCCTTCTGACCCTGGGTGACACAAATGAACTTCTTGGCTTCAAGATGTTAATGCACTCCTCTTCTGGACCCAAACAGATCGCTTCACTGGACGTCAGGCACACAGGACTGGTTTCCAGAAAACATTAGGTGAAGAGCAGCAGTTGCACAATATTTAATCGTAGTTCAGGAAGAGGTCACCTATCCAGGTGCTCTCTGGTTCCGTCCTTGAGTCAGCACAGCAGTGTTTGAATTCCTTGAGGATTTGTAGCTGCAGACCTCTTCCTCTAGCTGGACTCCAGGAGGCAATCTTAAGATGACTTCAGCTTCTGCTTCAGCTTCAGCTTCAGCTTCAGCGTTCTTGTTTTATCTTCTAACTTCAGTTTCAATTTAAGCTTCTGACAAAAAGGTGAGTGTGAGATCCCTGTTATACAAAACAATCTCCATTCATTCTGACCGAGCAAGGCTCAGGCAGCCAATCGCACACAAGTGAATTCATGCAGGCAGCACCCGATCAGGCTCACAGGCATTCAGGCAATTCAACAGAAACCAGAAACCCACAACACTCCCCAGCCTTTCACTGCATTACATTGCATTCATTACAGTTTCAGTCAGGGCTGGCTCAGGCATTGTGCCACACAACGAAAACCACATGCTCACAACACAGCATGCATATTGACTACTCACTCCATTCAGGTAGGCTCCACCCCAGGGGTACACCCACAACAAGCAGCCACTGGGACGTCTCCAGCCAGTCTGGCAGGAGGCAGCCACAGAGCCATATATGGTCCTTCCACCTAGCAGCCATTCAGTGGAAGGGAACAGAGTCAGGTATTCTGAGGACATTGAGAGACAAGGGGGTAAGGCAAAGGAAGCACTAGTGGACATCTTGCCTTGGTGTAGGAATCAATTGATTCCTATGGCAGGGCTTGGGTATCTAAAGCCACTTTTACATCAGAATGTAGTTGCCACCAGCCCATACCCTGCTTTGTGGGCAACACGCATGTGCCAAAGACATACACTAAGAGAACAGGGTTGTACCCCTCCCCATGGGTGCCCCAAGGGAATCCCATGTGTACTGTTTCCAAGAACAAAACGAAGAGCAGCACTGTCAGGGGTCAATACTGGATTCCTGGGCAGAAAAGAAGCAGAACACACAGTTTAAGGAGATATAGGGAAAGGACAAGGAGTGCCCTGGCCCTCCAGTGCATTTTCAGCATCACAGTTGCCCCCCCCCAGACTGAGGTTAGGGTGACCAATCTCCCACACGATTGTCACCCTCATCCCTCATCCAGACAGTCAAAACACCTTTTGGAAAGACCACCTGCATCCCAGGTCTATGCTCAATAGTGAAGTCTAGCCCCCACAGCCTAATGGACCACCTGAGCAGTTTTGGGTTTTCACCCTTCATTTGCATAAGCCACTATAAGTGTTTATGGTCAGTTTGGACCTTGAAGGAAGACCCAGTAAGGTAAGGTCTAAAATGCCTAATGCTCTGAACTATACTAAACCATTCATTGTCAACACTGTCTCACCTCCACCTCAGTTCTCTACCTTTCAGCTGCCTACAGATTAAGATAATGGTATGTTCTTGCCTTTGTCCTCCAACTGGGACAAGAGAGCTCCAATTCCTGGGTCACTGGAATCCACATCTCATTCCTCTCCTCTTCTCTCATTACTTGACTCCTACCTCCTCACTCCCCTTCACACCCCTCCTACCCAGTCCTCTGGCTCCACACTCAATCTCATTTTTCTCTATTCTTACTCTTCCTCCCCTGTATCGTCTCTTACCAACTATCTCTCCGATCACGCCTTGCTCCCTTCTCCCTCACTCCTCCCCCTTATCTTCCCCCACCTTTCCCACCTCTCCCTCCTTCTCTCGTTGTGACCTCTGCAACTTTAACCCTACTCTCTTCCATGACTCATGTTCTTCCTCCCTTCCCCCCTCTCTGATTTCGCTTCCTTCTCAGCAGATGACGCCCTGTCCTCACGGTCCTCCTCTATAACCTCCTGTCTTAACCAACTCTATCCTTTCACTCCCTTCTCCCATTCTCACAAACCTTCCCAACCCTGGCTCTCTTCTCACCTTCTGTCCATGCGCCGCCTCCTTCGACGCCTCGAACGACGCTGGATCAAATCCCCTTCTCTGACTGATCAATCCACTTATTTCTCATATCACTCTCTCTACGGCTCTTGCCTCTCATCTGCCAAACGCTCCTTCTACTCTAGCCTCCTCCACTCACAAGCCTCTCATCCTCGCCATATCTTCCAGACCCTCTCTCTGCTTCTCTCCCCTCCCACTTTTGACCCTTCCACGAACTCTCCCCTCTCTCCCTCTGACTTCGCCAACTTCTTCTCCTCCAAAATCCTCTCTCTTTGCCAGAACATCCTCTCCTCTTCTTCTTTCTCCCCTGCTCCCCCTCCCCCTCTTCCAGCTCTGCCAACTTTTCAACCTTTTCTCCTATCAACCTTGCATGTGTCTCCCACCACCTGTCCAAAACTCACCCTACTGCTGCCCCCTCTGACTCCATCACCACCTCCCTCATCCCCAAAATGTACCCCCTCCTTATTCCCTACCTAACCACCTTCTTCAACATCTGTCTCTCCTCCGCCATCTTTCCTTCAGCTTTCAAACATGCTACCATAATCCCTATCCTGAAGAAATCTTCTGCTAACCCTCTTCTTGCCTCCAATTTCCAGCCAATCTCCCTTCTCCCCTTTATTTCTAAGCTCCCGAGCGCCTTGCCTACTCTCAACTTTCTGCTTTCGTCTCATCCCTCTCCCTTCTCCCCACCTCTCAATCTGGTTTCCGCCCTAAATACTCTACTGAGACTGCCCTCACCTATGTCCTCAACTCTCTCCTCACTGCTCCCTACGCTAAGCTATCTTCAATTCTCATCCTCCTTGATCTTTCTGCAGCTTTTGATAATGTAGATCACCCCTTACTTCTTAGCACTCTGTCCTCCTTCGGCTTCAAAGACTTCCTTTCTCTTCTGGCTCACCTCTTATCTCACCAATCAATCCTTCACTGTCTCCTGGGGCGGCCGCACCTCCTCCAGCCTCCCCCTGAACTATGGCATCCCTCAGGGTTCCGTGCTGGGACCCTTTCTTTTCTCTCTCTATACCTCCCTTCTCTCCCCAGTCATTTCTTCTATCAGCATTTCCCACCACTTCTACGCTGATGAGACCCAACTCTTTCTTTCCTTTTCTTCCTTCACATCTGACCTCCACCTCACTCTTTTTTCCTGCCTCACGGCCATAAAAGATTGGATGTCATCCCACTTTCTTTCCCTCAATACTGACAATACTGAGGTGCTTTTCTTCCCTCCTAACACTCTCTCCCCTTCTCCCCCTCCCTTCATCCACTTTCCTCCTTCCAACCTCCCCATATCTTCCCATGCCCGCAATCTCGGCCTCCACCTGAACTCCTCTCTCTCCTTCTCCAACCACATCTCTCTAACCTCTTGAGCCAGGGACGTCATTTAGGGGTCGCCAGAGGTCGCAACTGCGACCTCTGAGGTCTCCCTTGTGACCTCTGGAGTCTCCCTTGTGACCTCTAAAAAAAAGAATTTAGAATTATTTAATTCTTTTACATTATTTTTTTTTTAATGCAAACTCCTGGGCTGTGGCCAGCACCATGTGGCTCTTTACTTCTGGAGAAGAAAAACAAGAACAGGACAAGTCTAACACTTTCAGCACTGACCCTAAATAAGAAAGAATAGGAATACCAAATAATGTGTCTTTATGTTTATTAAAGGTTTATTTCAGGCACACTTCCGGGGCTGAGTCACTGATTTAGTCTGTTCTGAAATGCCTCAACTCAGTCTTTCATCCTTCTGAGGTCGATAAATGAGTACCAGCAGAGGTTGGGTGATATTGGGTGTATATTCTATCTATACAAAGCGCTTAAGCATAAGTGCAATATAATAACACATCATTATCATTTGGTCGTGGACGCCTGCTTACATTCACAGTAATTTGGTCATATTGGCCTATACACACTGATCTTAATGATACATATGGCGATGCATTCTTGCATGAAATGTACATCACATTATAGTGATATTGTAACAATATTTTTCATAGTGTACAATCCTATGTGATGCCACTTCCTGTTTTGTCAATGGGTGAAAGGTTTTGTTCCATCGCTGCAAGAGATATCATTTTGGGGTGGTGTCAAATTACATCACTTCCTGCGATGTCATCAGGGGTCAAGGATCATGTGATATCACTCCCGCTACCCCTGGCATTTTGGTGAAATGACGTCCCTGCCTCGAGCCTGTCGCCACCACCTCTATAACATCCACAAGATCCGCTCCTCTTTCACATTCCATGCTTCCAAACTCCTAATTTCCTCCCTTATTTTCTCCCGCCTCTTCTACTGCTTATCTCGCCTTTTTGGACTCCATGTTTCTCACCTAACTCCCCTAAAATCCATCTACCACTCCTCTATCCGTACTCTATGTCTTGTCGGCCCTCGAGACTCTATTTCTTCCTCTCTCTCTCAACATGCTTGGCTTCCTGTAGAGATGTGCCATTAGAATGGTAGGGCACGCAAACCATTATCCTGGTGTTCTTTTGGAGCTTGGTTTGCGTGACCATAGGGCCATTGGAAGTTGTTGAGGAGGACTGGCATGGCGGGCCCGTTATAATAAATTTATTATTTACAAATACTCACAGCGCCTCCTTCAATCCTCTCACTCAAGCAGGCCAGGATCCGCAGCGAGTGATCAGCCGACTCGCAGAGAGCAGCTGCAGTGCCACCCGAGCACCTCCCTCATTGGCCTCACCAGCGTAGAAGGCCTGGGGCTGTGAGGAGCGGCGGCGCTGTTTGAAGTCGTTTTTCCAAGCCACGCAGGGCTGCAGATTCAGCCACGCTCCCCTGGCTGCATATACCTCCCACAGGAGCAGAAGGAAGAGGAGGAACAGGGGAGACAAGGGCGGACGCAGGGTGGCAGTTCGTATAAAGATCCGCCCACAGCATAACAGAGAAACAAGCCCAAACAGCCCAAGAATTAGAAAGATGTGAACGCCGGGAAAGTCAGAGACTATTAGCAGGCAGTATCACGGCACATGACAGTTGATACGAAAAAAGTTTATGCATCGAGGAACATTTGCTGTGAAGTGAGTGAAAACAAGCAATTCTGGAGTGAAGGCAAATAAAAGACATTGCATTTAGAGACAATTGCAAAATAGTCAGACAGGGGAGAACTCACAAGTAAATTCTAGAATTATTGAGTTGAACTAGTGACACTTTCTTTTCGCCATGGCAGCAGCCAGCATGGCCCCGCCCCCGCCTTTCCTATCCGAGCCAGGTGTGCCTCCCATAAGATGGGACAGGTGGAAAAAGGTTTTTGACACTTACCTAGTGGCGATTGGGGGTGACAAATTTGCTGCAGGAAGGAAAGAGGCAATTCTGTTGCATGATCTAGGCACAGAAGGTCGGAGTGTCTATGATGGATTACCCCAGCCTCCTTTGGAAGGTCAAGGAGAAATAGATGAATATACACTGGCTGAAAAGAAATTAGGAATGCATTTTGAAGCGAAAAAAAACATAACATTTGAAAGGCATACGTTCTTTCAGAGAGTGCAAGATCCCCAGGAACCAGTGGAGAACTTTGTAGCAGCTTTGAGATCGCTGAGTCACACATGTGAATTTGGAGTGTTGACTGATTCACTCATTCGGGATCAGCTAGTACGCTGTACTAATAATTTGAAGATACATGAGAGGTTGTTGACTAAAGATGTGTCACTAGAAATAGCAATAGAGACAGCCAGAGGAATGGAGCAAACTCACAAATACATGTCCACAATGAAGAATGATAGGCAAGATGGTGAAGTGGCGATTGTGAGAGGATTTAAGAAGATACATTTGAGCAAGGAAATCAAATGTTATAAATGTGGCAGTAATCGCATTATCTCTACCAGCACATTTTGTCCTGCAAGGAACGTTTTCTGTTGGAAATGTAAGAAAAAGGGACATTTTGCTAGAGTGTGTAGAGAGACAGGTCAAGTGCAATGCATAGGATCAGCTACAAGAGTCTCAGAACAAGAAGAAAATGAAGAAATTGTCTAAGTGGCTCAAATCAAACACTTATTGGAAATATCAGAAGTCCCTGGAAGGCGAATGGCACCAGCAGATGTATTTCTAATGAATGCAAGAGTAGTTACCTTAAAAGTAGATAGTTGCTCTCCATGGACTCTAATCTCGAAGAAAACATATGAAGTTTGTTTGCAAAAGAAAGTGAGTGATTTGATGGTACACACGATAGAACCGTATGCCTATGGAAATGTCAAGATTCAAGTGTTAGGGAAGTTCCAGGCTGTTATTAAATATAAAGGTAGAAGTTGTGATTCAGAAGTATATGTGACACAAGAAGGTTTGTTGCTGTTAGGATGGGAAGAACAGCGGAAACTGGGCATCAAGATACAGGCAAAAGCCAAGGAACCAGTTTCAGTTGCTGAAGTCCGGGACAAGTGGGAAGAAGAATTTCCTTTGGTTTTCCAAGGTGACGTAGGCATGCTAAGAGGCTTTAAGCACGAGATCCGATTGAAAGAGGGTGCGATCCCAAAAGTACACAAAGTGAGAGCAATACCACATGGTTTGAAAGAGAAACTTAAAACAGAAATTGAGACTTTATTACAGAAAGGAATTATTGAGGAAAGTGAGAGTTCTGAATGGTTGTCGCCGGTGGTGGTAGCAACCAAACCAAATGGAGATATAAGACTCTGTGTAGATATGGGAGACATCAACAGAAACATTCGGGTGGATAGGCATCCTTTGCCGATAATAAGTGACAAGTTATCGACCCTCAAGGACGCAAAGGTGTTCTCTGTGATTGATCTATCTCAAGCCTACCATCAGATTCCATTGAAGGAAGAGTGCCAGGATTTGACAGCATTCATCACTCCTTTTGGTACTTTTAGATATTGCAGGATGCCATTTGGTCTTGCTTTGGCAGCGGCCGTATTTCAAAGAGTAATGGACACGATCATGGAAGGAATGAGGAACATTGTGGTGTTTCAAGATGATATGCTTGTGTTTACAAATTCAATGTCTGAACATGATGTAGTGCTGAGACAAGTGTTAGCTAGGTTGTCAAAGGCTGGTTTGACTGTGAAGAGAGATAAATGCAAGATTGCGGTGGAAAGAGTGGAGTACCTGGGACATGAGATTGATGAGTCAGGTGTAAGGCCGAAGAAGTCTCTAGTGGAGGCAGTAAAGGGAGCTCCCATCCTTACAGATAAAGACCAGGTGAGGTCCGTTTTAGGTCTTGCAGAGTATTATCACAGATTCATAAAAGATGTTGCCATGGTGTCGGCTCCTTTAAGAATGATACTTAAGAAAGGGGCAACGTTTGAATGGTCCACAGAGTGTAATGTTGCTTTCGAGAACATTAAGGAATGTATCAGCAAAGCGCCTTCAATTGGAAGGTTTGATTCCACGGACAGAACCGTTTTAGTTGTTGATGCTAGTTTGTTGGGTCTGGGAGCAACATTAGTGCAATTCGATAAAGAAAATAAAGAGAGAGTTATTGCATTTGCATCAAGGGCATTGAGAGGAGCGGAACCCAGATACTCAGTCACTGAGAGAGAAGCATTAGCAATGTTCTGGGCCGTTTCACATTTCAAGTATTATTTGTGGGGCAGACATTTTGTGATCCGATCTGATCATAAGCCATTAGTTCAGTTGTTCGAGAGTGGCAGATGGGCTTTGGGATCACCCAGAATAAGCAGGTGGGGTTTAGGCCTTCAAGGGTTTAACCTTGACCTGAGTTTTTTGCCTGGGAAGAAAAATGTAGTGGCAGATTGCCTTTCTACGATGCCTATAGCTGACACAGAATCCATTGAGGAGGAAACAATAAAGGAATCAGTGGTAGCCGAAATCAGTGAGGCGGCGTCTCAAGAGAAGTGGTTGCAGGCTGAAAGTTCTGATGAAGATTTAAAGCTAATCAAAGAGTGGACTGTGAAAGGTTGGCCACAAAAGAAAATGTTAGATAAGAGATTTGACATATGGTGGGAGGTTAAAGAGGAACTAAATTTGCAGGGAGACAGACTGAGGAGAGGATGTTGTGTGGTTCCTCCGGAAGCTATCAGAGATATTCTAGATTTGGCTCATGAGGGACATCCAGGAGAAGGGGCAATGAAAAGGAAACTACGTCAAAATTATTGGTGGCCACGCATTGACAAAATGGCTGAGAGATGGGTGAAAGAGTGCATGGAATGTCAGGTGAGTGACAAAACAAAAGTGGCAAGAGAAGTTCCTTTAACTCCAAATGTGGTACCGGAACAACCGTGGTCTAAAGTAGCTGTGGACATTGTGGGACCCATTAGAGGTCTAGGTAATGGGTTGAAGTTTTTGTTTGTCTTAGTGGATTTTCATATGAAATGGATTGAATGGGAGGCAGTGAGGGAAGTCACAGCCGGAGAACTCATAGAGTTTCTAGAAAAGGATTTCTTTAAAGAAGGGGTACCCACTGAGCTTGTCTCAGATAATGGGGTTCAGTTTGTGTCATCAGCAATGAAGACATTTCTCAGCAGTTATGGCATTAGACATGTTAGAACTGTGTTGTATCACCCAAGGGTGAATGGCCTAGTGGAGAGAGTCAACCGTTTTTTGAAGGAAGGGTTGCAATTGGCTATGAGGGTGAAGCAGCCATGGAGAGAGATGTTAAAGATAATGACATGGAATTATAACAATACTCCGCATTCAGTGACAAAGGTCTCACCATTTGTTTCCCTCAAGGGAAGGAAACCAGGGACGAAACTGTGTCCAGGGTGGTTGGGAGTAGCAGGAGTAGTTCAAGTAGATAGAGAAAAGATAATGAGGTGTATCAGGGAGAGCCAGGAGAGGAATAAAATTGGTTTTGATGCTCGTGAAAAAGTGAAGGATTGTGAGTGGAAGGTAGGAGAGATGGTGTATGTAAAGAATCCCAGATTGGTGAACAAATGTTTGGACAGCAAATTTATGGGTCTAAGGAGAATTTCTGCGGTAAGGAAGAGTGTAGTCATATTAGAAGGAGGGGAAGTCTGGTCTAAAGGAAAAATTGCAAAAGCATATGGCATAGATAGAAGAGTGGAAACAAATGAAAATAACGACAGCAATGGGATAAGGGATAAAGAAGGTGAAAGTGTTCAAGGTGGAGGTGTCCATGACAATTCCGGTAGTTGTCAGAGATCCAGGTCCAAACCAGTTTGGATGAAGGACTATATACCATAAATAAAAAAATAGTTCTTATACAGTCTGGATGAAAGAAGGTGCCAGAAGTGTTTAGAAATTTAGTAATTTTGTTTAGTGTTGACAAAAGTTAATTGTTTTGTTTTCATTCTAAATGTTAATCAAACATGAGTGTTTTCTATTTGACAATGATAATAGTGAAGTTATATATAAATTCATATTTTGCGTTAGGAAAGAATCTTTGTTTTTGTAAGGAGGAAGATATGTAGAGATGTGCCATTAGAATGGTAGGGCACGCAAACCATTCTCCTGGTGTTCTTTCGGAGCTTGGTTCGCGTGACCATAGGGCCATTGGAAGTTGTTGAGGAGGACGGGCACGGCGGGCCCCGTTATAATAAACTTATGATTTACAAATACTCACCGCGCCTCCTTCAATCCTTACACTTCCCTTCCTCTCACAACTGAAATTTCAATTCCTCTGTCTTGTCTACAAATCTCTTCATAACCTGGCGCCACCCTACCTTTCCTCACTCTTCTCATTCTACTCCCCCTGGCGCTCTCTCCGCTCAGCAAACCTCTACCTCCTCACTGTACCCCCTGTCCCATGTGCCTCCTTATGCTTCCGCTCCTTCCAACTCTTGACCCCCCCTACACTGGAACTCCCTCCCGCTCTTCATCCGCTCCACTCCTACATACTCATCCTTCCGCCACTCCCTGAAAGCCCATCTTCTTCACTCCCCCCTGACTTCATTTCCTTACCCCTTACCTCCTACCCTTGCCCCCCTCCTTTCCCCCATCCTCTCTCCTTCCCCTCTGACCTTAAATTGGTAACAAATACTACTTAAGGGCAATGAGGACACCAGATCACTCCCCATTCCCTTCCCTTCCCCCTACCTCAACTCCTACACCGTAACTCCCTTCACCTACCCCCTCCTCTACCCTCCCACCACCCCCCTTGTAAATAGTTCTACTTATTGTTCTAATGACCTGTTCATGTTTGTAAATATGCTTCTCTCACTTTTCTAGCTGTTATATTGTAAAGCGCTTTGGCTTAAAGCGCTATATAAATTCAATAAACATAAACATATACATCAGTTTGTAAAATAAAGGGTTTGCTGAAGTCAGGAGCACACAACACAGGTGCCCTGCACAGACTTTGCTTCAAGCCATCAAAGGCCCCCTGCCAGTAAAATCAGCCAGCATTACTGGCCCAACGGTAACACAGTCCCATTATGAGCATGTACATGCCACTGATATAGGCAGAAATATTCCGCTATTACCAGCAAATCCATGATGGTGACACCATCACCTCAGAAATGCCGGTAAATGGACCAAGGTGGGGAAAATATGGCTTCAGGTGCACCCAATACACCCAGATGCACCTAATACACTGAAGGACAATATTAAAGGGCCACATGCAACCCAAGAACACTTCCTAACACAACCTTGCTGCCACTCGTTGTTGCTGCCATGGACATGGAGGTGCTGAATGCTGGAGTGCAGCTTATTGAGCTGGAGCACCAGCAGTAGCAACAGGAGGCTAGGGAAAACAGTGGAGGAGGATGATGATGATTGGGATGCAAGAGGCAAAGCCGAGCTGTGATGTGTTTCCCTGCACACCTTGGGCCTTGACAGACAGCCAGATACACACCCTGTACCACCTAATCAGGGAGACAATACTTGAGCTCTGGACCCTTATCCTGGATGACATTGGGAGCAGGATCTGCATCAGGACAGCCATACCACCGCTGTTGAAGCTGGTATTGGTCTTGCACTTCCTTGCCACTGGCATGTTTCAGCACCCTGTGAGCCAGCTGCATGACATATCGCAGCCTGTTTTCTCCAGCGTGCTGGTGCAGGTTTTGGAGGCCCTCCTAGGTTTTGTGGGTCAACACAAATCCCACCCAACCACTCAGGCACAGGTAAATGCCACCAAGACCCACTTCTATGTGATGGCGGTCATGCTCAATGTATTGGCGGCATTAGACTGCACACACACATCGAGCAGTGCCCCCCGCCATTCTTCATGCGAAGGTCTACAGGGACTGGAAGCAGTAATATTCCCTCAATGTACAGGTGACCTGTGAAGTCAACCTAACCATCACACACTGCAATACCCACTTCCCAGGATCAACCCACAACTCCATGGTCCTGTGGAATATCACCTTGCCGGCATACATGGTGCGTCACGGAGGACAAAGGACCTGGATGTTGGGTCAGTACATGTGCATTTACACCTACATAGCTGCATGGGTCACAGGCAAAGGAGGGGCTAATGCCACAAATGCAGGACCAACCAGTGCATGCCCATTTGACAGGGCACAACACACAGGAGTAGCACATGATTGGAGAAGTATGAGTCACTGACCAAGCCCTTTCCAACCCCAAAGGACAACCACAAGCAATGCACTACAGGTACCAGAATGCAACACTGCCATCCCTCTGAGGCAAGTGTATCAGTAGACTGTGCCACCTATGTCCCAGTGAGACATGGTGAATGCATGCACACACTGACAGTTGAGATTCTGCTGTCACAGGCAACACCACTGCAGATCACCATCATTCACACATGTCAATGTGAGTGTCAATGGGTCTTCAACCACACACTGTTGCCACTTGTGTAGTCTTGTAGTGCTCTGGTGGGTGTGCAATGGGAGTAGTGTTGGGGGTTGATTGTCGCTGGGAATGAGAGGGAGAGGAGCAAGACAGCCTTAATGTGCTGTTGGCAGCTTCAGTGCCACCAACCCGTCACTAGGTGTTAGGACCTCCTGTGCTTGGTAGTCCTTATGTGGTGTTGATGCATGAATGTGTATGGTTACTCCTCATTGCGGGTGTTATATTATGCTATGTTATGAACATTTATAAAGTGCCATCTTAAAACAAAAGAACAGGGCCCACGCTCATGACAATTCAAAGTATTGAACATTTTTTGTGCTCAGAGGTCACAGAACAGAGAGTGTCTTAGAGTATAACGATTATTTAATACAAATAAATAATATAATTTGTACTTTTTTCTTTTTCTTTCTTTCTTCACATAAAAACCTATAGAGACAATGGGCCTCATTAGGAGGCTGGCGGTAGCCGTGCCTGTAGTAGAAATGGGCAATTACCGGGTCATTGCGGCCTTGTCAGACCCGGTATTTGCCCATTCCTGGGCGCCAGGAAACATTCTTCCACATTACAATTTGACCCCAATAGCGCTTAATGGAAATGGGGAAGCCGGATGCACCGGCACTGTTATGAACGGTGCCAGTGCATCGAACATGCTGTGCTCGCGGGTGCCACTCTGCCGCCAGGTCCGACCAAGCACAACTCATAGTTTGCCGGTCTGGGAACTTATAATGAAGCCCAATGTTCCAGAAAGATATATATATATTCAAATTATACACAGGTGGTCAGACCAAGCACAACTCATAGTTTGCCGGTCTGGGAACTTATAATGAAGCCCAATGTTCCAGAAAGATATATATATTTAAATTATACACAGGTGGTTAAGAAATAAAAACAAGAAAGCAAAAGAACAGTTCTAACAAAAATTGTGAGATGCTGCAGGGTAGACTGAATGCTACTCTAGAACTACAATAGGGTGTTTCAAAAATTACCCTGGAGAGTTTTTTGTATTGTTGGCATGATTAGTCAATAATCATGTCTTCTATCTGCCTTTATAAAGTGCAAACGTTCACCCCGAAGGGCATCATGGCACTAAGGCAAAGAAATAAGCTGCCAAGGGAAAACAAAGAAGTGCGCCAAAAGATTAGGTATTAATGGCACACCTAAAGAGAAAATTATCCTCAGTAAGGTGGAGAGACAAGGGAATAGAGATCCAAAGCTGGACCGCTGTCACCAAGAAAGAGCGACTCCCCAAGCGAACACGGCTAATGTGTGTCACAGCAGTACAAGCCATTTTGGCTGCTCTCAAAGGGCGTGTTGGGACATATCGACAGAATTTCTCCTTCAGATAATCTAGACCAGTTTTGTAAAAGGCACAGTGCACAATACAGAGTGTTTAAAAAAGCAAGGGCGAGTCGCGCACTCCAATTCCTGGCCAATATATTACCTGAACAAGTATCCAAAAACAATCACAGGGTTAAATCCCAAAGTGTTCAAAATATTCACAGGGTTAAATCCCAATTAAGTTCACAGGGTTAATTCCCTTCTTGCACTGTTGTACTCCTCCAAGCGCTTTTTTATCTCATCAGGGCAGTTGCAGACTCTAGGAATTATGGTCAATGTAGTGAACCCATTTAAACAATTCAGGTGTCCAGTGAAAGACTCAAGGGAATCAACCCTGTGAAATATTGGGCAGCAAATTGGATTTAACCCTGTGAATATTTTGGACACTTTGGGATTTAACCCTGTGATTGTTATTGGTTAATATATTGGCCAGGAATTGGAGTGCGCGCCCTGC
Organism: Ambystoma mexicanum; assembly: GCF_040938575.1. Lineage (NCBI taxonomy): Eukaryota > Metazoa > Chordata > Amphibia > Caudata > Ambystomatidae > Ambystoma > Ambystoma mexicanum. The sequence goes on along the minus strand of NC_090922.1, from coordinate 1,133,556,525 downwards.
CCCTGCTTTTTTTAACACAATAGAGAGTGCCTTAAATTTGACCCGACTGGCCACAGGGAGCCAGTTAAGGAAATGGAGAATGCCAGAGCCAGAGGTAGCAGGAGGCTCCCGTTGCTAGACGGGCAATTGAGTTCTGCAAAAGCTGCAGAGAACGCAAGAGGTAAATCAGCTGAGTCAAGTAGAGGGAATTGTAATATTGGTGTGCCGCCAATGATCTTTGTCTGAATGCCAGCAAGACGGAGATCCTCCTCATTGGCACACCATCACCTTCCTTTCCACTCACTCTTTGGCCGGCCTCCCTTGGTCCTCCTCCTATCCCCACCCGCGAGGCCAAGAACATTGGTGTCACCTTTTATTCCACACTCTCCTTCTCCGCCCACATCGCTGATGTATCAAAAAAGTCAAACTTCCTACTGCACCTCCTCGGGGTATTCTTCCATTCCTCTCATTCCCCCAGAAGCACACTGTCTCCCAAGCTCTGGTTCTCTCTAGGTTGGACTATTGCAAGAGCCTCTTTCTTAATCTACCTGCCTCTACTCTCCGCCCTTTGCAACCTATCCAGAACAGGACTGCAAGACTTGTCCTTGGCCTCAAGCCCTGGGATCGTATCTCTCCAGCTCTGAAATCTCCCCATTGGCTCCCAGTGGATGCAAGGATTAAATTCAAAACCCTCTGCATTGTCCAAAAAGCTTTCTGGGGCCTGGGTCCAACATACCTTCAACTATCCCTCTGCAAATACCTCCCATCTCGAGCACTCCACTCCTCTACCTCTAACTCCCTCAGGGTCAGTCGTTTCCCAAAGAAACTAGCTGGGAGTAGATCTATGTCTTCAGATGGGGCCTCCCTCTGGAACAGCCTCCCTGCCACTCTAAAACGTGAGGAGAACCATCTCCGGTTCCAGAAGCACCTCAAGACATTCCTCTTTGCTTCTGCCTTCTCCCCTCCTCTCCCCTGCTGTTTCTATTCTCCCTCCGCACCATGCACTTGGCCACCCTCTGTCCTCGGCCGGGCCCAGGTACCTGCTCATCTTGCGACCCTCACGCACTGCCTCCGGGCCACCCCTTGCACTGGGGTTTGTATCTGTACCCATACATCCCTCCCCTTTTCTTCCTGCACTTTCATACCTACCCGGCCTGCTGCCTTAAACCCAGCACTTGCCACTTGCTGGCTGCACCCCCATTGTTTGTTGCCTTTTTATTTATTAACCTATTATTATTTATTTTTATTTTCTTTCCCTCCCCGCTCCGCACTCTCCTTTTGTTCCCCCTTCCATGCACTTCTCCCCCTCCCCCTCTACCCTGAACTTGCACGTTCTCAATGTCAGTAAGATTGTTGTTTTTGTTCTCCCCTGTTCCCCTTCCCTTGCCTTGTCTCTCGCTGAAACACTTGTGTAGGAGTGTGATAGAAATAAAATATCAATATCAATAAAGCAAATTAACAAGGACATGACCATAGGACAGAGCCCCAAAGGGAGAAATGGAAGAACGTTCTGCAAAGTGTGAAGTTTAAAATAGATCCCTTGACAAACAGTGCTTTCTCGAGGAAGCATAGAAAGGGAAGCCAAGAGCTTGAGCCCTACATGTTTGTTACTACTGCAGAGGGTTGCAGTAAAGGGCCCAGTTCAGAAGACCAGAAAGTGGTGGACCACAGTAACCTATCAGGGGCACCCCGACGATCAAGAACTCAGTCTTGTCACCATTAAGTCAGAGACAATTTTGACCCATCCAGGCAGAGATTTCAGAAAGGCAGCGACAGCAGCTCTCGGCCACAGAAGAGAGCACCAGATCAAAAAGCATAAGGATCTGGGTGTTTTCAGTGGAAGAATAACACTGAAAACCAAATGAGTGTATAAAAGAGATAAGAGGAAAGATATAGATATTAAAGTAAAGAGGGGACAGAGCAGAGTCCCGGGGTACCCCATAGGTCAAAGGAAGAGGAGCAGAAGTGAAAAGGGAGAGAAAAAGTGACTGAAAGTGGTCAATAAGAAAAGAAGAAAGCCAGTAAAGGACCAGGCCAGCGATCCCCACCGAGGAAAGTCTCTCGACCAAGATGGAATGGTCAATGGTGTCGAACACCGCAGAGAGATCAAGGAAGATCAAGGTACCAATACCTCCCTGATCAACAATCTGCACCAGATCATCAGTAACGGACACCAAAACAAACTCCGTGCCTCGACCCAGCAGGAATCCAGACTGGAAAGAATTCCAACATTGAGAGCTCTCTAAAAATTAGCGAAGAAGAGGAGTGACCAGAGATTCAACAAATTTCATAGGAAAAAAGAAAAGAGAGATAGGGCGAAAGTTAGACCGAAGAAGAGGATCCAAGGTTGTTTTTAAGAGCGGGTTCACCAATGCATTCTTAAGTGAGAAAGGAATATAACTGCTAGTGAAGGCAAGTTAACCGCTGATGACACCGAAGCTGCGATAAGAGGAATTATCTCTTTCAGGATGGTAAAAGGGATTAGCTCTGCCAAAGAGATGGACTTCAAACTCCAGGTGGTCGCACTAATATCAGCTTCAGTGAACAGAGGGAATTCCTCCCAGAATGTGGGTGTAGATTCTTCAGCAGGAACGTTTACTTTCTTCTGACAAGTGGCCAGAGAATCAGAGATTTTCTGGCAGATAGCAAGAACTTTATCTTGAAAAAACATAGAGCGAAGTGCAGAGCTGAGGGGAGAGAGTAACCTTGTTCACCAAGAGCAAGCCTGAAAGAGCCTACACCACTTTAAACAGCTCTCGAGGAGAGTTAGCGTTGATGTGTGTGGAGAAGTAGGCCTGCGTGGCTTTACAAATAGCCCACACCCCAAACACGCAAATGTCCCAGTCTCAAAATGTTAGTGACACTTCTTTTGCATCTTGTCCGCGAGGCCCTTGCCTGGCCGCGGTGTGCCTGTTAGCTGCTGGGAGCTGCACCTCAAGCAGCCGTGCTGAGAGCTCACTAGGCACTAACAAGGATGGCCTGCAGGGTGTGGGAGAAGGACTCTGCCATTGCTGACACCTTCACATACCCTTTGAGAAAGTACAACTAGTGCAGAGGTGTTGTGTCCTAGGGCCCATGCACACCTGCGGATGCTGGCTTGCACACACTCCTTCACGAGGTGCAACTCATTAAGTTGTTGCTGTACCATGTCAGCAATTGCCATGTGCCATTCCTCCAACCCCACAGATCCACGCATTGATGTCCCGGATGTTGGGCATGTGTGGTGGAGGGAGGCTGTGCAGGGTAGCCGGGTTGAATGATGGTGTTGGGTAGGGGGAGTGCTCATCAATTTCATCATTGTCACCTCCCCACTCCGCCTTCTCCTCATCGCTGTACCTGACAGGATAGGGTGGTGCCTGGTGTGGCATTGGGGTCATGTAGGGCACAGGAGTGATGGTGGGGCAACTGTGGACTTGTGTGGGATGTCCGGCAGCTGGCAGTGATTGTTGCGGCTGTGCCTCCATCACCACAGGTACAGTAGGCTGGGCCACAGTTTAGGCTGTGCCACAGGTAGTGTATGTTGGGCTGCAGGTAGTGTAGGCTGGTCTGCTGGTGTTGGCTGGGCCGCAGGTAGTGTAGGCTGGGCCACTGGTGCTGAGTGGTCCGCAGGTAGTGGAGGCTGGCCCGCTGGAGATGGCTGGGCTGCAGGTTGTGTAGGCTGGGCTCTAGGTGGTGGTGTAGCCTGTCGAAGGATGTGCCTGTTGGGGTGAAATGAGCATGCAGTTATTCTTCAGTGAGTTACGTCTGCACGCTTACATTACACTGATGCTACATTGTGTGTGCCTTCTCCTGTCATGCTGTTAGGCCGTTTGGTTTAGTCTGATGCATGGTTGTATATGTGGGTGGTGGGAGTGCACATTGACTGTTGGTCTACCATGGTGGCTTTAGTTGTGTGTGCATTGGGACTATGCTTATTGTTCTGTACTCCCTTGGTGCACATGGACATCACTCAAGTGTCCATTTGTAGGGCACTGCATATTGTATATGGTACTTGTGCATGGCTTCCTCTGCCCATTACACCTGCCATGTGTGTGTGTGTGTGTGTGTGTGTGTGTGTGTGTTTGTGTGATTGGCCCATTTCCTGTGGCTGACATATGTCAGATCCGTTCCATTGGTCATGCATTTTTTATGTGGCTCAGGGTTTCTTTCTTTGGACACATGATTGACATTGACATGGGGGTTGTCCTTACCAGCATCACCTTGTGTCCCGGCTACGGCCTCTGCTGCACCAACTCCCTCGATGCCCTCCACGTGCAGTATTGAGTTGCATATCTCCTTCCACGGTATCAGGGTCAGGGGTGAGGCGTCTGTCCTCCTGTGGCTTGGGATTCCCTGTATGGGCAGAGAGGATGCTCCTCACCCAAAGTCACAGATCGTCCCATCACTTTTGGCAGTCACCGGTCTGTGTGAGACAGGACCCACTGCAGAGAACTTTGAACTGGATGCCCCAGCCCCTTCGATGAGTAGCAATTACCCTGGAGATGGATAGGGATGGCGATTTTATTCATACATCAATAATAGAGACTACTCAGGAAGTTGGGAAAAGGATGACTGTTTTAACATCAAGTATCTAAAACAGGGAGCATAACGAACATCAACGAACTTGCTCGATCCTCTTACTCAAACGTTCTTAGTAAAAACTGAGATCTTATAAGCAATACCTGTCATCAATGACGTTAACCTACATGCATACTAACGTTATCCTACGTGGCAAACTACAAAAACCTACATGCATGGGTGATTGGCTCTCAGTGAACATCTAAGTATTTGATCCATACTAGTCTAAAAAAGTTTGACTATGTGATTGGTTACTTAACATCAGGTGGGGCAACTAAGCCCTCCCCTAAAAATGATCACTATGAACGTCACTAAATACACAATGGGCCTCATTACGACCCTGGCGGAAAGTGACTGACCGGACCGCAACAGCGTAAATAGCGTTTCCGCCATTGCACGAAGGAGCAAAGTGCGGCTAATTACGACCCATCGGGCACGAGCATTACGCCATGGCGGAATCCGAAAGGCTGCGATGGCGGAAATGACCCCAAAACGGCCCTTACCGCCGCCGTACGCTGCACCAGGTGCAATACCGCCACCCATCTTAGCGGTCACCGTAATGAGCGGTCACCGTAACGAGCGGGCACCGCAAATTACGGGCACCGTAAATATACGGAAACGGAAGTAAAAGCATGTGGCCGGAACGGGAAACAGCACGCCGCACAACGATAAAATCCGAATCCCAACACAACCATTAAAAATCCGACCCTGACACACATCCCAAACCGTTAGCAACCCCAGTTATAAAAATAAATATGGGAAAGGTAGCCAAGAAAGCGTGTGATCGCAAGCGGCAGGTACACTTCTCCCGAGAGGAACTGACCGTGCTCACCGAGACCCTCCAGGAAAATGCCGCCGTCGTCTTCTCCAGTCAAATGACCAGGACGGCCCTTGCCAACAAGAAGGCCATATGGGCCCTGGTGGCACAGCGCGTAAGTGCGGTGGGGACAACACCCCGCACGCCACAGCAATGTCGCAAGCGGTGGGACGACCTGCGGATCCGCGTACGCAGCATACTTTCTGCGAACAGGAACATCGCCACAGCTACCGGGGGGGGTTCAGAGTCGCCCATCAAGTTGACCCCCTGGGAGGATATCTGCGCCTCCACCATAGGAATGGAGAGCATAGAGGGAGTCGGAGGGATGGAGAAAGGAGTGCCGACATCCGGAGAATCAGGTAGGTTGGCCAAGAGAAACAATGCGAAATCCACAAAACACGAACATGTGCAGTACCATGTGACCCCATAGTGCAATACATACTTTGCCCTGACAGCGCCCTCTAAAAGTCAGAATGAATAAACAAATCAATCAAGATGCCATAAACAACCCCTACATGTGCAGCATGCACCCCCTAACTGCAGGCAGCCAAATGAATGCATCCTCAATCCACACGAAAATGAGACCACCTCCAAGGCCCAGTCCCAAATCAGCCTCATGTACCACCCCAATGCATTTGATACGTTGCCATTCCAAATCCGACAGACCCATAACTAACGCTCGCCCCTCTTTACTCCACCACAGGGTCCGATACCAACGACGAGCTGCAGGACACCCCTACCAGCACGCCTGCAAAGAGGGCCAGGACCAACGTCCCAAGAGCCTCCACCTCAGGTGCAAGGATCAAGACACGGCAGCAGCAGGAATCAAGTGGCAGCACACTGGAGGGGACTGCAACAGGCACCCCAGCAGCCAGCAAGTCCACAACCCCAGCACCACAGGTCCCCCCAAAGAACGTATCTGATGGCACTGCCTCTGGTGGTAGCAGCACCATAGGTGACACAGCTGTCATGCCAGCATGCTCCGACACGGAAAACAGTGCTGGCGACGTAGGTACCATCCATGACCTTTCCCAATCCCCCTGCATGTTCCATCCCCTACACCATGACGAAACCACGCAGGGGCACCCTGAAGACGACGACTGGCCAACCCCCACAAGTCCTGTGCCAAGGCAACATGTGTTGAGCAGCCCCCCTGTCACACCACCGCAAATGTCCATGGCCCAGCAGAGGCAACAGTCCCTCGACCTGCTGATCGAGCAACAGCAGGAAGTGTCCACGCTACTCAAGGACCATGCAAATGAATGCGGGGGTTCCAGGGCAGCCATGGAAACATCCACCGAGACACTCAGGGCACAAATAGAGAAAAGTAGTGAGAGCCTCAGGGGAGAAATGGAGAAAAGCACCGAGAGCCTGAGAGCACAAATGGAGAAAAGCACCGAGAGCCTGAGAGCACAAATGGAGAAAAGCACCGAGAGCCTGAGGGGGGAACTGCATGCGACGTCCAAAGACGTTTGTGCTGAACTTGCTGCTGTGCGCCGTGTGCTCTCGGAGCTCTCACAAACCCTCAGAGACATGCATGGACGCGAGCAGGCAGAGACATCATCCGTGGCAAGTTCCGTCCAGGGCAGCCCCCAACGCAGATCTGGCAGGAACCTGCGCTCCACGGGCAGGGGTGCCCCTGATACCCGTAGAGGGGGCTTGCAATAGCGTCCAACCACGGACAGCATGCATATTTGGACACTGGTGTTGGGGGGGGAGGTAGTAGGGTGGAGGGGGTGTGTTGGGCTTCACTGGGTGGCGGGTCCATAGGGTGTATAAATCAAATCACATTAACAATACAGCACCTCATTATCATCCAATGACATGTGTGGACATTGATATTTGCGTACGAGGCCTTCATAGGCGTACAGTCCACAATGTGCCTGTACTACACACACACAGTGCCACAGGTCCCCTTTCCGTGTAATAGGCACCATGCGTGGTTGCTAGAAGCATGCATCTATGATGCTCTGTCGGATTGCACGTGCATCCTGTGCCTCATGGACTCCTTGAGGTGCCTCCACATCCCCACCCTCATCATCATCATCATCTTCAGGTGCATGCAGTACAGCGTCAGGGGGCATGGGCACATTCCTACGTATGCACATGTTGTGCAGCATGACACATGCCATGACCATCTTAGAAACCTTCTCATGGCTGTACATGAGTGCCCCGCCAGACCTGCTGAGGCTGCGGAAACGAGCCTTCAGTAGGCCGAATGCCTGTTCAATGACCACACGGGTACGTGAGTGGGCATGGTTGTAGTCCTCCTCATGCTCGTTCTGTGGGTTCCGGATTGGTGTAAGGAGCCATCTCTTCAGTGGATACCCGGCATCACCTGTATGAGACGAATAAAGGGTGTCAGTGGAATGATAGTGCTAAGTAGCCCCCCCCCCCTCCTGCAAGGTCATTGACGCATCAAATGGGCCACGATGTCATGCATGGAATGAGACTCACCGAGTAGCCAGGATCTGTGCCCTGCGTGTCGCTCCATGTAGCGTGGTATTCTTGTGTTCCTCAGGACCATAGAATCATGGGTAGATCCTGGAAATCTGGCACAACAATGCGTAAATATCTTGTTGGAGTCACACACCATTTGCACATTGATTGAATGAAATTGTTTCCGGTTGCGGTACTGGACCTCCATGGCATGTGGGACAACCAATTCAACATGGGTGCAGTCGATGGCACCAATGCAACCCGGGATGCCGCCAAGTGCATGGAATCCCACTTTTGCGTTGGTAATCTCCTGGTACGTGCGTGGTAGTGTGATGTGGTCGTCGGCGTGCTTCAGGAGGGCATCGTGCACTTGGAAGAGTGTCCGTGAGAACAGTGGCTGTGAAATGCCATGCAACTGTCCCACTGTGTGCTGGTAGGTGCCTGTGGCCAGGAAGTGGAGTGCAGACACCACCTTCAGTAGGGGTGGGATGGCGGTTGGGCTATCTATCATGCTCACGAGGTCAGCATGTGTCATGTCCACAATGGCGATTATGGTGTCCCGGTCCAAACGGTAGAGGGTGTGGATCTGCTCAGCAGTGAGGTTGAACGGATCGGCTCGGAGGCGTGGGATTGCGGGCCGCCTGCGTGGTGGTAGTGGCAGTGCTTGTGGGCCTTGCTGACCCTGCCTTGCCCTCCTCCTCCTCCTTCTCCTCCGTCTCCCCTGTGCGCCCGGTTGTTGTACCTGTTGTTGTTCGTCGTCTTCTTGTAGTTGTAGCACTTGCAGTGCTATCTGGTCCCCCAGGCCCAACATCGCTAGTCCTGCCGGTAGCATTTTGGAGTGGGAGTGGTTGTGGGAGGGGTTTGGGTCTGCTATATATGTGCTGTCGGCCTGTATGGCCTCCACCTGTGCTGATTGAATGAATCTGTGGCAGATGCAATCCCTTCTGGCCGAGCACGTCCCGCACGTAAGGCTGCATTTGGCCGCATGGCATCTTGGGATTGGAATCATGTATCAAATCCCGATGGCAGTGTGATGTACTTTGACTGATTTTCATGCTATGCTCCCATTGTTACACATGCTATGATTGCAGCCGCTTACATACCTGTGAAGAGTCAGTGGTATGTAGGGCTCGATCGATGGCCGACCCTCATGCAGCACAGTAACGTACTTCACCGACGGGCGTGGCGTCCCATTTGTGATTGCAGCCAGTTAGCATTATGACACACAGCCGCACTACATTGATGTAATTGTGAATGCAAGCGTTCACAGAAGCCTTTTCGACGTAATGTTGCAAGTGAGGAATTCGAAGGCCAGCATTTTTGGTTTTGAAGTAGCGGCGAGGATACGCCCACAGGTCTGGCTGGAAATGTAACGTTCTATTGTAGAATGTCCTTGGGACATGGCCCATAACGAGCAAGCAATGAATGATATGAATTGAATGGGATGCGCAATAGCGTAGTGGACGATAAGGCAGGACGTTCCCAAATCCATCTTGCTTCACAACACTACAGATCCGGCCAGGAGCACAGTGGTTTTTGCAGACTGCATTACGCACAGACGCGATGGAAGTTTCACATATTATGTGAGTGAATATTCATGCGTTTTCATTGCGGGATGAGGGAATGATGAATGGATGCATGGACAGATGATTCCGTTTAGGGTCTGCCATGTACATGGGTTTTTTGAATCACTCCCCTTCCCCTGCGCTATGTGATGCAAGGCTGCCATAGTGGGACTTACGTCTATCTGCCCTTGTCGGATCCTCCCTGTCTCGACGCGCCTTCATACACTTGTGTCTAGGCACGTTACTAATCCCATGTCATGGGTTCTATCTTGACGGACGCATGCACAGTAACCGACGTTGCCAATGGTGTATTTACCTCGATTGATTTCGTTATGAATCGATACTGATTTAGGGGTCTGTATATTCCTTTGGAGTGGGCTAGCATGCATATGGGTGTGGATTTGGTGTGTTGAATGAAGATTGTAATGCATCATGAGTCCCGTAATGCAATCGGTTAATTTGTGTTTCTTTTGGGTGACAGGTATCTCCTGCCCTATTGCAGATGCCATCTCTACGCCACTCCTCCAGATGGTTTTTACTCTCGACTCCTGCAGCTTCGGGTGAATCAGTGGAGCACCATTTCGATCTTATGGGACGATCGCCAATGGGCCACATGCCCTTACGCTGTACTGGTGGCTAGGTGCAACATTTCGGCCTTTCAGCTCGACTAGTGCCTGCCTCATGGGACGGACCTGCGGTTCTTGCCGCTTCCATGTTGCCTTTTGGAACGTTGATGTAGGCCCTGTGTGCCATGATGGTACAGGGCGTCACACAAGTGGAAGCTGGTCAATTATTGCAGATGCAGCCCTCGGTGATGATGGTTGTTTTGGTGTTATTTTGCAAATTGCTGTGGGGCCTTTGTCATTTGGATGTGCATTTAAATTGTATTCCGATATTTGTCGTGTTGCGTTATTCTTTGCAGGTGATGTGGCGATTTTCGATTTGTGGCGGTATGTATTGCGAGATGATCTGCATTGTGTTCCGCCTTCTGAGTTGAGTTGTGTGGTACAGTACTGGCCGCGTTTGCCTACGTAGCACAGTATGGTCACGGATAGGGGCTGCCATTGTGACTGTTTACATGATGTGCTGTTCAGGGGCGGGGGATTGGCTTTTGGCCGACTGGTGCCTGTCAGCCAGGTCGATTGGTGGAATGATGGGATGTTCAGAATGTGGCTGGTCACAGGTGACTGTGTTTGCGTGCGTTTGTTGGAGGGGGACTGGGGTCATGTCCATTGGAATAGCTTCTGTATTGATGCCATCTGTGCCCTGCAGCTCCCATCGGCCCCTCTTGGGATGAGCCTGGCTGCTCAGTCACTCTGCCAACTTGTGTGGTACATGCTTCTGCTGATGGTTGGTTTGTTTACTGGCAAGAGTACAGGGCTGGTGCAATCCCCCTCAGGATGCTGTTTTGGATGTTGCCTTGCGCTGGTGGCAAGCGATGGGGGACTACTGTTGTTTTGTGTCATGTGTTCTTGATTTTCATTTTGATGTATTGTACCTTCACATGCCTGTGCTGCATCAGTACGGCTATGGTGACATGCCGTACATGGATGCCCACTCACGGGGCGCTTTGAGCCCCTGCATGCATTTCTACGTTGGCATGCATGGGTGATTTGTAGATTTCACTGGTTGCATAGTGTGAGTACATTGCGCCTGCCAGGAGTTGTGCAATGTGGCCAGGGAGTGGAGTACAGGCACTCAGTGGGCCATTTACGGTTGGTTCACGATGCCGTATTTCTCGCCATGGCGGAATGGTACTTTACGACGTGCTTGATGGCGTTCAGTGCATGTCCGCTAGGGTCAGAATTCGCGTACCGTTGCGCCATGGCGGTGATTCCGGTTTTGCAATGCGCGCGTGCGCGTACTTGGTGCAGTTAGCGTTGCCGTTCACTGCGGTGTCGCTAATGGCATCGTACTTTACGGTGACGGGTCATAATCGCAACGAGCGGTGTTCGATGGCGGTATTGCATTTCCGCCATCATTTTTCCATTTCCGCCAGGGTCGTAATGAGGCCCAATGTCCCATTGGTTCACACAACTATAGGACCCCTAATTACACAGTCCTCTACAATGGGTTGGCACTCTAACCTCCGTCAGTACTTTTCCACCTACGTCTAGCAGAATGCAGGCTGGCCATCCAGGTGCTGGTGAGGTCGCTTTAACATTAGCTTCCCACCAATTAGCATATCAATCTATCATCACCTCAATGGTCTACTGTCAATTAGGCCTTTGAAGCTCGGTCTTGGGAGTGTTCTTAGCTCTGAGAAATTTAGGGAGTGAGAAGCACGGTCTGCCTTTGTGCATAGGTGTGATCATTTTGTTTGTCCAACTTCATGCTTCCATGTGACTGGAGACCATGGGATCGAGACGTTTCGTGCATTTAATACTATTTTTGAATAAACCTCTGACGTCTTACTTTTCATGTTCATGCCTTCTGAACAGGAGTTTTTGTTCTTTCACACGATTTTGTATCCAATGTCAGCACACTCCAGTTTGATAAGACCTTGGCTCTTGGACGAGCCTCGTCTGCTGAGATTCACTTTGTAATTCAATTTGCTTTTTAACTGATACACACGAGAAATGAGGCCTTCTTGATACTGTCCAGCACTGCTATAATACATAGTTGAAACATCCATCCTTTACTTGTCCATATGCACATATATATATATATATATATATAAATTTATATATATATATATATATATGTATATATATATATATATATATATATATATATATATATATATAGGCGCTTGCCGCAATCTATTCACTACAAAGCTAGCCTCAAGATTCCTTTGTCTGCTTGCGTTTGCATCTGTACACGTGTAAAATGACTTAATGTCTTCATCTGTTTCTGTAGCATAAGCTTCTTCATCTTGATTCCAAGATGTCACTTATCTTTGATACTTTCTTGATGCTTTATAGAATATCTGCATTCTCTGGACTCTGCATCTCTTCTAGGTGCATCATCTCTGCTCTGCATGACGTGTACTGGCGATGGTTGCCATCTTTACCATTCGTCTTCTTCAGGGATTTCATTCAAATGGTTGTCATATTTTCTTGTTTGTAGGTATGGTTTTCTCAATGGGTATCTTACCTCCCAAATTCTCTTATGTTCAATCCTGCAATTGGGCATCGCCCCCTCTTGCTTGAAGGGTACTTGGCTGTCCCATTTCAGTGGGGCCCTCTCGCCGCTTGTGCTTGATTATCACTCCAAGGTGGCCCTCTATGTTGTTTATGTCCCCAGCAAAAAATGATCAAAATAGGGGTGTCTCTCCCCCACTGTCATGTACAATGCCAGCTGGAATACGTTCACGGATTGCTTGGGTCCGGGCCCCTTAGTTCGATCCCAGCTGCACTCCAGCACATTCAAATGGAAGCACCTCGACCACTTCTGCCACCGGGGTGTCACCGCCTTTTGTGTCCGCTCACTGGGTCTGAGCTGTGGGGGTGTAGGCACTCTGTGTCCTTCGTCTCCACCTCCAAACCCAGCACTCCTTTCCAGCATCCCCTGAGGTCTCTCACCTTGTCAGCGTTGGATGGGTTTACTCAGATGATGCGCACTTGGTGTGCCTCTCAATGGCGCCTGGGAACAGGCCGTCGCTGGGGCTCTGCGCCACTGCTGCCGGCCTGCGTGGCCTCTGGTTACCTCACTATGCCATCCGAGGCCTCCACCAGGGTGATGTCAGGTCTTCCGGCATCCACCCCAACCGGCGCAGTCTTTGCAGCTTCTTTCCCCATTCCACTGGGGAGTAGTTGCCCGTTTCCCTGCACATGGGCGTGAGTCCAGTGGCAAGGCCAGGCCCTGTCCTTTCTATGCACCAGTGCGCTGCCTTCCAGTGAGGGTTGCGCCCTCCCAGTCCGGGGTCCTTTATTTTTCCACGTAGCACCCACCGGTGGTCGGCGGTGTCCTCATTTCACGTGCTGGGCGAGCGCGGCAGAGCCCTTCTCCAATATGGGCGGGGGGCAGAACAGCACTGTTCAGTTTTCATCGTGCCTCCGGCTGTTGGTGTCACTTGCTACGCACTCCGAGTGCAGTGCGCAGCATGGCCTCTGCCGGGGATCCCCACTGCTCCCTCAGAACAAGTCTCCAGGCCACTTTCTTAAATGTTTAATTATATAATAGAAACACATAATTTCGTTTTCATTTCATTGTACAAGATTGTTATAATACGTCCATCAGTTTTTGTTAGTAATTTCATTGTCAATGAACTTCTAAGCCTAGTGAAGAAGTCTCTATTGTTTTTATTCATTATTATGTGTATATTATTGATGTGTATATTATTTAACGTATTTGGGAATGTTGTCACTTTTATGTTGCATTAATAACATTTTAGTATTCATGTATTACTATTTATTTTAATTATTTATATTAATCTTTCTTATTATGTTTGATAATATTATTTTGTCTTCACTGTGGTGTTTTTCATAGATGACTTTATTCACCTTGAATATTATTATTTCTTATCTATATTGTTTGTCACTACGGTATTTTGGTGAATATCTATTTTGGGCACTATTTTAAATGCATTGCACATTTTTTAAACATCATATTAATTATTATATTTTGATCAATGTTAATCTCTTTTTTGGCACTGCATGTTGTATTCACCTTGACTATTATTATATCTGATTAATGACATGTTGTATCACTATGGCACGTTTCATTTACCATGATTACTATCATTTCTTTTCAGTAGTATTTTTTGTTACTACGGTATTGTGCTTTAAAAAGGTGGAAAACCGCAATAGGAATTATGAACATCTAACCCTGTAGATGAACCTGTCGAGCATTTCCACAAAACACCCAGTCATGAGGCCTCATTACAACCCTGGCGTTAACCATGGCGCTATTAGCGCCATGGTTGACGCTGGTATTTTACCAACTCCGCCATGGTGAATGGCGGAATTACCGCCCCATTCCAAGGTTGGCGGGGCGGTAATTCCCCATTCACCATTAGCCCTTCCCCATTCCCATTTTTGCCCCAATAGGGCTCAATGGGAATGGGGAAGGCAGTAATTATGGTACCGCAAATTGCGGTACCGTAATTACCTCGAAAGTCCCTTTGCGGGTTCCTTCCTTAACGGCTGGTAAAACCAGCGGTTAAGGTCGGGAACCCCAAAGGGACCTCTTAATTAGGCGGTAAGGGTTTAACGGCGCCGACACCTTTTACGTTGCGTTAACCCCTTACCGCCTGGGTCGTAATGAGGCCCATGGTTTCCATGTGATGCAGCTGCTTTTTGGAAGTCCTGAAACCTCTAATATATTGTCCTCCCCAGTCATTGAAGAATATGGTTGTGGCATCAGTGCTGGTGGGTTGGTCCCAGTGTCAGTTGGGCAGGGGTCACTGCTGACAGCGGCCTCTTCTTAAAGGAGATTCCCATACATGTGCCAACTTCCTTTGGTGCAGTGGCATCCCAACAATGTTGAAAGTCCACAGTTGCGACTCCTGCCTTTCCCCTAAGAAAAGGAAATAGGAATATATACGGATCGAATCATGGAATTATTAGCACTGAAACTGGGGAACTTGCACACCCAACTGCTCACAAATCTGCATTCGTTGACTCAAGGAACCAACTGCGCGGGACTTTGACGGGACTTGGTGGAGTTTGTGCCGGCTCAGCAGGGCTCTCCCAAATAGTGCCCTTGGGTGCTAATAAAATATTCAGAAACTCCAGTTAGCAAGCATCCAGCTGATAGACCTAGAGCCTGTTTGATATGGACGCAGGCTCACCTTTGAACATGTGCTCAAAAGCTTACGTACAATTCGCACAACAGGGTGATGCCCAAACTTTTTCAGTGTGGTCTTCTGGGCGCACATAGGATGTTTCTGAAGTCAAATGAGAAACTCTGGTAATACTAATAAATTTTAGGACCAGGTTATTAGAAGCCTTAGGAAAAGATTAACAGGGTAATTCATAGAAATTCGCACAAAAGTGGTGCACGCGGCTGGCGCACAGTGTCCCCGTGCGATACACTGCGCCAGCCGCGTGCGAAAAAATCCTGCAACCCCACCCCCCAGCAGTGCAGGAGCACCCTCCACCAGGCCCCCACTCATGTCTCCCATCACCCCCACCCCCCAGCAGTGCAGGGGCACCCTCCACCAGGCCCCCTCTCATGTCTCCCATCACCCCCACCCCCCAGTACTGCAGGGCACCCTCCACCAGGCCCCCACTCATGTCTCCCATCACCCCCAACCCCCAGCAGTGCAGGGCACCCTCCACCAGGCCCCCACTCATGTCCAACTCATGTCTCCCACCACCCCCACCCCCCAGCAGTGCAGGGCACCTTCCACCAGGCCCCCACTCATGTCTCCCATCACCCTCAGCCCCCAGCATCCAGGGGCACCCTCCAGCAGGCCCCCACTCATGTCTCCCTGCACCCCCACCCCCCACCAGTCAGGGGCACCCTCCACCAGGCCCCCACTCATGTCTCCCTGCACCCCCACTCCCCACCAGTCAGGGGCACCCTCCAGCAGGCCCCCACGCATGTCTCCCACTACCCCCACCCCCAGCAGTGCAGGGCACCCTCCACCAGGCCCCCACTCATGTCTCCCACCACCCCCACCCCCAGCAGTGCAGGGGCACCCTCCACCAGGCCCCCACTCATGTCTCCCCATCACCCCCACCCCCCAGCAGTGCAGGGGCACCATCCACCAGGCCCCCACTCATGTCTCCCACAGCCCCACCCCCAGCAGTGCAGGGCACCCTCCACCAGGCCCCCACTCATGTCTCCGATCACCCCCAACCCCCAGCAGTGCAGGGCACCCTCCACCAGGCCCCCACTCATGTCCAACTCATGTCTCCCACCACCCCCACCCCCGGCAGTGCAGGGCACCCTCCACCAGGCCCCCACTCATGTCTCCCATCACCCCCAGCCCCCAGCATCCAGGGGCACCCTCCAGCAGGACCCCACTCATGTCTCCCTGCACCCCCACCCCCCACCAGTCAGGGGCAACCTCCATCAGGCCCCCACTCATGTCTCCCACCACCCCCACCCCCCAGCAGTGCAGGGCACCCTCCACCAGGCCCCCACTCATGTCTCACACCACCCCCACCCCCCAGCAGTGCAGGGACACCCTCCACCAGGCCCCCACTCATGTCTCCCACCACCCCCACCCCCCAGCAGTGCAGGGGCACCCTCCACCAGGCCCCCACTCATGTCTCCCATCACCCCCACTCCCCAGCATCCAGGGGCACCATCCACCAGGCCCACACTCATGTCTCCCTGCACCCCAACCCCCACCAGTCAGGGGCACCCTCCACCAGGCCCCCACTCATGTATCCCATCAGCCCCACCCCCCAGCAGTGCAGGGCACCCTCCACCAGGCCCCCACTCATGTCTCCCACCACCCCCCAGCAGTGCAGGAGCACCCTCCACCAGGCCCCAACTCATGTCTCCCATCACCCACACCCCCCAGCATCCATGGGCACCCTCCACCAGGCCCCCACTCATGTCTCCCACCACCCCACCCCCCAGCAGTGCAGGGGCACCCTCCACCAGGCCCCCACTCATGTCTCCCATCACCCGCACCCCCCAGCATCCAGGGGCACGCTCCACCAGGCCCCCACTCATGTCTCCCACCACCTCCATCCCCCAGCAGTGCAGGGCACCATCCACCAGGCCCCCACTCATGTCTCCCACCACCCCCACACCCCAGCAGTGCAGGGGCACCCTCCATCAGGCCCCGACTCATGTCTCCCATCACCCCCACCCCCCAGCATCCAGGGGCACCATCCAACAGGCCTCCACTCATGTCCCCCTGCACACCCACCCCCAACCAGTCAGGGCACCCTCCACCAGGCCCCCACTCATGTCTCCCTGCACCCTCACTCCGCACCAGTCAGGGGCACCCTCCACCAGGCTCCCACTCATGTCTCCCATCACCCCCACCCCCAGCAGTGCAGGGCACCCTCCGCCAGGCCCCCACTCATGTCTCCCACCACCCCCACCCCCCAGCATCCAGGGGCACCCTCCACCAGGCCCCCACTCATGTCTCCCACCACCCCCACCCCCCAGCAGTGCAGGGCACCCTCCACCAGGCCCCCACTCATGTCTCCCCACCACCCCCACCCCCCAGCAGTGCAGGGGCACCCTCCAACAGGCCCCCACTCATGTCTCCCATCACCCCCACCCCCCGGCATCCAGGGGCACCCTCCACCAGGCCCCCACTCATGTCTCCCACCACCCCCACCCCCCAGCAGTGCAGGGGCACCCTCCACCAGGCCCCCACTCATGTCTCCCATCACCCCCACCCCCCAGCATCCAGGGGCACCCTCCACCAGGCCCCCACTCATGTCTCCCACCACCTCCACCCCCGAGCAGTGCAGGGCACCCTCCACCAGGCCCCCACTCATGTCTCCCATCACCCCCACCACCCAGTACTGCAGGGCACCCTCCACCAGGCCCCCACTCATGTCTCCCATCACCCCCAACCCCCAGCAGTGCAGGGCACCCTCCACCAGGCCCCCACTCATGTCCAACTCATGTCTCCCACCACCCCCACCCCCCAGCAGTGCATGGCACCCTCCACCAGGCCCCCACTCATGTCCAACTCATGTCTCCCACCACCCCCACCCCCCAGCAGTGCAAGGCACATTCCACCAGGCCCCCACTCATGTCTCCCATCACCCCCAGCCCCCAGCATCCAGGGGCACCCTCCAGCAGGCCCCCAATCATGTCTCCCTGCACCCCCACCCCCCACCAGTCAGGGGCACCCTCCACCAGGCCCCCCCTCATGTCTCCCTGCACCCCCACCGCCCACCAGTCAGGGGCACCCTACAGCAGGCCCCCACTCATGTCTCCCCACTACCCCCACCCCCAGCAGTGCAGGGCACCCTCCACCAGGCCCCCACTCATGTCTCCCACCACCCCCACCCCCAGCAGTGCAGGGGCACCCTCCACCAGGCCCCCACTCATGTCTCCCACCACCCCCACCCCACAGCAGTGCAGGGCACCCTCCACCAGGCCCCCACTCATGTCTCACACCACCCCCACCCCCCAGCAGTGCAGGGACACCCTCCACCAGGCCCCCACTCATGTCTCCCATCACCCCCCACCCCCCAGCATCCAGGGGCACCCTCCACCAGGCCCCCACTCATGTCTCCCACAGCCCCACCCCCAGCAGTGCAGGGCACCCTCCACCAGGCCCCCACTCATGTCTCCCATCACCCCCAACCACCAGCAGTGCAGGGCACCCTCCACCAGGCCCCCACTCATGTCCAACTCATGTCTCCCACCACCCCCACCCCCCCAGCAGTGCAGGGCACCCTCCACCAGGCCCCCACTCATGTCTCCCAGCACCCCCACCCCCCAGCAGTGCAGGGCACCCTCCACCAGGCCCCACTCATGTCTCCCATCACCCCCAGCCCCCAGCATCCAGGGGCACCCTCCAGCAGGACCCCACTCATGTCTCCCTGCACCCCCACCCCCCACCAGTCAGGGGCACCCTCCATCAGGCCCCCACTCATGTCTCCCACCACCCCCACCCCCCAGCAGTGCAGGGCACCCTCCACCAGGCCCCCACTCATGTCTCACACCACCCCCACCCCCCCAGCAGTGCAGGGACAACCCTCCACCA